>NC_135873.1:478617-799925 GCF_031162955.1 Sander vitreus
TGTCTGTCAAAGAGTCACGCCATTTAAGTTTATAAGAATACAATTTGATGGATAGGAACACTCCAACACACACACACACACACACACACACACACACACCCTTTGAGCAAATTATGTGGAATCCTCCCTTTAGATGAATGAGTCATTGTTGCTGTTTTTTATCATTGTGAATAAGAACATTGAAAGAATTATACAGAATTATAATGAACTATAATTATATAACGTTATCCTGGATGATGTAATGTCTAGACAGTCAATTCATACCTAGAACAAAGGGGGGGCCGATCCCATACATATGCAAATGAGGGGCCCATGGGCACGCGTGGGAAAGGGGGCGGGGCGTGGGAATATGCAAATTAGGTCAAAGGTCAAGGGGGCGGGGCGTGGGAATATGCAAATGAGGTCAAAGGTCAGAGCTGTCAAGTTTGACGAAAGGTAGATCCTATACTCTCTTGTGTGTATGGGTGTGTGTTTGTATGTGTGTCACTATGTGTGTGTCTGTGTTTCTGTGTGTGTGTGTCTCTCTGACTGTGTGTGTGTGTGTGTGTGTGTGTGTGTGTGTGTGTGTGTGTGTGTCTGTCTGACTGTGTGTGTGTGTGTGTGTTTGTGTGTGTGTGTGTGCGTGCGTGTCACTATGTGTGTGTCTCGCTTACTGTGTGTGTGCGTGTGTCTCTCTCTCTGACTGTGTGTGTTTGTGTGTGTGTGTGTGTGTGTGTGTCTCTCTCTCTGACTGTGTTTGTGTGTGTGTGTCTCTCTCTCTCTGACTGTGTGTGTGTGTGTGTGTGTGTGTGTGTCTCTCTGACTGTGTGTGTGTGTGTGTGTGTGTGTGTGTGTAAGCCTATAGTTTCAGATGCTCCCAAAGATGTCCAGCGGTGTTTGACGGACCGCATCGTGAACGCTCAGGTTTGGTCAAGGTCCCAAAATAAACAATAGACATGTGTATGAAACAAACATTTGTTAATAAATAATAAATCCATACACTATTGTCAAAATTGTGATCCAAACACAAGTCAAATTGCATTGACTTCGTCTACGGGATCGTTTGTTCTGTGTCCCCTAAAAAGGGCTCGACGAAGTACCCATATGTCTGAGTTGTCTCCGCCTGCTTCCGATTGGCTGGAAAAGTGTGTTGTGGCTGGTGCATTCCTTTCTGTTTGTTTATCATTTACACAGCTAGGCCTGAATAGGAACAATATGAATATATGGAGACATAAAGTGTATCAGATTAACATAATCAAGGCTCGCAAACCAACAACATCAGTAAAAGTTACTTCAAAGGGACTTAAAAAAATGTGTGTGTGTGTGTGTGTGTGTGCGTGCGTGTGTGTGTGTCTGTCTCTCTGTGTGTGTGTGTGTGTGTGTGTGTGTGTGTGTGTGTGTGTGTGTGTGTCTCTCTCTCTCTCTCTCTCTCTCTCTCTGTGTGTTTGGTGTGTGGGTCTCTGTGCTTGTGTGTCTGTTTGTGTGTGTGTTTGTGTGTGTCAGTGTGTCTGTGTGTGTGTGTGTGTATGTATCACTATATGTGTGTCTGTGTGTGTGTGTGTCACTATGTGTGTGTCTCTCTTTGTCTGTGTATGTTTATGTGTCTGTGTGTGTGTGTATATCACTATGTGTGTGTCTGTGTCTGTCACTATGTGTGTGTCTCTGTGCGTATGTGTGTATCTGCATATTTACATATCCAAACCCAGCATTTCGCACAGATTTCTCTTCTGTTTACTATATAAATATATTTTTCTGGTGTCTCAGGGAGCCAAAGTGTTTATTTTTTCAAATGTTTTAATTATTACAAACCATACTTTTGAATCAAAGCCCCCGTGAAGAGACAAAGGCTGATTGCGTGGCGCCATCTAGTGCCGTTTAGGGAACTCTATGCGAATATGTTTAACTGACTTACATTTTAAGCACTTCTTCCTTCACTGATAATAATAAATAAGTTTTAAAAGGCTATTTAACGTTAAAGGTGTTTTTTTTAACGAACAGGCAGTATAATAATATCTGTAGCACAAAACGCGTATTGTGTTAGTTTTGACCTAAACGAGGTGCCGTCTCCTTGAAACTAAACGACACAGCTATTGGTGCAAAATCTCCCGCCTCCCCTTCACTTTCTCGCAGCCCATTGGTTGAGAAACCAGTCCTTCAACTACTAAACCCGGACGAGAACAATCACTCGTGTTTGATACAATATACCTTATCCACGGCTTCTCTTTCGTTTGTTTTGTACATTTTTATCCCGTTTTTTCAGAATTGTATTCTCGTCATGAAAAGACGAGAGACACGTCTTACAAGTAGAAAGCCTACAGACACGAGTGGACGTTTATTTATGTGGTTATTATCATACGAAGCGGAGATTCGTCTTCAGCAGCAGTTTAGCTCAAACGTTAGCCCGGGAAAAGACTGGCCGTTAGCTCCGTTTGGTAAGTACTCTCCATGTACTTACAGTTTACCTTTCACCATACAGTAGTGTGTGTGTGTGTGTGTGTGTGTGTGTGTGTGTGCGTGTGTGTGCGCGTGTGTGTGTGTGTGTGTGTGTGTGTGTGTGTGTGCGCGTGCAGTTTTGTGTTTGTGTGTGTGTGTGTCACTGTGTGTCCCTGTGTGTGCATGTTTGTGTGCGCGTGTGTCACAGTATATATGTGTCCCTGTGTGTGCGTGTGTCTACGTGTGTCTGCGCGCGTGTGTCTCTGTGTCTCTGTGTCGCTGCGTGCGTGTGTGTGTGTGTGTGTGTGTGTGTGTGTGTTTGTTTGTATGTGTGTGTCACTATACAGTTAACAACTTCAACCTGGACAGAAGCGGGATATTAAAAAAATATCGCGTTAAAAACAATAAGGCAGATTAATCCATTCCATATTGAGGTTTGACCCGGAGCCGTTCTAGCCACCATTGGACTGTAAAATGAAGGAGGGAGACGAGGATGTTCTGCCTGGATCATTAATTGGAACGTTTACTGTAAATATCTTCTTCCTGCCAACCCTGGCTACCAAAATCTGGTGCCACTGATATGTCTGCGCTTCTCTCTGATGCTCTGAAACACAAACACCGCTGCACATGATGCTAGTTAACACTATACTCGACAGCAGCTAACGTTAGCCTACCGCTAGCTAGTTAACACTATACTCGACAGCAGCTAACGTTAGCCTACCGCTAGCTAGTTAACACTATACTCGACAGCAGCTAACGTTAGCCTACCGCTAGCTAGTTAACACTATATTCGACAGCAGCTAACGTTAGCCTACCGCTAGCTAGTTAACACTATACTCGACAGCAGCTAACGTTAGCCTACCGCTAGCTAGTTAACACTATACTCGACAGCAGCTAACGTTAGCCTACCGCTAGCTAGTAGCTGGATTGAACACGGTTAAAATGCTGACAGCTAACGCTAAACGGTGTAAAGTGTGACTGTGTTTTACTGTAGAGGATTCAACACCGGGACGTAACAATCTGCAGCTGCCGTCGGAGAAACAACACAGACGGTGCGTTCAATGAAACTTGTAAATGGTGCATTTGAAGTTATTGTAAATGGCCTTTTACCATCTGGTGGTTGTTTTTGTGCAATTTACTAGTGAAATAAGTTATTGTTATACATTATTATTAAATCATTTAATGTTGACCATATGGCCTTAGCAATAAACAAGCCGTTCTTTAATGTCGCGACTGTACCTTTCTTTTTTTTCTTTTGTTACTTTCTTGAAAAGTATCGGTTCAGGCACCGTTAATTATGTATGCGATTCATTTTGATTAAGTAATCACAGAGTGTAATTAATTAGATTACATTTTTTAATCGATTGACAGCCCTGATATATATATATATATATATATATATATATATACACACATACACACACACACACACACACACGTATTTATGTATGTATTTCTGCAGGGGCGTAATTTGGGGTTTCACATGGAGGGGGAGGGGGTGTTGAGATCTCCAACTATCAGAGGTCCCAGCACATGTATGCTTGCATTGCGAAAAGCAATGAGGAGGAGGAGGGAGGGGCGAGCTAGCCTCCGTTTTGTTTGAAAGTACTCCGAACGTCAACAAGTAGTGACGTCACCCAACATCACTTAGAACACCTTCAATGACCACCTTACACCAAACAATTGAGACGACAGGAGCACCCCGACTCCAGCAAAGACTCTTAGGATCTCATTCTCAGACGTTAGTCTGAGACGGTGGAATTGCTTGAAGTCTTTTTGGTGTACAGACTTTCTGAGGTGCTACCCGTGGCCTTGATGAGTGATAACCTCGTGTCTTTCAGGACTGCCGTGCGTCGATGCTGCTCTGACCGACCGCCGCGGGGATGATGGCGTCGCTGGGCAGTCTGTCTCCGCTGGGCTTCAGGCAGCTGTCAGTCTTACTGGTGGACTGTCTGAAGGAACCAGCAGAGCTGAGACCAGCTGGGAGGCTGGAGCAGGACGGTGAGCAGCTGATAAATATACTTATGCCGCGGTCTGGATGAATACTTGATTCTGATTGGCTGCAGGGTGTCCATAAAAAAAGTGTTGTAGGACACCTACTAACGGAGTTTCGCTGAAACGGACTGTTCTAAATTAATGCACTTTATTAAAGTGCTCATATTATGCTTTTTTGGGGTTTTTCACTTCCCGTCATTGTGTTATATATCTTTATTTGTGCACGTTATAAGTTTACAAAGTGAAAAAGCCCAAAGTCCCCCCCCAAAGGGACTTACGCCCTCATACTCTGCTTCTGACTGGCTAGTAGTCCTTACCTAGGTACTGTCAGGGCACGCCCTCATACTCTGCTTCTGACTGGCTAGTAGTCCTTACCTAGCTACTTCACATGGGTGACTCCCAACAAAGATGGAACAGAAGTGTGACGCCTCACTCTGTAGCCAAAACGGAGAGCTCAACACACAGGGTGAAAAGAGGAGCTGCAGCAATGTGCAGTATATCAAAAATGGTGTTTTCTGAAAATTAAACCATGTAAACCTATTCTGGTACAACCTCTAAATACAATTATGAAACTGAGCATAATATGAGCACTTTAAAAGAGCATGTGAATCTGTTATTTCCAACACTCTGTGGCGCTTCGGTGCCTCGTCCTCGGAACCCCACAGGATGGCGCCGACGCACAATCTGCGAGAAGTCGGTGACACTGCCCCCCCCGGTTTCACAGCGACTTTGTTACGTTGTAATAATTCGGCGGTGAGTAAGCTTCTTATTGAATGCAGGCGAAACACAAACGTGTTTCAGCGAGACACCGTCGTCAGCGCTGCAGCAGCAGGGCCGCTGATGAAACGCGTTTGTTGTTTTGCCCACGTTAAATAAGAGGATTGGTTATCTGCGAATGCCAGGGGTTTTTGTTTTCTAAGCTCGTTGAAGCCGCCGCATTGGATTAGAGAGAGAGAGAGAGAGAGAGAGAGAGAGAGAGAGAGAGAGAGAGAGCCTAGATACTTGTTGAGCCCAGTAGCTTACAGACATCACACACATGATAAAATGACAAATCCACATGAATAATATGGACAAGAAAAGATACTAAATCAATCATCAAATCAAAACAAATCCACATGAATGTACTAAGGGAGAGTGCGTGTCATGGTGGTAGTGCAAATAAGTCCAATAGAGCAAGGAAGTAATAAGGTTACAGCCATTGTTCAAGTATTAAGTTAAACCTCAGTCCAGGCTGGGGGACGGACGGACGGACGGACGGACGGACGGAGGGAGGGAGGGAGGGAGGCCAGTAAACCGTGTAAGCAGTGTACAGTGGGACAGTCGGTACGTAACTATTGTCATAGGAGGCAGTGGAAGTGGGGGGAGGATTAACCGCGCTTCGTGAATCAACTTGTCTCCTCAGACGACTTCTCAGCCGTCGCCCGGAGGGAGCTGTCGGTCTGCCTGACCGACTGCATGAGAACTCCAGGACCGAACGGGCGGATCGTTCATCCGGCAGCGGAGCAGGGTTACGCCAGCGTCCAGGTCGAGTTGGGGGCAGGGGACGAGCATCCGGAGGACGAGCAGCCGGAGGACAAGCAGCCTCGGACGCTCATTTGCCGTGAGCAGCCGGAGGCCGGTGTCTCCACTGGGAATCCACAGCGGGCGGACACGATAAAACAGGAGCCACACTGGCGCGACTCTGACACCGCGGCAGAGATCCAGCTGTGCGAAGAAGGTGTCGATGGGGACTACAAAAACCCCGATTGGAAGGAAGGGTTGGCGTCTCCGGAGGACGGGCTGGCGGGGTTCACGCGGCACCACGAGCTGTCCGAGTCGCTCAAAACGGAGGCCACGCTCGGCGATTCGGAGGAACTTCTGCAGGAAGCGGACGCAAAACCGCCAAACGGCTCTTGGGACAACGTCACCACACCGGAGCAACGAGAAGCTGAAGAAGCCTCGGAGCCGGGAGCGCCAGGTAATTTCTATAAAGTTGAAAAATGACACACCTCGACACATCTCGTGCATAAGAAAATGTTGACTTTTTGACAAGCGGGAACAAGAAATTTCTACACAGTGTAGCTTTTAAAAGATGCCAGTTTCGTCCCAGCTCAGTGTTGTTAAAATGATCTTGGGACAGAAACTGAATTGTTAACGGTGCATTTCTTCCTTTCTCTCTTTTGACTCGCCCGATGGAAACAAAGTGGAAAAGAAGCAGCAGGAAGGTGCGGCGTCGGAACCGCGACCCCACCGCTGCGACAACTGCGGGAAGTCCTTCGCGAAGAGGAGCAACGTCGCCCGACACCAGCGCTACCACTGCGGCGCGACGAAGGGAACGCCGAGCCGGCCCGAGTCGACGGCGCAAACGGAGCGGCAGGCGCATCCGCGCGACAAACGCAGCCAGACCCTCCGGAGCAAACGGCATGTAGACTTTCCCGCGGAGGACGGTGAAAATCCCAAGCACAAACAAACACCCGAGGAGGCGAGTCCAAGAGCGAGGCACACCCTCCGGAAGCACCTCCTCACCCACACCAGGGAGAAACGCCACGGCGTCACCACACGGGAGCAACGAGACGCCGAAGGTGAAGAAGCCTCGGAGCCGGGAGCGCCAGGTAATGTCTATGAAGTTGAAAAATGTGCGCGCTGGTTTTTCATTTCCTTCAATGGAAAATGCACCTCGACACATCTCGTGATTAAGAAAGTGTTGAGTTTTTGACAAGCTGGAACAAGTGTATTCATGCCAATTGACTAATCAACTGTTGGAGCTTTGTTTTAGCCTAATAATTATTAATATTAAAGAATGTCAAAGTTGGAGTTGTTTTATAAAATGACATAAAGATACTTGACGATATGGATAAGTAGTCTGTGCTTGTCTATCTGAAATAAGATGCAACTTTACGTGTTACCCTGTGACTAATTTCTTTTCTCTCAAAAAAATGATCTTGGGACCGAAAACTGAATTGTTAACGGTGTATTTCTTCCTTTCTCTCTTTTGACTCGCCCGATGGCAACAAAGTGGAGAAGAAGCAGCAGGAAGGTGCGGCGTCTGAACCGCGACCCCACCGCTGCGACAACTGCGGGAAGTCCTTCGCGAAGAGGAGCAACGTCGCCCGACACCAGCAGCTCCACTGCGGCGCGACGAAGGGAACGCCGAGCCGGCCCGAGTCGGAGCGGGAGGTACGTTCACGCGACGAGCGCGGCCGGACCCTCCGGAGTAAACGCCGCTTAAGGCGGCATGTACACTTTCCCGCAGAGGACGGTGAAAATCTCACGCGTAAAGAAACCCCCGAGGCGGCGAGGCCAAGAGAGAGGCGCCACGTCTGCAAGCAGTGCGACAAGAGCTTCTACATGGCGCACACCCTCCGGCAGCACCTCCTCACCCACACCAGGGAGAAGCGCTACAGCTGCGAGGTGTGCCGGAAGCAGTTTGGGCGGCCGGGCACCCTGAAGCAGCACCTGCTCGTCCACACGGCGGAGCGGCCGTTTAAATGCGAGGAGTGTGGCAAGACGTGCGCCCGGAAGGGAGACCTGAAGACGCACATGCTCAGCCACTCCGAGGAGCGGCCGTTCAGCTGCAGCCGCTGCGACGTCAGCTTCAAGCAGCTGGCCAAACTGAGGCAGCACGAACACGTCCACACGGGCGAGAAGCCGCACCGGTGCAAGCTCTGCCCGAAGCGCTTCAGGCTCCACGCCTCGCTGGCGGCGCACCGGCTCACCCACTCGGGCGACAAGCCCTTCAAGTGCGCCGTGTGCCACAAGGCGTTCAGCGGCCGGAGCAACCTGAAGAAGCACCAGATGATCCACAGCGGCGAGAAGCCGTACCAGTGCGCCTACTGCGGCAAGGCCTGCCGCCTCCTGCAGCACCTCGTCGCCCACGAGCGCAGCCACACGGGCGAGAAGCCGTACAAGTGCGACGCGTGCGGGAAGGGCTACGCGCATCCGTCGGCGCTGAAAGCACACCTGTCGGCGCACGAGGAGAAGCCGCCGCGCTGCCCTCTGTGCGGCCTGGGCTTCGCCGAGCGCGCGGAGCTGACCGGCCACCGGTGCAGCGCGGCGGCGGAGAAGCCGCACCGCTGCGCCGAGTGCGGCAAGGGCTTCTCCCTGGCCGCCAAGCTGAAGAAGCACCAGGCGATCCATTCGGGGGAGAAACCCTTTGACTGCAAACACTGCGGGAAGCAGTTCAACCACAAGAGCAACCTCGCCAAACACATCCGCATCCACACGGGCGAGAAGCCCTTCGGGTGCGAACGCTGTGAGAAACGCTTCCGGCTGCGCCAGCATCTCACCAGCCACCGATCAACACACAAACATTAGACACTTTGGATTTAGTCGTCGACTATTAAATTCATTGCCCACTATTTTGATAATGGCTGATTCGTTTTGAGTCATTTTACATTTAAAAACTTCTCTGATGTCAGCTTGTTAAATGTGAACATTGTTCTAGTTTCTTCTCTCCTCCTGTCTCCTTTATTTTTTTCTCTTTCGCGCAGGTCATGTTTTGAAAGGGACTGTCCTGTAGCTTCCTAATGAATAAAAATGTGGTTCAGTGTACGTAAACAATGATCAAACATCACCAAATTTCTCTCTCATATTGCTCCTCATAACCACTGAAAACTGTCAAAAAAAAATCGAACCCAAACTCCAATTATTATGGACGTAATCTGACATTAAGAGTTTGTGCTTCACATTTTCAGCAGGGCAGCGGAGCGGCTGTGGGTTGACTCCCCACGGTTCTCGTGGGGTTTATAAGTCATAACGTGAAAAAGCTTAACGTGGCTTAATGTACCTAAACAACGATCAATCGTCACTACATTTCTGGTTGTTTTTTTTTTTTTTTTTGTGGCAGTTTTCAGTGCTTATGAGCAGCAATATGAGAGAGAAATTTGGTAATCATTGTTTAGGTACAAGCTTTTTCCTCGCCAATGAAGAAGACAACGCTAATGTGAGTTAACTTACATAATCGTTGGATTTCGGTTTAGTTCTTTTGACAGGTGCGTAGGATATGAGTAAGGACTCTGTTCATTACATGAAATGCAAGTGCCTTTAATTTCCATATTCTCGCCCATAAGTAGCGATGTTCCGATACCAGTATCAGCTCCGATACTGCCTAAAACGCTGGTATCGGGAAGTACTGGAGTTAATGCACCGATCCGATACCGCGTAATAAAGCCCTAAAGAAAAAATACGTTGAAGTAGTTTGTTGTTTTTCCGTTAAAACTGACTGTCAAACTGCAGAATAAAAGAACGTTGTGTGGCGTTCATGTTTCACAAAGAGTTTAACCTGAGCCAGACAGACAACAAAGATAGAAATAATATCACATCCATACAGGGATAGTAGTATACAGTTCTTAAAACATAATAAAATATATGACGCCCTGGTATCGGAACGGTACTCTGTATCGGCCGATACGCAAGTTCAGGTATCGGGAAGCAAAAAAATGGTATCGGACCATCTCTACCCATTAGTGTGTAAATGTTTCCTAATGTGACCTTATCAGGGCTTCAAACTTGGAAAAAAAGTGACGTGTTGACCAATTTTAGTTTTTAATTTTGACCCAGAAAAACAAAAAGTTGCAGGTCGACGGGAAGACGACAGTAGGGTTAAAGTTTGGCAACCAAGCATCTGCTTTTGGTTGCCGAAATTGACAATACGCTTGCCATGTTTTAAACTGCCTATATTCATTTCTTATGTAACTGGACCACACATTTTAATAATGTTGCAATATAATTTCCCATCCCTCTCAAATAGGGGGTGCAACGGATCACAAAACTCAGAAGATTTTCGGATCAGCACAAAGAAAGGGGAGAAATTAAATGATTTTATAAAAAAATGTATAGCAACTTTAAACAATAATTACTTCTTTCACCAGTATATTGCTGTTAAAAGAAAAAACAGATGAGAAAAGGGTATTTTACAATAACTTTGAACTGATTAAAGTAAACCTTTAGTCCCGTCTGTGTCGTTTTTCCGACAACAGCAGCGACCAGAGCTAGTTTGTGTCTTTAGCTGCAGACTGTTGTACGTCCCGCTGTTGGAATCCTCTAACAGTGAAATACAGTCACACTTTTCAGCGTTTACTGTAGAATTTTTTTCTGCAGCGGCGCGGGGGGGAAGGGGTGTTGTGCCGGTATGCACCCCCACTAACCTGGAAAACGTTTTTTAAAACTGTAACGTAACCGTTAATTGAGCCCTGCTTATTGAAAAAAAGTCTGAAATAGTCCCTTAATGACGTGTCGCATTGCACAGCAATTCAGAGTGTAATAACACAGTCGGAGAAGTTCAGCGCTCTTGTTTCACTCGCGTTTCTTTCCGTGCTCGATAAATAAAGACGCCAGATGTACAGTTACAGCCCCACTTTGTTTGTAATTGATGAGCTCAAAATAACGAATTGGAAAAACACGAAGCAAAGTTTTTGTCATCAAGTCAACATGTGACGCTTTGAGCTAAACGCTAACGTCAGCACGCTAACGCGCTGATGTTTAGCAGGTTTCACGTTTACCTTAGTTCAGTGTGTGTGTGGGAACAACGAAAAGAGAACCCGGCTGACAGACTGACCGTTGTCCCCAGTAGCTCTTTCTGTGGTTTCCACTCATTGCTGCTGTATTACGGAGCGCTGCATCCAAATCAGTGTTGTTGCTCATCGTCCACATTTCTCTGACTCGGTGAGAAAAAAAGAAAATCCCTCTCGCATTTAATATACAGAACAACGTTTCTGTTTTTCTGTCTTAAAAACCAACCGTGGCATAATGTAAACAAACGTTTAAAGGGCATTGGTCAGCTGTATCAGGACTGAAGTTGGTTGAAATATCCAACTCAGTGGAAGTTGAAAATAACGTTAATATTTAATTCCATGGCATTAATTTGGACGCTGACATTTTTCATTTTCGTGCCTAAACACACCAGAGCAGGGAGTCACACGAGCTGAACAATAATGGCGACGGTAGTGATGATGATGAGGATGTCTCCAGCAGGTGGCGCGGCTGCGTTCTCCTCAGCAGTTCAATCCGTGGACGGCCCCCTCAGTGCTGAGCGACTCCGTCCAAGGTCCAGGAACCCTCACGACGTCAGTACTGAAAAAGACTTTCACGGCTGTTTGGATGTGATGTTTTTTTGTTTGTTTTTTTGCAAGAAAAGACTGCGGGTGATGTCACAGACGCTACATCCAGTCTTTACATAGAGTCTCTGTACAATATATTGTTCGTTATCGTCATCGCGGTAACATTTGACAGTGTGGTATTAGTTCTTTAACCGAAGTAAAGGATCGGGATACTTCTTCCACCGCTGGTGTTATGATACTAAGGAGGCGTGTTTTACTTCACAACCAGGAAATGAGTCCGTGAGAAACGCTACCAATAATAATAATAATAATAATAATAATAATACATTTTATTTATATAGAGCTTTACATGGTACTCAAAGACACTTTACAGTAAAACCAGCACTTACAACACAACAAAACAGATAAGCAATAAAACCAACACATAAAACAAGCATATTAAAAGCAATTAAAAACAAACGTTTGTTTTTAATTGCTTTTAATATGCTTGTATATATATATATCAGCCCCTAATGAGGATGTGACATGGATACAGTGCCTTGCAAAAGTCTTAACCCCCAATGATGGGTCCCCACAAAGATAGTGCCAAAAACCTGTGTGTGTGTTTGTTTGTGTGTCTGTGTGCAAAGAATACATAGAGTCAGTGGGGGTTTACTGGAATGATTTGAATAGAAGTACACAGAAAAAGTACAAAACACAGTCACATATGTCCCTCATTGATTGGTCGTTGCTTGCGCGTAGTCGTTACTGTCGGTGCTGTGTGTCACTGTTTGCTCTGAGGAAACATTCTGGATGAAATGCCAGAAAGTCCTGTTAGGAACAGAGCTGAGTGGGCCGATCACAGGACAACAAACAAGCCCTCCCCATCCATCTGTGTCGACAGCAGCAGGTTGCTCAACTCTGATCTGACCTATCAGACGTTTTCCTGCAGAGTCACAGGTTCCTGCTTCAAAATGAGCTGACGGCAACGTCGGAGAAGCATTCAGCGACGAGTCTTCACACGGAGCAAGGACGACAGAAAACAAAAGATGGAGCGACTCAACGCACTCATCTGTCTCGGCTTGATTTGTGTGGCTTCAACTCTGGTGAGTCCAATCACAAAGTGAGATTTTTTTGTCTTCCCGTCGACCGTGCAACTTTGTGTTTTTCCGGGTCGAAATTTCAACATTTTCTCATTCTTTTTCTACACTTTTTCTCGACGTTTTTGTCGCTATTCTTCCAATTTTATTTGGTCACTTTTTTTTGCCGTTTTGTTTTTATTACATTTTTTGTTGCTTTTTCCATTGTTATTTTTTTTTTACAATCTTTTTGTCCCTTTTTTTAAACAAGTTTTTGTCACCTCTGGCAATGTTTTTAATGTGTTTTTTTTTCTTCACTTTTTCCGATTTTTTTTTCTTCACTTTTTCAGATTTTTTTTTTCTTCACTTTTTCAGATTTTTTTTGAGTCACTTTTTCAGATTTTTTTTCTTCACTTTTTCAGATTTTTTTGAGTCACTTTTTTCAGCGTTTTAAAAAACTTTTTTCCTGCGTTTTGTAGCTTTTTCCAACGTTTGTCACTTTTTCCAACGTTCTTTTGTCATAGTTCTGATATAGAAAGTTTTTATAAACGGGTCAGATTTCGGGTCAAACGGGTCAAAAAAAACATCTTTACAAATGTCTTTACAAATCATGTTTTAAGCTATTTTCATTTTTTATGTATTTAAAAAAAACGTTTGCCCCATTAAGCCGTTATCCAGTAGTTATCAAAACAAAATTCAAATAAGTAGTTTTCCTTTCTTGTTTTTACACAGGAGCTCATTTAATTTATTACATACATACACTGCTTTTCAACCTGTGTCTTACTAAGTTGTTTAAACTAGGGCTGTCAATCGGTTAAAAAAATTAATCTAATTAATTACAGATTTTCGTCTGTATGCAAACATCAATATGGAATGGATTAATCTGCGTTAATTTTTTTAACGCGTTATTTTTTGTCAGATTAATTCATCGAAATGAACGCGTTATTATTGACAGCCCTAGTTTAAATAGAGGAAATAGCACCGCTGACTTATGAAATCAGTCTGTTTATAGCCTGTACATAACCTGTAGTAATAGACACTCCTACAGACACATATCTATATATATTTATATATCATTCATACCTTGCACTCTTTATATTCTGTAGCATATGTTATTTAATCACTGCTTAAGCACTTCTGGATAGACGCTGACTACATTTCGTTGCTCTGTACTTGTGACATGTGCCATGACAAGTTGAATCTTGTTGAATCTTGAAATGGAAAGCGTTGAACAGCTTATACGTATGAACGAGTTTACCTGTAAAGGTTAGATCGGGCCCAAAAAAATCAAGCCCGAGCCCGTGCACGTTGTGTCCGAGCCCGGCCCGGCCCGACACATGAACTGTAATTATGTAAAAAGGTGCGATATTAAAAAAATAGACCTGTTATTATTTGAATAAAATGTATTGAAATGAAAAGTCCTCATCACATAATGTTTGGTTTCATATGTTTCTCTTTGCTTTTTTTGTCCTTTTAGGTTCTCCTAAACTAAGCTGAAATTAGAAGTACATCCTAAAATAACAAAAAATAAAAAGTTCTTTAAAATGGAGGCCTATAACCAACAGATTCTCACTCCCATCTCGTAAAATAGGGACCCTTGGCCAGGTGCCTTTGGCGTAGTTATTGACGCTAAAAGTCTCCTTTTTATCGCTCGCTTTATCGCAACGTGCTGGGTAGGACAAGCAGGACAAGAAATGGACACAAACTCCCGGTCTCCTGGTTGAAAGTCCTGTGTTGTTTGACCCATCCAACCCCCCCCCCCCCCCAAACCTGCCTCCCTACACGGAATTTCGTTCTTTCATACTACTCGCTACCGTTGTCTCTCTTAACCCCTCGTATTGTCTTCCCGTCGGGCCGTGTACCTGGTTTGCGCTCGATGGTGTTTTAAGCCCCCCGACGCCGACTTCAAGGCACCCAACCCTACACCTAACACACCCAACCCTAACACACCCAACCCTAACCCTAACTCACCTACACCTAACCCCAACCCTAACACTAAAACACACCCAACCCTAACCCTAACTCACCTACACCTAACCCCAACCCTAACCCAACCCTAACACACCCAACCCTAACACACCCAACCCTAACCCTAACTCACCTACACCTAACCCCAACCCTAACACTAAAACACACCCAACCCTACACCTAACCCAGCCCTAACACACCCAACCCTAACCTTAACACACCCAACCCTAACCTTAACACACCCAACCCTAACCTTAACACACCCAACCCTAACCTTAACACACCCAACCCTAACCCTAACTCACCTACACCTAACCCCAACCCTACACCCAACCCTAACACACCCTAACCCTACACCCAACCCTAACACACCCTAACCCTACACCCAACCCTAACACACCTACACCCGGTCAATAAAACCTCATTTATATGAAATTATACCTACATTTCGAGTAAAAAAAAAAAGAAGAAAAAAAGCTGAAATTATGAATTACTTGACTATTTCGACACTTTGACGCTCTTTTCGTTGCTTCTTTTTGGGCAATTTTGAGCTTTGTTGGACGGTTTGAACGCTTTCAATGCACGTACCTACCTTCTGTCCTCTGGTTTGCCTGTTTGTAAAGCAAAAAGTGTAAACGATCACCTAATTCTGCGTTAATATGACGTCATCTTAAAGCGCTGCGGCGCTGCTGCTCTGCCCGGTGCGTTCTACGCAGACACCTAAAGGGGGATCTTTGCGTCGGTATCCGACGCTGAGAGAAGACGCTGACCAAGCGTCAGTGTTTTTTACGAGTTGGGAGTGAGGACGGGTTGCTATGAAAGACCCGCACATGCACTCGGACTCATCCAGGAGACGTAAACTGTCTGTCTGTCTGTCTGTCTGTCTGTCTGCAGGCCCAGGTGGTCGACCCCAGAGGAGCCCGACCGGTGGAGCAAGGCACCCGATCCGAAACTTGTGCCACGCAGAGGGAGTGGCCTTTCTGCTCAGACGATGAATGGGTACAGCTTCGATTCATCCCATCAGTTTATGATCTCGCTCTATCTAAAATGATTTCTTTCAGCAACCAAAAACAAATGATTTTTAGTTTTTCTTCTAAGCTGTACCTTAAAGGGATAATTCGGATGTTCTTGAAGTAGGGTTGTATGAGGTACTTAACCACAGACGGCCCTTTACGACGGGGAACTGAAGCCGTTATCGCCGCTCTCTTCAAAGCCACCAGACTCCTTTGACTTCATTTAACCTCGCAGAACACGGGCGTTGCTGCTCTACCGCTGCCTCCATCTGTTAGGGTTGTCGTTAGGGTTATTGTGTGATTTTTTTTTTTTGTGTTTTAAAGGGTTAGTTCAAACCAACTAACCGACGGAGGCAGCGGTTGAGCAGCAACTCCCGTGTTCTGCCAGGTAAAAAAAAAAAAGACTTTTTGTCAAAGGAGTCTGGTGGCTTTGAAGAGAGCAGAGCTTCAGTTCCCCGTCGTAAAGGGCTGTCTGACAGCAAGGTAAAGCGCTGAAAATAGTCTGAATATAGCGTCCACTTAACCTAATATAGATCTTTTTTAAGAAGATGGAGAAGTATCTCACACAACCACACTTCGAAACATCTGAACTCTCCCTTTAAAATGCAGATGAGGTTGTTTTTAAGTGTGTAAGTTAAAGTGAGCGAAAGCCTGTGAAGTTAACTGCCCTCCTCTATCCCTCTCCCGTCCTCCATCAGGGCTCTAAATGCCCGTCGGGCTGCAGGATCCTGGGACTGATAAATAAATTCGACCACGGCGCGCTGAAGAAGATCGAGAAGATCCGCAACCTCCTGGATCTGAACAAAGCCAAGCACCGCTCGGCCGATCAGGTGTCCAAACAGACCTACGACTACCTAAAGGACAAACTCACCCTCGACTCTGGTTAGTGTGAGAGAGTGTGTGTGTGTGTGTGTGTGTGTGTGTGTGTGTGTGTGTGTGTGTGTCTGTGTGTCTGTGTGTGTGTGTGTGTCTGTGAGTGTGTGTGTGAGTGTGTGGGTCTTTGTGTGAGTGTGTGGGTCTTTGTGTGTGTGTGTGTGTGTGTGTGTGTGTGTGTGTGTGAGAGAGTATATGTGTGTGTGTGTGTGTGTCTGGGTCTTTGTGTGTGAGTTTGTGTGTGTGTGTGTCTGGGTCTTTGTGTGTGTGTGTGTGTGTGTGTGTGTGTGTGTGTGGGTCTTTGTGTGTGTGTGTGTGTGTGTGTGTGTGTGTGTGTGTGTGTGTGTGTGTGTGTGTGTGTGTGTGTGTGTGTGTGTGTGTGTGTGTGTGTGTGTGTGTGTGTGTGTGAGAGAGTATATGTGTGTGTGTGTGTGTGTGTGTGTGTGTGTGTCTGGGTCTTTGTGTGTGAGTTTGTGTGTGTGTGTGTGTGTGTGAGTGTGTGGGTCTTTGTGTGTGTGTGTCTGGGTCTTTGTGTGTGTGTGTGTGTGTGTGTGTGTGTGTGTGTGTGTGTGTGTGTGTGTGTGTGTGTGTGTGTGTCTGTCTTTGTGTGTGTGTGTGTGTGTGTGTCTTTGTGTGTGAGTGTGTCTGTGTGTGGGAGTATATGTGTGTGTGTGTGTGTGTGTGTGTGTCTGTCTTTGTGTGTGTGTGTACTTCCTTTCAAACTCAATCGTAACCTAGTTTGTAGGGGTGTAAATGATGTAAATGTTATATCACAATATCATATGGATTCTTAGGACATCGATACTATATTTACTGATATCACAAAGTCTATCACGGTTTGATTTCTGCGACTGATACCAGACTACATGAGCCCATTTACAGGGTTTCCACGGAAGTCTAAAATTTAAAAATTATAATTTTAGACATTGTCTTCTAGGTCTGTATTAGGACTACAAATGACACCAACATCATCAGCTTTAGAGTTCTTTCTGATTGTACCACAGCTATGGGGAAGTGCATTGAATTTACGAAAATAAACTACTCTTTTCAACAAAAAGAATAAATATGAAGTGGGAATTTCAAAATAAAGGCGCATCTTAAAGATGACCACATGTATCGATATTTTCACTTTTGTATCGATAATGTCGCATCATGAGAGCTGAATCAATAGATCGATCCAGATCGATGTATCGTTACGCCCCCTACTGGTTTGGTGTTTACAGACGTAGAAATTCACACTAAACTTTTAGGGGATTAAAACAACTCTGCAGTCCTCCCCCTTTAGCTGTACAGAGTTCTTTTAGCGTCTTTTAGCTCTTTGTTTTGGTTTAATGGCTAACGTTAAAGTCCTCCTTTCTTCCCCGAGATAATGATAACAGCTACTACACCCTGGCCCAGACGCTGCGTCAGAGAATCTCGGACATGAAGATCAAGATCGACCGCCAGCTGAGGATCCTGACCGCCCTGAAGGATCGAGTCAAAGACCAGGTGGTGGACATGCAGAGGCTGGAGGTACGGAGGCACAACAGGGACAATAATATATGCTTATACGTTAGGGCTGCTCGATTTACAAAAAAACCCAAACAAAAGCGCAATTAGTTTTGGTCCGTCGAAATCATGATTATATAACACGGTTACTCATTGACTTTTGGAAAGATGTTGCATTTATTGAAGTTAAAAAAAACAGTTTTAACAGTGAAAACACCTTGAACTGTGACATTTCCTTTCATACTTTTTCCCGTTCGAACTTTTTTTATTTCATTTTCATTATTTTTATTTTATCAGTTAATCGTTGCACACATCGTAACCTTTTCATAGATTATATTATTTAGTATTTGTTAATGATGACCAAGTGATATGTAAACCTTTTGTAATTCATAAATATATATTATTTGGATGGCTATTATAAAGTTGCAACTTAGCAGCATGTTAAAAAGCTGTTTTCTCTGAAATGATACCTTCCTTTTTTATATAATTGTTTTATACGTAACAGCAGATGTGTGCTACATAGAGCCGGGGGGGGGGATGAGAGCGGGCGGGACAGTATGATAATCACAACTAAAACACAAGATTCACTCTCAGCGGTTTCTGTGACATGAGGAATACTTTCAGAGTACTAAAAAATATACACAGAGCTAAAGGATCGTAGGCTCTGAAAGTGATCCCAACAGTATCGGCCTCCACTGTTGTCTTTATAGTTGTGGTGTGGACTCAGCCATCCACTCGAGTTAGATTTTAAAACCTATACATTTATAGTTATCGTTATAGTTATCATTCTTGGTGTGGACGGCCCTTTAGACGGCCCTTTAGACTTGATGTCCCCAAGGGGACATTCTTTCTGTGCTATTGTGGTTGCGATGCGTGTGATTTTGGCAGCAATGTTGCTTACACATATGAGTTGTACCCGGTTTTGTGACAGAAAGCATGTTAAAGAAACAGGTGGAACAGTAATGTAAAGAAGGATGGGCTGGACAAAACAGTAGGAGGTTTATTCACTTCCAGAGTTTTGACAGAGTTGGTGGACACCAACATTTGCTAAACGGGAAGCTTATTTTCCGACTCCTTGTCTCCTCTGTCAGGTGGATATCGACATTAAGCTCCGTTCCTGCAAAGGATCCTGCCAAAGCTACACCGAGTACCAGGTGGACCGGGAGAGCTACGTGGCGCTGGAGAAACAGGTACGGACCTTAACTTTTGATTGATTTAACTTGAACGTAAAAGAAGACAGAAAAGGTCATAAAGAAAATATTACACAAAATAGAAAGCATATAGATAAATGACAAACACTTGATAATATATACAGTATGTATTATTTTGACTTAGTACACACTTATTTAATCCCAGCCCTTCTCTGTTCGTCCTTCGTCATTGTTAATAGGTTTACAAGCTTCCTCAGTCACAGCTAACTCACCCTTTGAGTAATAATAAAGTAATAATGCCTTTTTGAAATAGAAATGTAAAAAAAAGAATACATTTCTCTTTGGGACAGAATATTATGGACAAACCGGCCAAAAACAAACCTTTAAAAAGTCAGTAATATGTACTTGTGGTCTGTTTTAGCGACCTTATTTTCACATATTGTGGTTTTAGAGCGACAGCTACCCTGGAAATCCAGAGTTCTCGCGGGAGCACAATTGTAATTTGCTCAGCGGGTCACTCTGGTATTCAGTAATGATGCTCATTAACTATGCCCTTGTAGCCTTGTGCACCAATCACATCGCTGTATCTGATATAGGCGGGCCAGAGGCGAGCTAAACAGATGATGCTGCGACGTCCAAGTCATTAGTAAAAATTGCAAGATGGCTACGGATGAACACCAGCTGTTTGAAACGGCTTTGGCCGCTACAATGAACGAGTTAGACTTGGCTTTTTATCTAAAAGAGGAATGGAAGATGGCACTCCAATCGTTCCTTTGAAAGAAGGACGTTTTTGCTGTTTTGCCGACCGGATACGGCAAGAGTTTAATCTACCAGTTAGCTCCTCTGGTAGCTAAGAGTTTAATCTACCAGTTAGCTCCTCTTGTAGCTAAGAGTTTAATCTACCAGTTAGCTCCTCTGGTAGCTAAGAGTTTAATCTACCAGTTAGCTCCGCTGGTAGCTAAGAGTTTAATCTACCAGTTAGCTCCGCTGGTATTTAAGCGTATGGGGCTCTGGATACGTCACCCCGTGTGTTGTTGTGATTGGTCGTTGTGTTATCCAATTGCGTGCAGTGTGCCGCCCCTCGAGTTGGGCCATTTTTATTACTCATTGCCAGACCCTTAATCTTTCGGATTTGGGTCTGGATTTTCAGGCTGGTTGATGGGTTAAAATGCTTTGCATTTATCACACCCAAAATCCTCTCCCAGCTTTAATACAACTGGTCCCAAAAATCAAGTTGTGCATCATTCGGTTTGGTAATCAGCCGCTTTCTGTTTTCTGTCTTGTTTTCCCAGGTCAGCCAGCTGGACTCCCAGTCGGCTCAGAACATCGAGTCGGTGGGGACGCTGTACGTGATGAAGAGCAGGCCGCTGCAGGACGTCCACGTGGACAGCATCTACAAGTCCAAGGATATCGGCAGCAGCACGGCAGGACAGCAGAGAGAAGACATGTTCCCCGAGGTGAGGAACACTTTCGGTTTAAAATAATCCTGCATGCTTTTACCTGATAATTCGAACATAAGCAACGTCGTTTCTAGAACCATGCTCTCACTTAACACTCTGTGGTCTAAGGGCATTTTCTCTCTAATACTGTATCTGAAGTCTCTTTTATATAGGCCTTAGTGGTCCCCTAATACTGTATCTGAAGTCTCTTTTATATAGGCCTTAGTGGTCCCCTAATACTGTATCTGAAGTCTCTTTTATATAGGCCTTAGTGGTCCCATCCATCCATCCATCTTCATCCGCTTATCCGGGGTCGGGTCGCGGGGGTAGCAGCTCCAGCTTAGTGGTCCCTAATACTGTATCTGAAGTCTCTTTTATATAGACCTTAGTGGTCCCCTAATACTGTATCTGAAGTCTCTTTTATATAGACCTTAGTGGTCCCCTAATACTGTATCTGAAGTCTCTTTTATATAGACCTTAGTGGTCCCCTAATACTGTATCTGAAGTCTCTTTCCTGAAATTCAGCCTTGGTGCAGAATTACAGCCACTAGAGCCAGTCCCACAATGAGTTTTCTTTAGGATGTGCCATTTCTGTGTCTGTAGCGTAGTGTGTGTATGCATCACTATGTGTGTGTGATTTTGCCCAAGAACAGCCATTCTTTTAAGATGACTGTTCTCTACAGTACTAGTAAATATTCCTAACACCTGCTCCCGCTAAAGCTCTTTGTTGTTGTTGTTGTTCTCTCTCAGGTGAGGGCAGTCCAGTTGGTCCTTGAACAGGAAGGCTCCAGCTCCTCATCCCCGGCAACCATCTCCAAGGTCCCAGGTACTTCCCTCTCTCCTTCTACATCCTCATCATCTTCTTCCTCCTCCTCCGCTTCCTCCTCCTCCTCTTCCTCCTCCTTCTCCTCCGGCACGTCCACTAAATCCATCACTGAACTCGGAGGACGCGGCGACACCGGCGGCGATTTCTTTGGCATGGAGGTCGGCCAGCCCAGCACGGGCCACGTCACCACCAAAACCGTCTCTTGCAGCCGCAGCCTCCGCAGGACCATCGTCCACACCAAAACCGGCCCGGTGGAGAAGGTGGAGGAGGTGACTGAGGGAGGCCCCGAGTGCTCGGCCATGACGGACACCACCAAGGGAGGGTTGGGCGTCCTCTTCCCCAGCCTCAGCCACACATCCTCCTCTTCCACGTCCTCATCTTCCTCTTCTCTGACCAAGACCGTCCACACCGGCGGCGCCAAGGGAAGCCTGTTGGATACCAAAACAGAGTTCGGGAATCCATTCGGTGCGGACACCGGGCTCGACGTGTTTGTCGAAGGCCTGTAACAATTATTACATTTACATAATTGTCTAATCACCATTTTCTTTGTTAAACCGCAATTAATTGCTAACATTAGTCCTAAGAGGTTATGACTGTTGATGGTAATTGTCAATTTTATGATAGATACACAAATCTAATGTTTTATGATAATAAACAGGCGTGGTTTACTTCATAGGCCGTGTAGTTGTGTTATTACATTATCTGGGTCACGTAACAGCGATATAGCCAATTAAGCCAGCTTTAATTTGTTTGAAAAAGTAATACATAAATACGTTGGTAACACTTTACTTGAAGGTATCTACATAAGAGTGACATGACAGTATCATGAACACATGACACAGTCATGACACATGAACCCTAACCATAAATTGTCATGACAAAACTGAATGACTATTACTAAAAGAAGCGTTATGTCATAAACGTTCATGACTTGTTTATAATGTTTATGACACGTTCATGACAGTGTCATGTCACCCTTATGTAGATAGTGTAACCAATATTTTTTACTACTCAAAGAGACAATTATATTGTTAATCGCAATTATTTCCGAGACAGTTAATTGTACAGTTACGTTTTGGAATTGTTACAGCTCTACTTGATACCAAAACTGAGTTTGGAAATCTGTTTGGCGCAGATACAGGGTTCGACATGGGCTTGTTTGACACGGGCACCGCAGAGGACGACCTTCCTGATATCCACGCCCGGAGTGTGAAGACCGTTGTTACTGAGCGCCAAGCCGATTATATAGGAAAAGGTACCAAGACATCAGACGTGGAGTAAAGCTGAATGGCCCAGAGCGGCACATTCCAGCAAGCCAAGCATGCTTTAGCATCTGCTAGCTAGCCTTATGTACCAGAAATACGAAGTGAACACAGTAATTATTTTGTTGTTTATTGCTAGAGTTTAAGGATTTTTCACATTCAGTGTGATGTAATTAACTGTTGTTGAGGTATTTTGGGCCATTGTGTAATCCCAGAAAAAGACTGTGATGAACTTTTAGGGCTGTTTTTGTTTCGTAACAAGACAACAATTCAAAAATAAGAGAGGACATTTTTAGTCCTGCTGATATTTCAAATGCAGATTGACGAAAACGGGTTGAGTTTATTGGGACAAGCTTTAGCCATCGTTGCAGTGAAAGTGACTGTTAGCACCCTTATGACTGGAGTACATTTCAGCCATCAGAGACAGAGTTGTTTCTGCTTGTTACAAGGGCCGTAGCCACTCTTTTAGAGGCCCCAAGGTTGTGTTTAGGGACTGCAGATGGAAAAGTAGCCAGTAGTCTTTTATGTTGTTTGTTTTTACAGGGTTTTACCTACCCTTGTAAGCCTAAGGTGCAGCGCCCAAGCCATTTTGGGCACCACTTAAGCCGAATGAATGTAAAATCAACGTGAGCATCAAAACTATCTAGCTTTTCCAACGTTTAGACACAGATATGCATGTTTTCGTTACTGAAAAACGTAACATTTTCTTCAGGGATGACCCCTAAACGTGCACTAAATCTTCCTTGTTCTTAAAGCAACACTAAAGAACTTTTCCCGCTTCGGTCCCCCTACAGGTTGTCACAATGTCATTGACATTGTCCAGTTCATTCAAACGACAGATCCGCTACCCGATCTGGCAAACTCGCATAATGTAATGTAGTGGACAGTTCCGCTTTCAACCTGTAGAGGGACCGAAGTGGGAAAAGTTCTTTAGTGTTGCTTTAAACCATGTTCTTTGACAAATACATTTACTAATGTTGACATTTGAACAAGTCCCAAATCCGCCAACAGAAGCCCACTCACCTAAAACACTTAGTACGTAGAGACAAAAATGATGAAACTCAATCTGCATTTGGAGCATCCTGCTGGAAAGTGGCCGTTTTTCTCACTGCAGTAAATTTCAGCTAGCTGAGCCAAAGGCGGCGCAAGCTAACTCGCGGTCTGCGGTGTGCCCCTCTCTGTCCGCAGATTGTGTCGAAGCCCACCAGAACCACTTTAAAGGGGAAACGAACGGCCTGTTTAAGATCAAACCCGGCGGCGCCGACTCGGCACAGGTAGCGGAGGTTTACTGCCAGCAGGAGGGGCTAATGGGCGGGTGGTTGTTAGCGCAGCAGAGAGAGAGCGGCGCGCTCGGCTTCAACCGCACCTGGGCCGAATACCGCGACGGGTTCGGATCGGTCGACGCGAACGGCAACGGGGAGTTCTGGCTAGGCAACCAGAACCTCCACCTGCTGACCAATCAGGGGGAGAGCATGCTGAAGGTGGAGCTGGAGGATTGGGAAGGGGGCGTAGCCAGCGCCGAGTACACAGTCAGGGTCGGCGCGGAGACGGAGGGGTACCCGCTGCACGTGTCCGGATACACCGGGGACGCCGGGGACGCTCTGGCGATGCCCGTTTCTGACACGCCGTCTCACAACGGGATGAAATTCAGCACCTTTGACAAAGACAACGACGTTTGGGAGGAGAGTTGCGCGGAGAGGTACGGCGGCGGCTGGTGGTACAACAAATGCCAGACGGCTAACTTGAACGGGGTTTATTATAAAGGCGCGTACGACCCGGAGAAAAACAAGCCGTACGAGATTGAAAACGGAGTCGTGTGGGTGACGTATAAACCGGCCAATTACAGCCTGAAAACTGTTAGGATGTTCATCCGACCAGCTGCTTTTTAATTGGACAAAATATGCAGAAAACATTCATGTTGGGGGATCAAAATGGGTAACAGCAAAGTATCTCGATATTTGCCGTGGAAGTACTGTATCGATACGCGGATGTCGAGTATAGAGCTTTTATTACATAAGTAGAACATGAGAATTACATTTTTGGAGATGAACAAACGGAGAAATGTATACGTTTGGGGACATCATTTGATTTGTAAAAAAAAATAGGTAATAAATCGCAGAATATCGCAATATGTTTGAAATCGCAATCGTCTCGTGACACGAGTGTGTTTATAACGCCGTATCGTCTCGTGATTCCCACCCTTGCAAAAATATACACATTCATACACTTGTATGAGTTTCAACCCAAAGATACAACAAGGCACGAAGCAACCTGATATAAGACCTAGAGATGCAAGCACACTCTGAGGCTGCAGGTAAATATTTGAGGCCAAAAATCAAACAGACCTTTAGACTGTTCCGATCTGTTCTGTGAATCATTCTGAGATTTCCAAATCATTTCAAACAGTGTCGCCGTGTGTGTGTGTGTGTGTGTGTTTGAGTTGATTCTTTGTGTCAGCACTTTGTGTCAAATGTCATTGACTTGTTTAACTAACCTGTACACAGCGATGCCTGAACTCTGCTCAATCAATAAAGACTCAATGTTCACTTCACCTGCTGTGGTTTCTGCCGTTTTTTTTAAAAAGAAAGTCTAAATCACAATTCATTTCAGGGCGCCTGGGTAGCTCACCCGGCAGAGAGCCTGCGCCCATCTGTAGACGTTCACTCCTCGACGCAGCGGCCGCGTGTGCGACTCCGACCTGCGCCCCTTTGCTGCATGTCATTCCCCTCTCTCTCTCTCTCTCTCTCTCCCCCCTTTCATGTCTCCGGCTGTCCTATACAAATAAAGGCCTAAAGTGCCCAAAACAAACACCCATTTCAGATAAGTTTGTCATTCAAACACGTTAAGACATGAAGGAACCAAGCAGCGTACACAATAAATAACATTCACAATGTGACAGCTCAAATAGACCGTCTAAATAATAAATACAACTTATAAGAATTAGAACAAATCATTCCAGGCCAAAAAAAAAAGACCGAAAAGTCAGTTGTGAATTAAGACATTTTCCTACAAATCTAATGTACAGGTCTGCACACTTTACATTAGATCATATCTACTGTAGGTTATATCTAATGTAAAGTGTCTATAAACAGAAATACATACCCCCCCTTTGAAGGTTTTCATGTTTTTTAAGATTATTTTTTGGGCGTTTTTAGGCCTTTATTGACAGGACAGCTGAAGACATTAAAGGGGAGAGAGAGGGGGGGAATGACATGCAGCAAAGGGCCGCAGGTCAGTGTCGAACACAAGCCTGTTGCATCGATGACTAAACCTCATATGTATATATATATATATATATATATATATATATATATATATATGCGCCTGCTCTACCAACTGAGCTATCCGGGCGTCCGAAGGTTTTCACGTTTTAATGTTTTAAAAACATTGAAAAAAAGATAACCTGGCTTTTATTTTTCCCCCGGCAATATCAAAGTGAGTTTTTATTTTTCATTGCGAACCACTTTGTGACATCTGGTGCCATATAAATAAACTTTTAATTTGACATATTCAGCTTTTAAAATCATTGAATTGGACCGTGAAACAAAAAAAAACAACTAAAAACACACATCAAACGCATCTGCCAAGCTGATGTTTGACCCTTCCCATACTTATTCTGGGTCCTTCGTCGCTGGACGTTTGCGTCATGTTATGACTGAACGTCCACCTTAACCAATGTTCATAGCAGTAATTAGGACGTTACTTACAAGGGGATGTATAGTCATTTCAGGCAGTTAAATGTGTTTGACAGTGACCGTTCTTGCCTATCATGTATCAAATAACAGTATTTTTGGAAAAAGCTACTTTTTTTTTTTTTATGATCAGCGGCCACCAGGTCGCTTAACCTTTAAACAAATACATGCTGTGAATTGTATGTTTGGTATGTTGTTAAAAGAATTTATTGTTAATCACAAAAGAAACAAATACATGTAACACAACTTGTGTCAGAATTCACCGAATGTGTAACATGGAGTTATAGACTCATAAATACCGCAAGCTTTACATTACGTTACCAGTAAATGTCACATTTGAACATATTTGTCCGTAGATTTGGCGTAATGCGCGTGTGTGTGTGTGTGTGTGTGTGTGTGTTTGAGGACGTGCGTATCTGTGTTGATGAAGCAAGAAATGACATTCATTGCACTGCGGCTACATGTTTGGTTTGTTGTCTGGTTCGATGTTTGAGTTTCGTAATAAATGTGAGACACATTTCAGAGAACTCTGAGCCCACTCGGGAGGGGGGTGGGCCCCCCCTCGGGGCAAAAGGGAGTTTATTGACCCCTCTTTGTACAGTACATGCATCCTGTTTAAAGTCCCATCATGCACCGAGCAAAACGCAGACTACTTTTAGCAGCATTTCAGTTCATGTTTTTGCTTTAACGCGCACTACTTAACGAATGGTGTCACAGGTTGAAACGTGTTGCTCCCCACCCAAACAAAGAACCCTAAGAAGCACTTTTCAATGACCTCAATTCTTATTCTTTGTTGATATGATCCTGCAACCAGTCAAAATCTATTGAGCAGTCAGTGCTGTTACAGTAACGAATGGAAAGCACAATGTTCAGGGCCATACAATGTGTTCATCGTACAGTATACAGCCTACAATGCACTGTACTACAGCATACAATACTAGAAGGGACAAAAATCAAAGGAGTAAACGTTATCAATGTGCTTCTTCTTGTCTTTGGGCTGGGTCAGGACAGAGCACCTCGTCGACCCTCTTGTCCCATACGCACTCGTCCTCTCACATCGTTTCTTCTATCCATTCTCAGACTTTTTCCTTCCCACCTTCAACAACCTGTTTGCTCTCTGAACTGGCTTATGTTGGTTGTGTCACATTTTAACTTGTTGCTCCCCACATCAACAAAGAACCCATAAAAAAAAAAAAAAGACCTTCCAATTACGTCATCCCTTCTCCACTTTACAATTGCAATTCCATCAAATCCCCACTAACTCATTTCCACACAGTAAACCAGGACCCCGGAGGGTCCGGTGGGTAAACCAGCCTCGTTTTGTAGGCAGCATGGGGGATTTTAGATCCTTTTTAGGGGGGCTCAGGCCTATGTTTCATCTCAGCCCCCCTAAAAAAAAAAAAAAAGAATGATAAAAATCAATTTTAGAGCTTAAGTGAGTGTGTGAACTTGTCAGTTGGTGACAGAGGACAAACAATGGAACGTTTTCACAGCAGACATTTTGACTTGTCATAGTAGGAAAACAGCTGAAATGAATAACTTTGATTATCGGCTAATGAAATTACTGATTTAGCAAGGGGAGGGGGGATACGCACTGTTACTGCATCACATTCTCATTAGTGGGCTGAGCCCCCCTAAAGGTCTGATCCTAGAATCGCCCCTGGTAGGCAGTTTGTCCGTTTTTCTCACGGAGAAATAAAAATTACAGGGACTCTACCTGGGAGGAAAAGAGCCATACAAATAAAATATACAAATGACCAGCAGAAGAAAGACTCATCCCATTTTAATGAGATGAAATCATTAAAAGCAGTTTGGGAGTCTGAATCTTTAGCCCGGAATGTAAAATTTGCATTCATGTTGGATCTTCATTTCAGTTTGTTAAGTCAAATAATTTGAAGCGTTTGTGGGGTTTTTTAAGCTATAAAACGCTTCCATGAGATCTTTGTCCTCTCCAAAACTGTCTTACAACGTACCACTACTACTACTACTACTACTACTACCACCGCAGCAGCATCATGTTTGGTTTAGAGCTCAGTTGAAGACAATCTAGTCTTTATCGGTGATCTTCCACTTCCAGGATTGCTCCGGTGCCGCCAAAACAACTTCCTTCCAGAGGCCATTTTGCAGAGGCACCGTGACTCCGTCCGGCGTTTAGCACCGCCCAAGACGATTGTGATTGGTTTAAAGAAAATGCCAATAAACCAGAGCACGTTTTTCTCCCAACCCTGAATGCCGTGTGGACTAGCCAGACCTTCCTCCGCAGCGCTGTGGAGGAAGGTCTGGCATTAGGAGACTAAAGGTGAACTGACCACAGTGCTGATGTTTGTGTGCAGTTTGTACGAGGCTGAAGCAGCAGAATCAAGATGGCCGACAGCCATACATTCACACCCCCACGTTCAGGAATCAACGCTGTCGAGCGACACCAGACGCCGCTGCTCTGTGTTCAGACGATGACTGGGTGAGAAACCAGTATTACACACAGTCATTTAGCCATAACTCTGTTTTCTCAGAGCGTGAAGGTAATTCCAGGAAATGTGAGGGGAGCTTTTTTTAAGCTACAACAGGGTGTTAAGTTGCTCTGCTAACAAAGAATTAATCTACCAAAAAACTTGAAATAAAACAATAACTCAAAGCTGAAAACTGGGTTTCCTTAACTTCAACTTCACTTTGTGTCCCCGAAGGGCGATCAGGTGTGCAGCAAGTATGAACACAAACAAGACACATACATACAAGTTGTACACACAGTCCAACTGGAACACAGTACAAGGACAAATAAATACCAGTACAAGGTGCATGGATAGCAGCGTCAAAGTAACCTACATAGGGTAGGAAAAAGTGCATCAGCCCACAAAGTTGACACAATATAAGAAGGTATCTACATAAGAGTGACATGACACAGTCATGACACATGATCCCTAAGCAGTGTTATATACCCATGCTCCTAAACACATTCTTAGATAAAGAGATAAATAAATCAATTCCCTCTGACTGGGAGTACAAACGTCACTTTGCTCCTGCAATCTGGATATTTTAGTTAAAGATAAATGTCTAAAAAGTAATATGAGATATGCCATAACGCTATTTTTTATATATATATATATATACATACATACATACATACATACACACAGACATATATATATATATATATACATACACACATATATATATATATATATATATATATATCACACACACACACACACACACAGACATACATATATATATATATATATATATATATATACATATATATATATATATATATATATAACAAACAATAACAAAGACAGGAAGTAAGCTAGACAAGACAAGGGAGACAAGACAGACTACAAAATAAAACAGGAAACAGAACATAACAGAAAAACAAGACTACCACAATAAGACGGAACAATACCAAAACCCTGACAACTCAGTTCTGCTTTTCTGCTGCTTTTAGTATTCTGCTAAAATTACAACAATTTGCTTGTTGAATTTCAAACAAACTAAAGAAAAATCATGTCCAACACTGTTTTATTGAACAAATTGAACATTAAATTGGAAATAAAAGGTAGTTTTCTACTGACATTTTCTTTCAACTAACACCAAAAATCTCTGATTGCCTTTCGTGATGTGTTTACTGCGCCAGTTGATATCGCTATGACGATATTAAAACGATATATTGTGCAGCCCTACTAAAAAGTCCAAAAGACTAAAAAAAAAAAGAAAATATATTTTCAGTCTTCCTGTTCCTTATTTTATTGCTATAGTGCTTTTCTATAACTGAGAAACGACTTCTAGCACATGCCAGAAATGTAGTATGAATCCAGATATTGGTCTCCAAACCATGTCTCCTTTCCTATTGGACAACAATGTGGGAAAGGTTTCCATTGGCATTCATTTCGGGGCAAATTAAGTTCATCGGCAGTGATGGAAACATAACACCAGGGTGCACATGATCATTCTCGCCCCTTTTTCGGTTCAGCATCGGAATCGTAAAAATCCTAACGATACCCAACCGTATCTGCAACTGATTATTTTCAATGTCGATTAATGTGTTGATTATTTTCTGGATGAATGGATTAGTTTGGTCTCTAAAATGTCAAAAAATTGTGAAAAATGTGGATCAGTGTTTCCCCAAAAAGCCCAAGACGACGTCCTCAAACGTCTTGTTTTGTCCACAACTCAAAGACATTCAGTTTGCTGTCACAGAGGAGAGGAGAGACACTAGACTACACACTAAATATTCACATTTAACAAGCTGCAATCAGATCAATCACAAGTTTTACTGTTTTTTCATTGAAACAGAAAGACTCAAACCGATTAATCGATTAATCTCTGCAGCTCTTAAGATATGAAATAGAAGTAACCACCGTAACATTTTCACTGGCCTCCATGCTGCTTTCTACTGTTTACTAACCCTGTTTTCCGAGGTGACACACCAGATATGAAAGAGAAAGGTGTACTCGTCTACTGGCAATGGGAGATTAGTCATCTTCAATTCATTTATCGGGTATTCCCACATTTAAAACCCCTGCAAATACACTCTAACTTTGGTGGAAAAGGGTTTCCGATACATTATTACACCTGTGTTCCTCTCCAAAGGTTTCTAAATGCCCGTCTGGCTGCAGACTGCAGGGTTTGATCTCACAGATGGCGAGCAAGGCGGCGAGGAAACTGAGGAAGGTGTGTACAACAGTGAAGATGTACGAAGACGCGGCGGAGAAGTCCATGGCGACGATGACACACGTCTACGGCTACGACCAGCGAGTCGTCGTCAATACGCTCGGTAAGACGGTCTGTTTTTTTGGCGTCCGGGACCAAAATAAAGACAGGGTTGATTAAAGTAACGCTGGCTGATTAACAACTGCATTCGTCTCAAGTGTCAGAGCGGACGTTCGTGGAACGCGCCCAAGGGTTGGCCGGGAACCTCACGTCGCTACGGAAACGGTCGTCCCGGCTGTCCCAGAAACTCGTGGAGCTACACGGCATCGTCCGGAAACAAACGGAGGACTTGTATCGAACAGAGGTGAGCTTTAAGAACATTAAACTAGATCAAACCCTTTGTGTGATATCACAGAATTTGACGTTTTTTGGGACATTTTGCCCGTTCAAATGAATGGACGGAATGTTTGACAAATTCAGGCATTTTCAACTGCTATCTACCCATTCAGGCTACATTTACATCGCTACGTTTTGGTTTAAAAAGGAATATCTTCTGCTACGTTCCCCCCTCTCATTCCCCCTGCTCTGGCGTTTCCGAGCCCCTTAACCCGGAGACATTTGGAAACACTTTTGGTTTGTAATCTACGGGGTTGTGTTGCTCAACGGCCGCAAACGGAGACCTTTGGCAACGCTGACGCCAAGGTTTTACGCCCAGTATACCAGAACCTTGATGAGATATTTTGGTTTGGGCGTGTTAGTTAAAACAGAGATTAGTTCTTCTTCTGGAGCTAAAAACACTTGTGTGCACGGAGATCACTTTTGGCTCAAAACTCCGCTTAAAAACCAAAACGTAGCGACGTAAATGAATATATTCATATATTCACGTAGAAACTCCATTGAAACTTTAAAATGTTCCACATCTGTTGTACATTCTGGGAATTATTCAACTTTCAAATCCCATTGAAACTTTATGAAATATTCAAACTTTTTCGTGGCTTAGTACAAACGCCCTTCCGACATTTTTACATTAGTGTGCATCGGATGAAATGTTCAGATTCAGAGTGAGGGACTCGGCTGTACATCCCTTGTTATAATAGTATAAAAGTCCACCACACTTTAAAGGGGAATAATATAATGAGGGTTGATTTACGACACCAGGTGGACATTGACGTGAAGCTGCGAGCCTGCTACGGGTCCTGCCTGGCGGTGTTACCGTTCAGCGTCGATCATCTTGGCTACCAAACGCTTCAAGCGGACATGGACGAGACGGACCGGACTCTCAACCAGAGAAGGAAGGCCGCTACGCCTCCTGAACACATCCCACGTATCAAGCTGCAGCCTGTAGACGTGAGCCCGGCGGCGTCCGCAGAGTACAACAGCATCCCAACGGTCCGAGGAGAACTGTTGACCCAGTTTGAGGACCTCCGTGCGAACCGGGTCGTTCTGGAGCCTCTGGATCCCGCAGAGCTGGACTGAGGCAGATTTGACACTTCACAATGGAAGTATAGGATGGGTGTTTCTTTTCCTTTTCAACGGCACTTTGTAACTTGGGTTTGAAAGGGGTCTATTCAAATAAACACAATCACTGATTTTATACATTTTCTTTTGAACACCATGCTCTTTTTTTGTGCACACTTACTGTTGGTAAATGTGAAAAGTCCCTTTTTCCGGTGTTCTTTTATCTATTGTATCTAAACTACGTTCTTCCAAAAGTCTAATTGAAGCATTTCATTTAAGTACATTTTATTTTGACTGTCTGTGTGTCACAAAGGTTTACATATTAAAGCTGTAGTGCATAGTTTCTGTCGGCACGTCCACATGATACAAGCTATTCGCGATCGCGCACACAGTTGCTAGTAGACACGGAGGACACGGAGGATTAAAAATGTCACCGGAATGTCACCGGACGCCACAATCTTCTGGACCTAGCCATACTGAGAAATATAGAGAGAGTTGTGTGGAGCTGATAGTCTTAATTAGCTTTGTAGCAACTCATTTGGCAACGGCTCTAATGTAACATAGGGTGACCAGACATCCCGGTTTGACCAGGACAGTCCCGATTCTGAGTTGCGTGTTCCGAGTCCCTACAAAAGCCTGTTGGGACGCTAAAATGTCCAGGTTTACACCAACCACTACGCAATTGTCCCGGTTGTCGGCGATTACATAGCCGACGTGGTCTTATTATTGAGAATGAGGAGATGTCGCCAGATCATTAACTAAACCCATGTAGAAAGACGTTTTAGTTTAATAATTAATAATAATAATTAATTCGTTCAGTGCCACGCAATGAAACATACCTTTTCACAATATTTTTCACATGTCCAGTGGATGCATTTTCCAAAAGAATGCTTCTGAAAATTCTGAAAAATAAAGTTGGTCCCACACGAAACTCACTCAATGTCTTTTAATATTATTTCTTAGATATGTAGGCTACATACCAAGAACATTCATGAATATTAACTGAGATACCCCATTATGTTGTGTCTAATCTGTCTGTGTCGATGTCTGACCTGGGCTGGCACATGTTCACGTTAAAAAGCGTGTGCGTGCACGAGTAAATAATAGTAGTAAATAATAGTAGTAGTAGTAAATAATGTATGCATTTAAGCAGGTTTTAGGGACAACTGTACTGTAATGTTTTTAGGGGAAAATGTTGTAACCCCTCTCACTTTTCACCGCCCGTATTTGTCAACCAAACATTAAAATATCAAATAGTTTAACCAGGTTTGTTAATGAAAATAAAATCCATCTTCACCAATTTTGACAACACAGGGTTGTTGATCAGCACAACTGTGGTGAGTTCTTACTTTGTCTTGCAACCAAATATGCATCTTTACATATTTCCATGATATTCCATGGCACATAATATGGTTTTATTTTGACATTCCTAGCGCAGGAAAGATTTGAGTTTCCTGTCCATGGGTTTTCAGCAGGTATGTATGTACGACTGTGGTGAGTACATTTTCATTTCTATAATCCCTGAAGTGTAGTGAAATAATAATCAGACAGAAAGTAGGTTCCTCAATGTGTTTATTGAGTAGTGGAGGACAATTGACATCAATTCGTCCTAGAAGGGAACACTGAAGACATCACACATTACAAGAGAGGACATTTTACAACACATTCACGCACAACCAGTACAGTGTTTCTCTTTTATCTGCAGGCATGACAAGTTTATTTGACATCAAACCATTTCTTATTTTACTTTATTTTTTCACTTTATTTTTTAGGTCAACGCTGCATGTGCAGATATTATCTTTTTCTGTTCTTTTTCACTTTAACAGCGCACGTCCCGTAGTGTTAGTTGTGTGTGAATGTGCGTGTCCGTCAACATGAAGGTTACAGCCAAAATAAAGGACACACTTAAATATTAGGTGGATGTTACAAAGAGTTTTAAAACTCCTTTTGTCCCCAAACCCTGTTGGTACACATTATGTTGGTGTCTTTTAATTTGGCGGTTTCCTGTGTAACGTGTGTGTTGATGCTCTTCGGGATCCTTAGCTGGGCACAAAGAATGGCCTGATCTTCATGCTGATGGCTTTGAGTGAATACCAGCTGCCCTTCCAGTTCATCCACACCACGCCGTCGTCTGTGCCGTGCTTGGCCATCTTGCGCGTGTAGGCTCCGCCCATGTAGTATCGACCGTTGGGATTGGCTGAGTGGCAGCGGTTGTACCACCATCCGCCTCCGTCCTCCCTGGCGCACTGTTTGGAGGGATCGCCGGGGATCCTGGTTCAGGGACAGAGAAAGGTGTTAAGAAAAATGAAAACAGACAGACTTTTACTCGTCAAGTTGATGGACTTTAACGTGAATTTCTGTTGCTGACCAACTGTCTTGACAGCAGTGGTGTAGTCTACGTGATACGGTATACAGGTATACACAGTATGCCCACTAGGAACGCGCCACGATTTCCATATACCCACTTAAAAATGCTCAATGACAAGCAACAACATACTTTCCATCATATTTTTTATATATTTTGAAATGTCATCTGTTATTTTCCTCTTCACATAGGCTAAATAAAGGTATTTCCACCGTAAATTGGTGCATAAAAGTGTATCCAAATACAGGAAATGAAGGCGTTGATGCTCAAACTTCCTTGGGGGAGGACACCCAGACCCAGAGAAAAAAGAAAAAAAAGAAAGAAAAAGAAAATATATATATACAGTACAGTATACCCACTACAATATACTACACCACTGCTTGTCAGTGCTGAACTTCAAGGGAAAGGAGGGCAGGGGACTCCAAAAATGGAGGATTTAATCTTTCCCTCCTCTGCTGGAGAAAATAGGATATTTGTTACGAGACAGGAGTTGATACAAATATGAAACTGTGTTAATTATAGTCCTGTTAGCAATGAGCTATTGTGACTGACTCGTGTTTGCACGTCCTTAGCTGGCAAGCATGTTATCCATTAGCTTCCCACCTACAGTTGTTCGTTGCAAGTAGTCCTTACATCGCCAAACTTCTTGCACCGCCTGTTTCGCCCCAATAATCATCAGTTTATGGCTATTTAATGGAAGGCCTTTACTAGACGTTTACATACTCCCAACATCAGATACCCTTGTTGACTGGAGAGAGCTATGGTGTAATACCAGCTTTTACAGTGAACGCTGCATTATGGCTAGTTTGTAGCCTTAATGTTGCTAGGCTAGTCCATTATAGTGTGTCTTTTAGAGTTGGTCAGCCATTAAAATGTTTAGTTAACATTAGCTCATGCTACACACGCCACCAGGAGTATCAGCATGATTTGTGGGTTTGTTTCGAGGACTTGTTGGTTATCTGAAGTGCAAGATGTTTTGGGTATTGTTACATGGTTACATGTTACTGTAATCCTGTGAACATCCCACCAACAACAGGACACTTACCAGTTGTCGTTGTCTCTGTCGTAGGTGCTGAACATCATGCCGTTGTGAATGGTCATCGTGCGGTTTACGCCAAACAGTTCTGAGGATCCCTCCAGGAAACCATTGCCGGCGTTCCCGGAGTAACCTTCGACCGCCAGCACATAGTTAGACGACTCTGATTGGATGGTGAACTGCCGGTACTGGGCGTGGACCTAAATGATACAGGTAAACATTTAGGTTTCATTTCATATTTTTATTTTTTATGTGGTATGACATACCATATATTTTTTTAACATGCTATAACTTTAACTTTTTCAACAAACCTTTGACATTTTATGACTTTTTCCTACATACAATACTTCAATTTTCCCTTCGTTGTTTTCATTATACTACGACTTTTTTTCCCGACCTTTTCGACAGGACTTTTTCAGATTTTTTTCGACATGCTATACATCTCTTTTTATGACTTTGTTTCGACTTTTTTGACATACCTATGACTTTTTCCCCCGACTTCTTCAACGTGACTTTTTCAGAATTTCAGACTTTTTTCGACATACTAGACTATGACTTTTTTATTACTTTTTCGACATGCTATATATGATGTTTTTTCGGATGCTATACTATGCTTTTTTTGTGATTTTTTCGACATACTATACTATGACTTTTTTCGCCCTGCTATACTATGACTTTTTTATGATTTCTTCGACATGCTATACTGATTTTTTTCGACAGGCTATACTATGACTTTTTAAAGATTTTTTTTTGACATACTATACTATGACTTTTTTATGACTTTGACTTTTTTATACATACTACACTATGACTTTTTTCAACATAATATACTAGGACTTTTTGTGACATACAATATGACTTATTTTTGACATGCTATACTGTGACTGTTTTAGACATTCTATACTATTTACTATTTACCATACTATGACTTTTTTATTACTTTTTTGACATGCTATATATGATGTTTTTTCGGATGCTATACTATGCCTTTTTTCCTCTTTTTTCGACATACTTTACATGACTTTTTTTCCTCTTTTCTCGATATACTATACTGTGACTTTTTTTTATATACTATATGACTTTTTTCGACATACTATAATATGACTTTTTTCGACATGCTGTACTATGACGTTTTTCCTCTTTTTTTGACATACTATACTATGACTTTTTTTTTATGACTTTTTTTTCGATATACTATAATATTACTTTTTTTGACATGCTGTACTATGACTTTTTTCAACATAATATACTAAGACTTTTTTTGACATACTATACTATGACTTTTTTTTCAATATACTATACTATGACTTTTTTCCATTTTTTTTGACATACTATACTATGACTTTTTTTTCCGATATACTATAATATGACTTTTTTTTGACATGCTGTACTATGACTTTTTTCCATTATTTTCAACATACTATAATATGACTTTTTTTTGACATGCTATACTATAACTGTTTTACCATTATTTTCAACATACTATACAATGACTTTTTTTGCGATATACTATACTATGACTTTTTCGGCATGCTATATGTGACTGATTTCGACATACCATAATATGACTTATTTTTGACATACTATACTATGAATTTTTTACCATTATTTTCAACATACTATACAATGACTTTTTTACCATTATTTTCAACATACTATACAATTACTTTTTTACCATTATTTTCAACATACTATACAATTACTTTTTTACCATTATTTTCAACATACTATACTATGACTTTTTTTGACATGCTATATTATGACTTTTTTCAACATACTATACTGTGACTTTTTTCCATTTTTTTTCTATATATTCTAGGTTTTTCCTCTTTATCTTTACTATACTATGAATATTTTCCTCTTTTTTCGACATGCTTTACTCTGACTTTTTTCAACTTTTTTCGGCATGCGATACTGTGACTGTTTTCGACATAGAATAATATGACTTATTTTCGACATGCTATACTATGACTTTTTTTCGTCATACTATACTATGACTTTTTTTTCAGAATTTTCTGAATTTCAGACTTTATTCGACATACTAGACTATGACTTTTTATTACTTTTTTTCGACATGCTATATATGATGTTTTTTTTCGGATGCTATACTATGCCTTTTTGTGATTTTTTTCGACATAGTATACTATGACTTTTTTTCGCCCTGCTATACTATGACTTTTTTTATGATTTCTTCCACATGTTATACTGATTTTTTTCGACAGGCTATACTATGACTTTTTAAAGATTTTTTTTGACATACTATACTATGACTTTTTTTATGACTTTGACTTTTTTATACATACTACACTATGACTTTTTTCAACATAATATACTAGGACTTTTTGTGACATACAATATGACTTATTTTTGACATGCTATACTGTGACTGTTTTAGACATTCTATACTATTTACTATTTACCATACTATGACTTTTTTATTACTTTTTTGACATGCTATATATGATGTTTTTTCGGATGCTATACTATGCCTTTTTTCCTCTTTTTTCGACATACTTTACATGACTTTTTTTCCTCTTTTCTCGATATACTATACTGTGACTTTTTTTTATATACTATATGACTTTTTTCGACATACTATAATATGACTTTTTTCGACATGCTGTACTATGACGTTTTTCCTCTTTTTTTGACATACTATACTATGACTTTTTTTTTATGACTTTTTTTTCGATATACTATAATATTACTTTTTTTGACATGCTGTACTATGACTTTTTTCAACATAATATACTAAGACTTTTTTTGACATACTATACTATGACTTTTTTTTCAATATACTATACTATGACTTTTTTCCATTTTTTTTGACATACTATACTATGACTTTTTTTTCCGATATACTATAATATGACTTTTTTTTGACATGCTGTACTATGACTTTTTTCCATTATTTTCAACATACTATACTATGACTTTTTTTCCCATTATTTTCAACATACTATACTATGACTTTTTTTTCGACATGCTATACTATAACTGTTTTACCATTATTTTCAACATACTATACAATGACTTTTTTTGCGATATACTATACTATGACTTTTTCGGCATGCTATATGTGACTGATTTCGACATACCATAATATGACTTATTTTTGACATACTATACTATGAATTTTTTACCATTATTTTCAACATACTATACAATGACTTTTTTACCATTATTTTCAACATACTATACAATGACTTTTTTACCATTATTTTCAACATACTATACAATTACTTTTTTACCATTATTTTCAACATACTATACTATGACTTTTTTTGACATGCTATATTATGACTTTTTTCAACATACTATACTGTGACTTTTTTCCATTTTTTTTCTATATATTCTAGGTTTTTCCTCTTTATCTTTACTATACTATGAATATTTTCCTCTTTTTTCGACATGCTTTACTCTGACTTTTTTCAACTTTTTTCGGCATGCGATACTGTGACTGTTTTCGACATAGAATAATATGACTTATTTTCGACATGCTATACTATGACTTTTTTTCGTCATACTATACTATGACTTTTTTTGCAATATGCTATACTATGACTTTTTTTCTCTTTTTTTCGATATTCCATATCATGACTTTTTTCCTCTTTTTCGACATACTATACTATGACTTTTTTTCACTTTTTTGACACGCTATACTATGACTTTTTAGATAGCTATACTATGACTTTTTGTCGATAAAAATACTATGACAATAGCATACACTCCTGGATAGGAGAAAAAAACGTCAGGGGTTGTCCGCCTTTCTTTAAACCAATAAAGATCGTCATGGGTGGCGCTAAGCTCCAGACACAGCGACGGTATCTCTTCAAAATGTTTCTTTGGAAGGAATTAGTTTAGGTGGTACATTTGCACGTGACGTTTTTTATCACTTAAGAAATGTTGAGGACTCACCTTGGCACCTGTCCAGTCCTGCATCTCAATGAGAACCTCAGTGGGGCCCATCTTTGTCACCTGACTAATGCGGTCATTGCCCAGCCAGTATTCACCTGTTGCATGACGAAGAAGAAAGGTACGCTAGTCAACAATTAATGTATGAATAAAGCTGGATATGAATATATAAGTAAATACCAAAATTAAGAATGAGCGGGACGTCTTAGATAACACAATAGTTTCCATCAGTGGTCGAAGAAGTACTGCGATATTTAGAAAAGTAAAAGCAGCATACCCAGTGTAGAAATACTCTGTTACAAGTAAAAGTCATGCATTCAAGTTTTTACTGAAGTAAACAAATTATGCAGAATGGCCAATTTCAGAAAAATGTATATTATCTTACTGATAATATAGAAGTATAGAGTAGTAAAAGTACAGTATGAAAGGGTATACAACTGAATTACTCAAGTTAAGTTCCTCAGCATTGCACATACATCCAGTACTTAACTAAATGTACTTAGTTACTTTTCACCACTGGTTTCCAGCCATCAAAAGTAAGCTCACTTTAACAGAGCCTCTTGTCTCATATTAAAAGTCTTACCAGGAGTCTCACAGTGACCCTTGCCAGCATTAAAGGCGACGTTGCCGAAACCGCGTCGATATTCGTCCCAGCGTCGTCCAAAATCGACACTGCCATCAAGCCTGTTCTGGATGAGAAGCCATCCTGGGAAAACAAAAGAAGTTCCCTTTAAAAAAAAAAAAAAAAACAGAAAACCACTACCGAAGGTCTAATCATTCTAGGTATTAACACACTAATCAAAAAAGAAAGTTTAGGTGGCCTAATTAATGATGTTCTCACCTCCGTTCTGGGTGGTCTGATCACAGAAGACCTTGTACGGAGGGAAGAAGGCATCAGGCTGGATCAGGTACATCTGGGAGTCTCTTCCTCCACGACGGAAGATCTCCTCACACTCCTTACCTGAATCGCACAGGAGAACGGTTTAAAGGTGCTTAAAGGTGAGTTCCTGCATGGTCACTTCTGTTAACGTTCCAAGTAAATTCCAAAAAAAACAGAGCAAGCTCGCCCCTCCCCCCATGTTTCCCGTAACTGTTATGACTAACTCTCACTAACCCCCACCCCCTCCCCCAACCATTGGCTGGAACGTGAGTTTGTTGTATTTTGGTGCACAGCCTGTGCCTCTAGTCTTTGTTTGACGTTTCCGACCCCTGTGTTGTCTCCCGAGACCGGGCTTTTTCACGGTGTGTTCAGGGGGCAGGCAGCTAGGGGATCAAGGAGAGATGACTACCATTTGAGACAAAAATTAACCATGCAGGAACTGATAGTGCACCTTTAACAAAGAAAAACGTTGGTACATGTAGATATATCGTTGTATCAAGGATAGACCAAGATCGAGTTTTACTCATTTAAATGTCCGATATATCCTAGATGTGTTAAAGTTTGGGTTATATTGTCTGTGTATATTTATTTTTTACCTGTCTGTTTAGAATAAGGGTGTTTATAGTGTACATATTACTATTATTAATTACTCTTATTCTATTTTTTCTATTTCTTATAATCATTTTTGTAAATGTTATATCTATTTTATGTCTATGTGTATTTGTGTTATTCTGATGTGTGTGCGTTTTTCACCAGTGTGGGATTAATTAAGTCTATCTTATCTTATCTTCCGTCAAGGACCAGAAAATTAAATTGTCGTTTAAGTAACTTTTGTGGTTTACCAAAAACATGTGCTTTATTGATCTGTACCATTAGCTCTTGATCCTAGTCGGATAATTTGACAGGTTTTTGGTCAGTCCAAAACTACCCAACAGACCGCCATGAAATTTGGCATAGGTATTCATGACCCACAGAGATGTATCTTTCGGTGACCCCATGTTCTTTCTTTAGCACCACCATCAAATCAAAATGTCTTAGTTATCTCCTAATCTATTACACATTTCTGATCACACTCATGCTCCCCAAGGGTTCAATAATAAGTAAGTAATCGGCATGTTTTTTTGTTTCCTTCAACACTTACCAGACACCACCGGTATGGGACATTTGGTCCTGCATGGTTCCCTGCACTCCTCCCTCTGACCCTGGATGGCCTTCTCCAGCTTCTGGATCTTCAGCCTGATCTTGTCGAGGACCCCCTTCAGCAACACAGCACAGTAGACATTACATTAGGGGTACTTGTAGTTTTTAAGGTTGGATACACTAGATCTGTCCAATTGTTTTGTTTGTATATTGTATGCATTTCTTTTTATGTGCATGTCTTTTTTTTTATTTTTAAAGCTATAGCGCGTAGTTTCTGTCGCCCCCATGAGGAATTCTAAGTAATGACAACAAAACTGTTGACGCGTCCACATGATACAAGCCTTTCGTGACCGCACACCGCCCCCTCCCCCCTCCACACAGTTGCTAGTAGCCAAGGAGGACACGGAGGATTAAAAAAACATGATGGACTCTTCAGAAGAGGTCATTATCTTCACTTGAGTTTCTGCGCGGCAAAGTCACCGGACGCCACAATCTTCTGAACATAGACAGACTGAGAAATCCAGAGAGAGTTGTGTGGAGCTGATGGTCTTAATTAGCTTTGTAGCGACTCATTTGGCAACGGCTTGAATGTAAATGGCGTTCATTAATATCTAAAAATTACGCACTAAAGCTTTAGGATGATGCTTTGCTTACAGCTAAAAAAGAAACATTTTTGAAAGATGCAAGGTTTTGCTTTGGCTGTGATTAAGGACGACTGCCAAATTAACATTTTTAAATGCATTGTTCCCTCTTTCTGTCTCGTGTCAGCTCGTATTTACCTGTAGCACCCTGATGTTGGAGGGAAAGACAGTGTCCACCGTCTCCTTAATGTAGACATGTTGTTCCTCCACTAGATCAGTGTACTGACTGACCACTCTGCTGTTGTCTGACAGGATGAAAAGACGCATAAGCAGGACAAAGGAGCTGTGCGCATCAAAAGCTTCAATTAAAATGAATAGCCAAAATTGCCGTCATCATTACGGACAATGTACTGTTGTTTGTTCTCGTTTTTTGGCTTTTGATGTAACATCCGACCAGATCATTTGTGCTTCATGAAATTAAACTCAAGAGAGGTCTTTCTCACCGGTGACAAGTCTCTGCCGCTCCCTCAGAGAGTTGGAAATGCTGTTGACGTAGCTGTGGACGGTGTTGGAGGATCGGGCCAAATCTTCCACCTGAGGCTTGAGGTCATTAATGCTCTGTGACAAATGTAAGCAAAAGAAAGTCAATCGTGATGTTTTCTTGATACAAATATGAAGTTGTAAATACTATGCATTTAGATGTATAGCAAATTTCACACAGTATTGGTTTAAAGTATTCCAGCCTGATTTGTGGTCCTCAGAAAAATACAAAAATGTTTGATTTTTTTTCAGTTTTTACCGTCTTGACATTCCTCTCTTGCTTCAGCAGTGTGGTCTTCAGCTCGCAGCCATTGGGACACAAAATGCCCTGTTGGATGGGAGAATCTCTGGTTAGATTTCTGTGCTTCAGCGACTAAAAGAAGGCGGGATCCCTTCTAGGTAGGCATTGATTTCATTTTATTAATGAAAAAAATTTGAACATTGACAACTTCTCAGTCCCTCCCCCCCTTTCTGTTAAAGCCCAAAACGGTCTCCTAAGCCCCTCCCCCCACAAGGGAGAATGAATGCGTGTGCATGAGCAGTGATTGACACGCAGTTAGACACCCCCCCCGGTCCTGATTGGACCATCTGAACAGGGAGCGGTGGGTTTTTGCAAATCACACTACAGGCTGTAGGTGGAGCCAGAGGAGCTGGATTCATTTTTATTATTATTACCTGCTTCATGTAGTTCTACTGGAACATAGGGTCAGTTTCAGCAAATATGACAGAAAGTTAGTTTTATAAGACTTACTTACTTCATCTTTAAACACACTAAGAAGAGTTACGTTTGCAACATTATCATGCAACAATAACCCTGACCAAATGAATGATCGTTTCCATTTCCATCCATTAATATCGATTAACAACTACTAAATTAATCTCCAACTATTTTGATCATCGACTAATCATATTGAGTCATTTTCTATGAAAAAAAAGTTAAAATGATTTGATTCCACCTTCTTTAATGTGGATATGTTCTAGTTTCTTCTCTCCTCTGTGACAGTAAACTGAATATCTTTGAGCCGTGGACAAAACGAGACATTTGAGGACGTCGTCTTGGGCTTTGGCAAACACTGATCGACATCTTTAAATCTTTTAAAAGAAGACGTGTCCAATCAGTGCTCCTTTTGGTGACAGTGTGCTGCTGGTGTCTTCCTACCATCTCCTCTGCGGCGTGTGTGCATCCTCCTTCCTCCGGTGGCCTCTCCTTCTCCTGCTGCTGCTGTCCTCTGGCTGGATCTGTTGTAGGTCGGCCGCGATACCTGCGACGAAAAGCAAGAGACTCTTTACCAACATGTCACTGAGACGCACTGAGATGTCTCATTTTACCCATTAACGTCTGGATGGGTTGGCCTAAAACTTTGTACGGACGTTCATGTTCCCCAGACGATGAATCCTCCTGACTTTGGCCATCCTCTGAGCGTCACCATGAGGTTGACTTTTGTGCTTGTTAGTTAAACAAGTAGATCCGGACGACGAATCTGATTGGTCAGCTGGACATTAGGGCTGGGCAATATATCGATATTATATCGATATCGTGATATGAGACTAGATATCGTCTTAGTATTTGGATATCGTAATTGCATTACAGTAAAGTGATGTACTTTTCTGAACTTACCAGACTGTTCTAGCTGTTCTATTATTAGCCTTTTTCCCCACTTAGACATTATATCAACATTACTGATGATTATTTATATAAAATCTAAGTGTGAAGATATTTTGTTAAAGCACCAATTGTCAACCCTAGAATATCGCCGCAATCACGGTATCGAGGTATTTGGTCAAGAATATTGTGATATCTTATTTTCTCCCTATCGCCCAGTCCTGCTGGACATTTAGAACGTACTCAGATAGCACAGCATGCACATCATTTCCATGTCAACGAGACAGAGTTGAGTCAAAAGCTTGAGGTCAAAATTTTGTTTTTTGGTGTTTAGAATAAACTAAAATGTGTGTTTACCACTAGTCTGAAAGAAGACCTGTTACGGAAGCAAAACAGCCTAAAATCTCAAATGTATGTCTTTGCCTGTAGTGTCTCTCTTTAATAAAGTAGCAAAGCCAAAAGTACAATATTTGCCTTTGAAGTATAGCAAAAAAAATGAAAATACTTAAAATTAAGTACAAGAGTAATTCTTTTTTGTTGTTTTTTTTTTTGCCTGGTTGGATAATTGAGTTGAATAATGCTACTTCATACCCTTAATATAAAAGATGAATATATATGCCGTATTAGAATACGTTGTAATTGCCCTAAAAGTCTTTCTGTGTCTTCTTTTCTGACCCAGGTGTCTGTGTTCGAACGCACCTGGCGCCGCCGCTGATAGGGGGCGGGGAAACACGTTTTGGGGTGTAGGTGTCCCTGGCCGCGGATAGTGGACGGTGACCGCGAGCGTCTACGGTCGCTGGTGCCTCCTGCAGGGGGAACGAGAGGAAACAAGACGTGATGAAGGAATAACAAAATAAATGTCATTCATGATGTATGAATCAAACAGCTGAAGTGTGTTTTACATACTGTCCCAGTCTTTGCTGCCTTGGCGTCCTGTGGAAGAAAACAATAAACTATTGTGAATACATATTTTTTTCCCGACATACTTGTGTTTGTAACCGTCGTTTGAAAGCTACAGAATATATGGGGGACACACTTTAATATGAGGACTAGGGTTGGGAATCACCAGAGGCCCCACGGTACGATATTATCACGATATTTATGTCACAATACGATATTTAGTTTGACATAATAAATCTTGGATAATTCAACTGAACGTGGGGATTTCTGCAAGTGCTTTTTCATCACAAATCTCCAAAAGGCGACAAAGGAATACAAAAAAATGAGCAAAGGAGTCACCGTAACAACTAGTTAAAAAAAGAAGAAGTGATTCCTGTAATAATAACACCGCGAAAAGAAAAAATCCACAATTTCTCGATATTCAGTCAGACAGAAGTGATATCTTTAGAAACTTTTGGATGTTGACCATCATTTTTTTTCAAAACACGCACGCACACACGCACACACTCACCGAGTCATAGTCATCATAGTCCTGATCAGCCTGAGCCCAGGCGACGGACACACACAGACACAGCAACAGCAGCGTCCTCATCGTCCTCTGTTGATAAAGTCTCTCTTCTCAGAAGCTCTTCAGTGTGCCTTCACTCCTTTCTCTGTCCCTGAAATCTGGTTTGACCATGTTTTTATCCTCCCTCTGTGTGTGTGTATGTGTGTGTGTGTGTGTGGGCGTTCTCCCCAAACTTTTATTGATCTGTTAAAAAAAAACTGGTCAATAACTGCTGGGACAGTTTGCCCAACCTGAGTCACTGCAGCATACGGTCAACCTGGAGTTTGTGAAGGAACAAAAGGGCAAAAGGACTCAAGTGTTTACCTATAACTCAATGTGTAAGCCGTTTCCAGTTTGAAGCCAATGCCAGACAGACAATATGTAGAACATTGCTGTAATCTCCAACAAAAGAAAAAGTTTTAAGTTTTGAAAGTAAATGAATGTACGTCATTAGTTTTGAGATGGTTTTCCAGTGGTTGCAGAATGTCTTAAAACATTTGGCCGGTTTAAACAGTGATGGAAAAAGTACCCTGATCCTTTACTTAAGTAAAAGTAACAATATCAGTGTAGAAATACTCTTACAAGTAAAAGTCCTGCATTTTATATTCTACTTTAAGTAATGTACAAATGTATTACCAGTAAAATGTACTCAACGTATCAAAAGTAAAAGAATTAACTATACATAATGGTATCTTTCAAATTGTCTTCAAGGTCCCAAAAAACTTTTTTATTTTATGCACACAAGCTGATACTTTGAGTACAAACATTTGCAAGTAGATAAAAAAAAATATTTTTGGGGGGGACTTCCGGGATAGAGATATAGATTAATCATTTGTATTAGTGCACGGTGACCTCACGTAAATCCCAGCAGACCTTCAAACAACTCCAACCTGAGATCTATCATCTAAGCTCTCTGATTATTGAACTATTGGCCGTGTGAAGGGCAGCTTCATGTTGGGAAATGACTCTAACCCTACCTGACTCATGACCATTAATGCTTACTGGAATCGGAGGAGTATAAACTATCATTCATGTAGTGAAGGGGATTCTTGAAATATTACGTCTCCAAAACTATCTAGAGGTTATTATCAACAAACTTACTTTAAATATGATGGCATCTTCTGGAGATTTTGAACACTAGGTTTGGCTTGATTGATTTTTTAGTATTGCCCCTTGAATATATCATTATTATTAGGGTAATATAGAGTAACATTATATGAATACAGTGAATACTGTTTTCTGAGAGTGAAAAGTCTGCTGACAGTCAAAGCTTTGTTTGTGAAGGCGATTCCGTTGAGTCCGTCAGTTTCGGGACATCACAGCTTTGTTTGATTGAGCAACAACTGATGTTTGCTTGAGTCCAAAAGGGAACGTGGTGCTGCGTTATGAAATCCCAGGCATAAACACATAAAAACAAACTTTACTAGTTTGGAAATTGTATTTACTTTCTGTGCATACTATAATATTTAAAGGGTGTATCCTACTTGAAACAAAACACGTCAAATACATTTTTCCCAAAGATGGTTTCAGTCATTTTTCGTAGTTCTGATCACGCTGATGTTTGTTCAAGTGTTCATTTTTCTGATGAGTTTGGTTTTTATTAGTTATTTGATAACAAAATGGGTTGAAACATCATGATTGACACCTGGGATTGGTTGGGTGGGTGTGTGGGCAGGACTTCAATACTGCAGCACAGCTGCTGGATCACGATTGGCTGAGACGGATTTGAAATGAGACGCCCCAACTCAGAGTAACTTCCTGTTTCTGTGTCACGTGAGTTTGTCCAACGCCACGCCTCATTAGGAGACTAGCGGGACGTCCTGAGTGTATTGATTCCAATGGGAGAAGTGAACATGAACACAGATTATGATTCTTTCATCCCATAGTCACCAAAGTAAATATTGGATTAATCTTTCAGACTGACACATCGGGAGACCTGTTTCTGTCTCAGGAACAAACTCTCTCCAGATCCGGCAACACAGATAAGCTAACGTTAGCGAACGCCATAGCAAAACAAATGTTCGTAATGCTATATATGTCTTTTAGCTGTGTAAATAAATATCAAAAGAAGATATTAAATTGTGCAAATATAACTTCTCATCCATCCACACAACGTTCACTACACTTTCAAACGAAGCCACGCCCCTTTAGGAGACAGGAAGTGTGTACCACTTCATACCACTGGCGCAGCGTGTAATACACTTCTTACACTGCATCTTTAGTATAGAGAAAATGTTTGCTACTGGGCACAAAGATCCTCTTTACTAAAGTCAGTGCATTTCAAGCAGCGCCAATGATATGAAACGGTGCTCACCGCCTGTCTCCTAAAGGGGCGTGGCCTCATTTGAACGTGTAGTGTTCTTTTGTTAACATTAGATATTTACATTTATTGCTAAAAGACATACTTAGCATCCCGGAGATTAGTTTTGTAAGGGCGTTCACGAACGTTGATGATGTTAGCTTCTCTTTGTTGCCAGATCTCGCGAGAGTTTGGTCCTGAGAAAGAAACAGGTCTCAAACAAAGTTAATTTACTCCTGATGTGTCTGTTTGAAAAATGCCATTTTATTGTCAGAATGTTCTGGAGATATGTGGCTTATGGGAAATGGGTCCAATATTTACTTTGGTGACTACGAGGCGAAAGAATTGATCATAATCTGTGTTCATGTTCACTTCTCCCGTTGGAATCAACACACTCAGGACCTGCCGCCAGTCTCCTAAAGAGGCGTGGCGTTGGACCAACCCACGTGACACAGAGACAGGAAACTACTGAGTTGGGGCGTCTCGGTTCTAAACTGTCTCTGCTGCACCGACTCTGGTTCCAAAATTACAAGAAGGCGGCACCCGTGTCCGCGGTATATTGGCTTAATTTTTGTACAGTGGGAGGAAGTGGAGACGTGTCATCCATCTTTTTTGATAGTCTATGGTTACAACGTAAAAGGCCTGTTTATGAAACTGGAAGTCATTTACTTGCTGACTGCGTGAGACACCAGAGCGGCCTCAATACAGAAATTATCAGACGAGGTCTCCACAAAGACACCAGAGATCGCAGAAGTTCACTTAAGGCAGATTTATTTGAAAAAAGTACATGTTTACAAGTAAACCGAGCAGTTCCGGACACATCAACAGACTACAGGGATAGACAGCTGAACGTAAGTTTTTATACACCATTTTGGCCGGTGTCATTTGGACATATTTTAGATGTAGGAAACATGATATAAGTGCATGCACATAAATCACGTTTCCTACATCTAAAATTGGCTTTGAACCATTTCAAGTCTTAATCCCCATCTTCACTCCCCTTCCTTAATTGTGTGTGAAACAGGTATTACTTATTAGTTATTTTGGCTTAGTACAGTACTTCATTTTTGCTCTGACAAGTGGAAGACACTTTATATGTTACATTACTGTGTCATTGATCATATTATTTCGGAACGGAGCCAGACCCAAGTGAGTTTTTTTTAATGCATATCATTGATTAATATCCCTATCTCAGCTTTTTCTTAAAGAAAAGACTCCTCCACTCACTGACAGCTATTCTTAGCTATTCTAACTTCCCTGATTCGCTCACTCACATCACTCTTACTTCATCCTCGTTCAAATGCAGAACAGATTTCCAAAACTGCACTTCCTGTCGTCTCCCTCACACAGACAGAAGAGCCTCCTCTTCAAGTTAGCTGGGACTAATTTGTGCTTTAAACAAGATACACTAATATCATGAACACAATGTGTATTAAACAACCATCATGGCACAGGATTGATAGTGGATCGTGCTAAACTTCCCTAACTAGAAAGAAATCAGAGAGTTTGTGGGACCTGTAAATGGATCTGGATCCCACAGTGTGATTACATAGTGAGGTTACGTTACTCCGACTGTTAGATCTGACTCGTCGGGTCTCCTCAGATGTGTCAGATCTCCATGGCACAAACAAAAGGGAGAGTGTCATTGCAAGACGCGGCATTCCACTTCTTGCGATCTGTAATGCGGAAGAAAGACAGAAACATTTAGCGTCAAGGATTTGTATTTCAAGCTGAACGTACGACGAAAATGCTGGCTGTCGGCAGAAACTGGATTTCTGGGAGTTGAAAGTCAATTCTGTGGAACTTGTAGTGTGGTATGTAGCGCATGTTAGTGATGTAGTAAGTATGGAAGGCCATTGGCACATATGGAGATTTTGTGTTCGGATAAATAAAATGTGTGTAAACGCGTAGAGATTAGTCGTGTTAACACGCTTTTTTATGCATTAACACAAACATTTACCAGTAAGTGTTGCATTTCCATGTATTTATATCTTATGATCTGTAACCTCTGACTTACGGTCCTTGTGTTGTGTGTTTGTGTCGTTTGTATTTTAGAGCCGCAGAGATAAATCGATAAGTTGTCAACTATTAAATTGGCCAACTATTTTGATAATCGATTAATTGGTTTGAGTCATTTTTATGGAAATCCTCTGATTCCAGCTCTTTAAACGTGAATATGTTGTAGTTTCTTCACTTACTTCTGTCTCTCTCTCTGTCTCTCTCTCTCTCTCTGTCTCTCTCTCTGTCTCTCTCTCTCTCTGAGTCATTTTTGAATGTTCTCTCCTTCGGGTATTTTTAACGAGAAATAAACAGGTGAACAGAGCGGGGTTTAAATATGTGTGTTTGTGTAGTTCATTACATCCATAATTCATCTCCAGACAGTGCATTGTTGGCCCTTTGTCTTGCATGTTGTAGTGCTTGGACCAGTTTTTGTAGTCAAACTTGGTGCCGTCAGTCCACATCCAAAAACCAGACTATGGATAGAAAGACACAAACATGCCAACATAAATACATTGTAGGACTGACAAATAATTTGAAAACATAAGCTTGTTAGAATGATTTAGCTAAGTTATTATAGTTAATTACATTCATACTTTACAAGTGAACTACACTTTATTGCACCCAAGCATTAACGTTTCTGTTTTGTAGTTTTGAAGTTCATAACATCATTTCTATGATCTTATATTTTCTATTACTGTCATTCCTGGTGGAAAAGTTTATTGGTCAGCTGTGAAATACCCTTCCTCAGTAGGGATGTAATCCTACACTCAACTCATGATTCAATATGATTCACGATCTTAAGTTCATGACATGATTTTCTCCGGATTTGTTTTAATAGAATGAGCTGCAGACAAATCACTGAAAAGGTTTAACTGTGTCCTCTTATCAAAAGTGACACTAAAACTGTATTTTTATCCTAAATAACAAAAAATTACTAAATAATTATTAAGTATACATTCAAAAACTAAAAGAAATCTCTTCAAATAAATGAACTAAGAAGACGTAGTGACGTCTGAAGTCAAACAAGTGACATCTGAAGTGGATAATACCCTGGGCCATTTCAAAATTGTATTGCGATTCATTTTTTTTTATCTCAACCTGTTGGAGTCTTTACACATTTATATCCATTTTAACCGAGTAGCCATGCATCCTTACATCCCTATACCTCAATGACTTTTCCAAAAAGCATGTCATATGTTTCATGACAGTCAGGCTTTAGTTGACATTCAAATTTGGAGGAAAATTAAGTTAATTAAAAACCACAGTAACACACCTGAATGCAATCATTGCCACCGATCCAGATTAGGGGGAATTCGTGGGTGTCTTCTTTGGTCAAAATCTGGATGAAGTTATTCTCCTCATTACTGTGGACCGACGCCAGGTTGCCTCCTTCAAACAGGCAGTAATCCTGGAGGCGACAAGAGAGGAAAGAGTGTTCTAATGTTTGGTTCGTTGCAACATGACCTGAAGCATGAGCAGCTCCACTCCACCACTCCTCACCTCGGCTTCAGACCAAGTCTTCGGGCTGTCGATGAAGGCGAAACATCGTTTTCCAAGGCGGGACCATTCCTCTGGGCAGGAGTTCTTGCCTACAAAAAATATATTTCAAATATTTTACTGACCTGCAAGTCGGGCTGCACAATTAGTCATTTAATAACTGCATCACCCACTTGATTTCAATTCATGTGCAGACATGTTGTGTTTAAGAAAAGCTTGTCTAACTTTATTGCTTATGGTGATTTAAAGGTTTGTACATTTGAAGCGATTTGTATTTGTAGCTGGATTTATGTTGTTTGCAGTATCTGCTACATTAGTTTTAGGAGGCAAACAATGGAACAATCTCTGTGACCTTGCCATTTTGCTCTGTATCGTTGTTAAAAATGTCATTCCAACGCATTCTCGTGAATGAGTTCATACGATGGTACTGTGTAAAAAGCTATCTGAAGAAAAAACTGCCTTGACAAAGCTGTCTGTTTCGAATCAGCATCAGCAGTTATTTAAATACGTAATACTTAATAATGGACCAATGTCAAAGACTGTTGTTCTCATCAGTCACTTAGGAAAAAAAACATAGTAAAATAAGGTCCAGGTTGAAAAAAAACAGAAGATACCCTTTAAGCCCTGTACTTAGGTACAATAATTGAGGAAAATTACTTTGTTACTTTCCAGCACTGTCCAAGAACTTAGTCCAGAAAAACATGAAAAATGTGACATTCAGCCACACGTCATCACTCACCACACTGAACAGGTGTGATGCCCGGCCAGTGTTGGTCATCTTACTTCTCCCAAAAAGTAATTGACTTAGTAACTCAGTTACCACATTGTAAAAGTAATTAGTTACTCAGCAAAGTAACTGACGTTATTTTTTATGTTCTATAACATCTTTAACGTCAAAGATGTTTATGTTAACTGATTGAAGAATAAAAACACTATACAGAAAAGTCGAGCGTTGCTTGTTTTAACAGAGCGGCTCCGTCTCCTTCGCTGGAGCTCACGCTGGCTGCATTTGGGCTTGGGGTTGGGTTAGCAGCAGCAACAAGTGTCGTGTTAGCATGTGTTGATGTGAGGTGCTTCATAAGATTCGAGTTGCTTGAGGCAGACGTGGATAAAGTCTTTTTTCCTGGGCGTAGCGTGCATGTTACATAAACATTCTTGCCTTTAATTTCAATGAGCGAGAAGTAGTGCCGGTACTTCCATTTCGAGAACGCTACCTTTGAATTTCCCTGGCTCGTCGCCATTATCTCTGTCTTATGTTTAGTGGTAGTCAGAGCGTGCAGTGAGACAGCGTGAACAGGGCATCCGCCCACCCAACCAATCATCATCGCATTTGCAACGGTGTCATCATCCCCACCCCTGCTCTCTCCAGGCAGCTGACGTGTAACCAAAGCCTGACACCACGGCGTTGCAACGATGGGAAAAGTAATTAATTAGATTACTCCGTTACTGAAAAAATAACGCCGTTATACTTAAACGCCGTTACTCCCAACACTGCGCCCGGCGGTGTCCTTGTGTCCGGTATCTCTACCCCAGTGACGACATTGACGCACCAGCAGTACCCGGTGGACCCAGAGCACTGCTGGGGGAGGAAGTTCCCGTTTGCGTCACACTTCGGGACAAAATGTCCAGGTACTCTGGGGCTATTCTTTCTCTGTTCCTGGCAGAGGCCTGAGTAAAGTAGTAGTGGATTATAAAGTAGCAGAACATGTAAACACTCAAGTACAAGTACCTCAACACACAATTGATTAGCTGTCAACTATAAAATTAATCGCTAACTTTTTTGATAACCGATTAATCGGTATGAGTCATTTTTATGTAAAGATGTAAGATTCCAGCTTTGTAAATGTGAATATGTTCTAGTTTCTTCTCTCCTCTGTGAAAGTAAACTGAATATATTTGAGTTGTGGACAAAAAAAAGACATTTGAGGACGTCATAGGCTTTGGGAAAACACTGATTTTCACCATCTTCTGACAAACTAATCCCAAAATAAGACATTTGAGGACGTCATCTTGGGCTTTTGGGAAAGACTGATCCGCATGTTTCACCACTTTCTGACAAACAACTAATCAATCAATGATTTGAGTAAAAGCTAGTTTCCAGAACTGTCCAAGAACTCAGTCCAGCAAAAACAATAATGTGACACCCATGCACACGTCATCACTCACCACACTGAACAGGTGTGACGCCCGGCGGTGTCCTCGTGTTCGGTATCTCTTTTCCCGTGATGATGTTGACGCACCAGCAGTACCCGGTGGACCCAGAGCACTGCTGCGGGTTGAAGTTCCCGTTGACGTCACACTGTGGGACGAACTCTCCAATGCGGTCATGGCTGTCCTTCCTCTCTTGTTCGCAGAGGCCTGAGTAAAGTACAGTATTTGTATCTGAAATGTAGTGGACTATAAAGTAGCCATACATGTAAACACTCAAATTCCTTAACATGTAGAGTTGCAAAGGTTCATTGATTAGCTGTCAACTATTAAATTCAACGCCAATTATTTTGATAATCGATTTATTGGTTTGAGTCATCAAAATAGTTGGCATTGAAGTCAAAATTCTCTGGTGTCAGCTTATTAAATGTGAATATGTTCTAGTTTCTTCTCTCATCTGTGATAGTAAACTGAATATCTTTGAGATGTGGACAAAATAAGACATTTGAGGACGTCATCTTGGGCTTTTGGGAAAGACGGATCCGCATGTTTCACCACTTTCTGACAAACAACTAATCAATCAATGATTTGAGTAAAAGCTAGTTTCCAGAACTGTCCAAGAACTCAGTCCAGCAAAAACAATAATGTGCCACCTATGCACCCGTCATCACTCACCACACTGAACAGGTGTGACGCCCGGCGGTGTCCTTGTGTCCGGTATCTCTACCCCAGTGATGACATTGACGCACCAGCAGTACCCGGTGGACCCAGAGCACTGCTGGGGGAGGAAGTTCCCGTTTGCGTCACACTTCGGGACAAAATGTCCAGGTACTCTGGGGCTATTCTTTCTCTGTTCCTGGCAGAGGCCTGAGTAAAGTAGTAGTGGATTATAAAGTAGCAGAACATGTAAACACTCAAGTACAAGTACCTCAACACACAATTGATTAGCTGTCAACTATAAAATGAATCGCTAACTTTTTTGATAACCGATTAATCGGTATGAGTCATTTTTATGTAAAGATGTAAGATTCCAGCTTTGTAAATGTGAATATGTTCTAGTTTCTTCTCTCCTCTGTGAAAGTAAACTGAATATATTTGAGTTGTGGACAAAAAAAAAGACATTTGAGGACGTCATAGGCTTTGGGAAAACACTGATTTTCACCATCTTCTGACAAACTAATCCCAAAATAAGACATTTGAGGACGTCATCTTGGGCTTTTGGGAAAGACTGATCCGCATGTTTCACCACTTTCTGACAAACAACTAATCAATCAATGATTTGAGTAAAAGCTAGTTTCCAGAACTGTCCAAGAACTCAGTCCAGCAAAAACAATAATGTGCCACCCATGCACACGTCATCACTCACCACACTTAACAGGTGTGACGCCCGGCGGTGTCCTCGTGTTCGGTATCTCTTCTCCCGTGATGATGTTGACGCACCAGCAGTACCCGGTGGACCCAGAGCACTGCTGCGGGTTGAAGTTCCCGTTGACGTCACACTGTGGGACGAACTCTCCAATGCGGTCATGGCTGTCCTTCCTCTCTTGTTCGCAGAGGCCTGAGTAAAGTACAGTATTTGTATCTGAAATGTAGTGGACTATAAAGTAGCCATACATGTAAACACTCCAATTCCTTAACATGTAGAGTTGCAAAGGTTCATTGATTAGCTGTCAACTATTAAATTCAACGCCAATTATTTTGATAATCGATTTATTGGTTTGAGTCATCAAAATAGTTGGCATTGAAGTCAAAATTCTCTGGTGTCAGCTTATTAAATGTGAATATGTTCTAGTTTCTTCTCTCATCTGTGATAGTAAACTGAATATCTTTGAGATGTGGACAAAATAAGACATTTGAGGACGTCATCTTGGGCTTTTGGGAAAGACGGATCCGCATGTTTCACCACTTTCTGACAAACAACTAATCAAGCAATGATTTGAGTAAAAGCTAGTTTCCAGAACTGTCCAAGAACTCAGTCCAGCAAAAAACAATAATGTGCCACCTATGCACCCGTCATCACTCACCACACTGAACAGGTGTGGCGCCCGGCGGTGTCCTTGTGTCCGGTATCTCTACCCCAGTGATGACATTGACGCACCAGCAGTACCCGGTGGACCCAGAGCACTGCTGGGGGAGGAAGTTCCCGTTTGCGTCACACTTCGGGACAAAATGTCCAGGTACTCTGGGGCTATTCTTTCTCTGTTCCTGGCAGAGGCCTGAGTAAAGTAGTAGTGGATTATAAAGTAGCAGAACATGTAAACACTCAAGTACAAGTACCTCAACACACAATTGATTAGCTGTCAACTATAAAATGAATCGCTAACTTTTTTTTGATAACCGATTAATCGGTATGAGTCATTTTTATGTAAAGATGTAAGATTCCAGCTTTGTAAATGTGAATATGTTCTAGTTTCTTCTCTCCTCTGTGAAAGTAAACTGAATATATTTGAGTTGTGGACAAAAAAAAAGACATTTGAGGACGTCATAGGCTTTGGGAAAACACTGATTTTCACCATCTTCTGACAAACTAATCCCTTAATCCAGGAAATATTCGTCAGATCATTCGAATATGATACTAATCGTTAGTTGCAGCCCCTACAACACTGTACTTAAGTACAGTACTTGAGTAAAAGTACTTTTGCAGAACTGTCCAAGAACTCAGTCCAGCAAAAACAATAATGAGTAAAGTACAGTATTTGTATCTGAAATGTCCTAGTTTCCAGAACTGTCCAAGAACTCAGTCCAGCAAAAACAATAATGTGCCACCTATGCACCCGTCATCACTCACCACACTGAACAGGTGTGACGCCCGGCGGTGTCCTCGTGTCCGGTATCTCTATCCCAGTGATGACATTGACGCACCAGCAGTACCCGGTGGACCCAGAGCACTGCTGGGGGAGGAAGTTCCCGTTTGCGTCACACTTCGGGACAAAATGTCCAGGTACTCTGGGGCTATTCTTTCTCTGTTCCTGGCAGAGGCCTGAGTAAAGTAGTAGTGGATTATAAAGTAGCAGAACATGTAAACACTCAAGTACAAGTACCTCAACACACAATTGATTAGCTGTCAACTATAAAATGAATCGCTAACTTTTTTGATAACCGATTAATCGGTATGAGTCATTTTTATGTAAAGATGTAAGATTCCAGCTTTGTAAATGTGAATATGTTCTAGTTTCTTCTCTCCTCTGTGAAAGTAAACTGAATATATTTGAGTTGTGGACAAAAAAAAGACATTTGAGGATGTCATAGGCTTTGGGAAAACACTGATTTTCACCATCTTCTGACAAACTAATCCCTTAATCCAGGAAATATTCGTCAGATCATTCGAATATGATACTAATCGTTAGTTGCAGCCCTACAACACTGTACTTAAGTACAGTACTTGAGTAAAAGTACTTTGCAGAACTGTCCAAGAACTCAGTCCAGCAAAAACAATAATGAGTAAAGTACAGTATTTGTATCTGAAATGTCCTAGTTTCCAGAACTGTCCAAGAACTCAGTCCAGCAAAAACAATAATGTGACACCCATGCACACGTCATCACTCACCACACTGAACAGGTGTGACGCCCGGCGGTGTCCTCGTGTTCGGTATCTCTTCTCCCGTGATGATGTTGACGCACCAGCAGTACCCGGTGGACCCAGAGCACTGCTGCGGGTTGAAGTTCCCGTTGACGTCACACTGTGGGACGAACTCTCCAATGTGGTACACTTTTGGAACTGCAACTGTGTCTGTTTGGTTGTGGTTCATCTCTGGTTTGCAGAGGCCCCCGTGCTTAATAATGGGGCTGGTGTGGTTGACCGGGTGGGCATCGCTTAGGGTCAGAAAGGTGCAGAGTGTCAGAGACAAGCTGAACGCCTTCATGCTGATGCTCATGCTGATGATGCTGATGATGCTGATGATGATGATGATGATGATGATGAACCGGGAGTGTAGCCTGTTGAAATAGGAGCAACACAATCTAAATCTGTCAACAACATAGAGTTTTAAAAAAAGCTAAATCATTTACTTGCAAAATAAATCTGTGTTCAACATGTTTGATTAAGAAAATCCAAAGTAGACTCACCTGGTTCAGGATCAGCTGGTGTGTTGAGCCGCCTCTGCTGCTTGTCTTTATATCCTGCAGCTTGCTGACACTTCTGCTGTGTCATTGTTTTAATTTCCCACGAATTCACTGGAACTTTGAGGTCAAATGTAACACAGCCGAGCTACAGAGATGGATACTGCTTTGTCTTTATCTCATCAGTTTCTCTTTCTCAGACTATTGTAATCATTGTGAGTTTAAGGTAATCACTGGGTATCATTTTTATATCGGCCTTTCATTGTTCATAGCCCCGGCTTCCCAGACTGTCTTGTCTGGTCTTAGGGTTACTTGTTCTTATCTATCTATATCTGCTCTTATTTTCCCCATCTTATATTGTGCAAATCTAGGTTACAGACCATTTTTGCAAGTAAACACTGACACCCCTTGGCTGGATCATATCAAATTATATTCTCCAGCACTAACATGAGACATAAAATCCAAAGAATCGAATATTCTATTGTTTCGTTGTCCAAGAATCACATTTAAAACCTAACAAGTAGCCTGTTTTCCCACACTTTTACACATTACATATCATTACCAGTGAATAACTGATGCAACCTAATGTCAGAAAATCTGATCACGCGTATAGGTGGACAAAACATGACACATACCTACTTCCTGTGCAGACAGAAATTTAAAGACAAAACAAGATAGTCTAATGCTGTGTTACAAACTGCATACTTTTTTTTTTTTTTACTTTTAGTACTTTAGTACTGCAGCAGCCCTTTCTTTATGCAAACAATTGGGACAAACAACTTTGTCATGACACTGTGTCTTGAACTTGGACCCTCTTGCTCAAATATCTGTTAGCAGGAGCGAAGCGGGCCATGTCTTTTGGTACTCCAGCCACATTGTTTCCTCAAAAGCCCAGAATCTTTGAGGATTTTAATATATGTTTAACTTTGTGTCATGTTAAACACCTGTTTAGGCTAAATCCCTACCTTACCTTCTGTACATTATTAAATGTAACATTTTTGTCGCAACTTGTCTCGTCGCAAATCTTTGGTCTGAACTGGGCATAAAACTGCATGTTGGCTAACTATCATGTTTTCTTTTTTTCTCCAAATGTGTAACACAGCCGAGCTACAGAGATGGATACTGCTTTGTCTTTATCTCATCAGTTTCTCTTTCTCAGACTATTGTAATCATTGTGAGTTTAAGGTAATCACTGGGTATCATTTTTATATCGGCCTATTGTTCATAGCCCCGGCTTCCCAGACTGTCTTGTCTTTTTTAGACATTGCATTCTGAAATTGCTTGAGAAATAGTGCACATAGCTGCCATAAATAGGGAAAATAATCTCCCAAAACCCCCCTAGATGAGCCCCGAATGTTTACAACGTCTAGCTCCGCCCTGGCTGTCTGTGCTCTTTTGGCGGCTCACTTGATGTGACATGTTATACGATGCACAAAGGATTGTGGGTCAGATATAGAAAGCATGCTGGCTTGTATACTGCAAAATGTGACCGGATGCAGTCGGACATCATGGTATAGGCATACATTTGACATGCTTTGTATTGGGACATACCAAATAGTTTGAGTATTGGAAAGCAGCCAGAATCCTTGTAGCTGAAACACATTCATCACTCATTTGTCTGTTATTGAGATCTGAGCGTCTTTTTGAATGTTTTAACACAAGGCCGCATCAGTTACACACTGGAAACTAATAACCGACTGGCCAGGGTGGGAGAGAGGCCACATTTAATAAAAGGCTGCTGTTCTTGGATGACTCTGCATATTTGTAATGTAAAATCTTCTGTCATGTCATGTTTTTATTGTATTAGCAGCAGGTTTTTACAGTTTCTTTCTCTCTATTTGTATATATATATATATATATATACACAGCTGCCCTCAGCTGCTATCAATCAGGCTATTTAAGCCGGAGGCAGACTTCATTGAAGCTTCTCAAATGGGGCAGAGGTAGCATGCCGACCAATCAGTGTCCCTATCTCAGGGAACCCCAGGAACTGGGCGGGACTCCCCTTATCCACCCAATCTGCAGCACGGGATGGCACAGCCTGCTTCGCACCTCAGATAAAGCACAATCAGTTAAATACCACACACGAGGGTGCCGGCGGCAGCCGTAACACAATAATTACTGCAGAAAGTGTATTTTTATACAGTCAATGCATATTTCATAGGGACTGTTTCAATTTTATTTTAAGAATAATTTGAAAGATGTTTTTTTCGTGAATACAAATTAAATGTTAATATAAAAGTGATTATAAAAGCAATACTATATATATATATATATATATATATATATATATATATATATATATATATATATATATATAAAAGTATTATTAATGAATACAAACATACAGAACACAACAGAGCCAGAACAGCAGAGACTGAGCGGAAGCTATTGCCATCACGGTCCAGTGCAGACAGCGGTTACAGTACATTATGTAACAGAAACCACGTACAGGATTATGCAACATGTGGCTGCTTTACCTCAGCTTGTTTCCGGAGTCATAAACAAAAGAGGAGTTGATCAAATTCAGCAGGACATTTTTCCAAATAGACATCGCATTTTAGCAAAACCCTAAACCTAGTTTGACTGATATCTAAAAAAAACCTTATGTGTCCAACAGGTCTAAAAAAGTGCAAAAGACAAATTCACTGTGCCTCTTTAAACGTCGTCATGCACTGATACATTTTCACAGACACACATCACACAGGTTTCCTCCCATAAGTTAATTTGCATGCTCACATCCTCTTTTCACACTTCAGTTCCAGTTTTACTTCCTCTGTACAGTTGTACAAATCTGTATCTCATTCTCGTGTGTTTCCCAATGTTAACCATTATAGAGTGTTACCCTCTTGATTAGGAATCAACTCTGCAAGAAAATCAGGTAAGGCAACACAGACTTAGAAGAATCCTAAAACAAAACATGTTGTTTTTGGTTTTTTTCTCTTTATATTATGTATTGTTTAATACGTGTAGGAATACCAACATGCCAAGCCCCCTGAGGGTTTTCTGAGTTTCCTTTGCATGTCCTTTTTTTATTTAATCTCTACTAAATGTATCATTGTTGTTGTTTTTAACATGTGCTAAATAAGCACACGTCTTACAACAGCAGTTATTGCACTACAAATTATCCGATTGTATCACAGATGAACAGATAAATGACAGAAAAAGGGAAGCACTTGAGAAAATGAGAGCTATGAAACTGAATAAGTGCAGTTTGGCTTCCCCAAATAAGAATGAATGTGCCATGAGGGGTTTTCCAGCAAAAGTCAAATACTTAGAAGATTGACACAAAGCAGGGTTGGTTTTAATGTTGTCATCTGCTGATCAGAAATCTTATAAACACGCATTTATAATTTATAATGCTTTTGCTTTGCAGTTAATGATACTGGCTGGGTTTTTACTGCTGAGGCTGTGCATCTGAATTACATTTTTCAAGAGTCATAACTCCTCAAAATGTCAGATCTTAAAACATGGATGGCAGAAATAATCATCACAACTCAGGCAGAAAACAGCTTGTTGTATTTGTTTTTGTCTGTGTCACAAAGTAAAAATCTGTAAACTGCCAAAGTGTTGACTGCATATACATTATTTATGGCCAAAAGTATGTAGAGAAAAGTTATGGAAAAAAAGTCCAACATCGACAATTAGGAATAGATCAAGCGCCATTCATAGTGCTTTTAGATCGACTCCGGAGTTCTCTGCTTTGGAAAAACAAAAAAACCATAATTATAACAGATAAGTGCCTTCTTTAACATTTTCTACATTGCATATATTGATATCATAATAACTGCACAGAGCTTTCCAGCCGGAGAGCAGAGTTCGCATCCAGGGGAACTCAAAAGACTTCCAGAAAATGTGTGTTCATGTCCTGGGAGTTCTGCTTAAGGGGACCTGTGTTTTAATCCAAACCAACATCATTTTTCTAATCTTAACTAGTCGTTTTGGTGCCTAAACTCGACTGTTGCCGCCAGATGACGATCACCTTTTGTCAGCTAAATTTAACTGTAAATACCGCTAAACATAAATGTCATGTGACCGATCGTCACAAATTGTTGTGCGTGCGTTTTTTTGTACGATATCATACGAACCCGTTCATGAGAATGCCTTGACCAATGTGAAAGAACTTGATTGTTCTGCACAGAGTCCACCTCATCCAACATATTTGAGATCAGTGTTGGGAGTAACGGCGTTTAAGTATAACGGCGTTACTAACGGTGTTATTTTTTCAGTCGCGGAGTAATCTAATTAATTACTTTTCCCATCGTTGCAACGCCGTTATCGTTACTGAGAATGGAAAGTGGAGCGTTACTACAATGTGGTTGAATGAAGCGTGAGATGTCAGGCTTTGGCTACACGTCAGCTGCCTGGAGAGCCGGGGTGGGGATGATGACACCGTTGCAAAAGACGCTTCAGTCAGTTAACATAAACATCTTTGACGTTAAAGATGTTATAGAACATAAAAAATAACGTCAGTTACTTTGCTGAGTAACTAATTACTTTTACAATGTGGTAACTGACTTACTAACTCGATTACTTTTTGGGAGAAGTAAGATGACCAACACTGGCCGGGCATCACACCTGTTCAGTGTGGTGAGTGATGACGTGTGGCTGAATGTCACATTTTTCATGTTTTTCTGGACTAAGTTCTTGGACAGTGCTGGAAAGTAACAAAGTACTTTTCCTCAATTATTGTACCTAAGTACAGGGCTTAAAGGGTATCTTCTGTTTTTTTTCAACCTGGACCTTATTTTCCTATGTTTTTTTCCTAAGTGACTGATGAGAACAACAGTCTTTGACATTGGTCCATTATTAACATAAAAAATAACGTCAGTTACTTTGCTGAGTAACTAATTACTTTTACAATGTGGTAACTGAGTTACTAACTCAATTACTTTTCGGGAGAAGTAATTTGTAACTGTAACGAATTACTTTTTTAAAGTAAGATGACCAACACTGTTTGGGATGAAGTGGAATGCCGACTGAGAGCCAGCCCTGGGGTCTCATTTATAAAAGTGGCGTAGGCACAAAACGGGGCTGAAAATGTGCGTACGCCACTTCCCACGCAAAGGTTGTGATATATAAAAAACAAACTTGACGGGAGAATGTGCGGTCCTCCACGCAAACTCTGACCCATGCCTACGCACATTTTGGAGACAAAATAGGAATTGGCGACGCAGATGGTGAGGTGGTGAACTGAAGTCAGACTGCAGAAAGTAAATGTGGGAAGAACGTAAGAACGTAAGTATTGATGCCTCACACATTTTTTTCACTCCATATCATCCACGTTACCATGAAGATTAAATCCAGCAGTGTTATTTGCGCTTGTACTGAGTGATAATTGTTCCATAAACACCTCCAACTCAAATCTAAAATAAAAATACGTTCTTAATATTTAATCATTCAATTTATCGCACCGTTGTGACGAAAAGAGAGCTGAGCCAGAAGGCAAAGCTCTCAATCTACCGGTCAGTTTTTGTTCCTACCCTCACCTATGGTCATGAAGGCTGGGTCATGACCGAAAGAACAAGATCCAGGGTACAAGCGGCCGAAATGGGTTTCCTCAGGAGGGTAGCTGGCGTCTCCCTTAGAGATAGGGTGAGAAGCTCAGTTATCCGTGAGGAGCTCGGAGTAGAGCCGCTGCTCCTTTGCGCCGAAAGGAGCCAGTTGAGGTGGTTCGGGCATCTGGTAAGGATGCCCCCTGGGCGCCTCCCTAGGGAGGTGTTCCAGGCACGTCCAGCTGGGAGGAGGCCTCGGGGGAGACCCAGGACTAGGTGGAGGGATTATATCTCTAACCTGGCCTGGGAACGCCTCGGGATCCCCCAGTCAGAGCTGGTTAATGTGGCCCGGGAAAGGGAAGTTTGGGGTCCCCTGCTGGAGCTGCTACCCCCGCGACCCGACCCCGGATAAGCGGATGAAGATGGATGGATGGATGGATTGATGTCTTGCCGTCACGTTGTCCGCTACGGAGCGCAGGAGGAGGAGGAGATGACCCGGCTGCATGGATTACAGGATAGCATCAAATACCCCTATCTAATGAGATAACGACAGAACACAGTGTAAATAACTAATTATCTGTCTTTATCTGCATATATCATCAAATGTCAAAGTCCGAAAATACAGCTGTTCTCTTGCGCAATCGTTACCTTTAATGTCCTCGTTATCAGTCCGAACTTTAATACTGTTTGTGACAAAACCTGCATGAAGAAAAGTGTGTTTGCCTATTACACGTTCTTTCGTCTTCAAATTGTATCTCGGGGGGTGAGGGATACCACTAGTTGATGCTGTGTTGGCAACAATCACAAATTGTTGTAAACATATATACTACGGTGACCCCCGTGCGTAATGCTGCATCATGGCACTGCTGGCCCTGCAGGAGGACTACGCTAATGGAAGAATCAGGAGAAAGAGAGACTTCAGGGACCATGACGATGACTGGCTAATATGCCGATTTAGATTCCCTAAAGCTGTGCTCTTGGATCTATGTACTGAATTGGGTCCAGTAGAGTGGGCAATAATACGCCGGAACCGTGCCATCCCAGAAATGTCAGACAGCTAAGTGTTTTATTTTTTTTATAAATATTTTATATAATCTTCAACTTTATCACTAAGGCTTGATTGGATATAATATATAGTTCTGTTAAATCTTATTATATCCGTCTAGTATATCGAAGCTGTCCCTGAGTGCCGTAATGTCTGCCATTTTGGACGTATTATTAATACATGCAGTTATAGATCAGGTTCCCCTATACTGTGCAAGAACAGGCTGAAATTATAATTCAATTTGCAGCAATTCCTGAACGTCTGAGAAGTTTTGAGCTTTTTCTTCGCCAGTCATCATGATTTGGTTAACAACTGCCAGTGTCATTCATATACTGATCAGCATTCACAAGGTGCTTTGGGCGTGTGCAGGGCGGGATAAGAGGCTGATCCACGTACACACACTTGTAGGTATTCTCTGATTTATAAAGGGAACATTGCTTACAGGTGTGCATACACACGGTTTTATAAATGTGACTTTTTTTTGGCGTATGCCATTTTGGGCTTTTGGGCGTACTACCCTTAAAGTAAGGATCCTACGCACACGTTTTATAAATGAGACCCAGGATCAAATCAGTGTTGGACCACACTAAAGGAACTACAAAGTCATGACAGCATTTGTAATTGAAATCTGCATTTAAATAAGTGCCACAAGCAGTAAAGTCACCTTCATAGACAAAGAAATTCCCATGATTTCTTTGATATATGTTATATATATATATATATATATATATATATATATATATATATATATATATATATATATACGTTGATATATGAATTAGTACCGTTGACTATGCTGATCTTTTGGGGGAACAGACAGCCGGAAAGGCCACAACAGAGGAAGCTATCTTAGATTGTTAGCTGTGTGTTTGGACTCACTTTGTCTCACTATCTGATTCATTAATCCACTCGATTACTCCTTTTTTTTTTTTCCTTCCTTCCTTCCTTCCTTCCTTCCTTCCTTCCTTCCTTCCTTCCTTTATTCCGTACAGTATGGGACAGAAGACCAACATTTACTTCACCCTCCTCTTCGTCTACCTGTGCTGGGGTCAGAGGTCAAACCCAGAAGGCGAGAGGTCATCCTGCAATCAGTGTGACCTGCGGCTCGCCTGTAACTGCTCCTACGGAGGATTTACCTGCATTCCCATGGTGACAGACCGCGCCCTGACTCTTGATCTCTCCTTTAACGACATCACCGGGGTGACCAGTGACGATCTGAGAGGACACAGGAGACTGAGAGCTCTGAGTCTCCAAGGTAACGTTGATCGGATTTTATTGGCTTTAGAGCAAGCGTCTGTAAAACAAAAACAAAAAAGATATATTAATTAATGTGCACGGTGCAGATTAAGAAGAGTAAGAGTAAGAGTTCTTCACCATAAGTGATTCATGAAGGAGTCATGACATCTGATTTCCTGTCCATATTGTGTTTAAGTGGATATGTACTACTGTATTAGACATGATTTCTTTCTAGAGCAAATAAGAAATCTCTCATAAAGTTTTGACAGTGTGCCAATTGCGAAAACTAATGTTGTATTCCTCGAGACCGGTCTTGGTCTTGAGAGCACTTTTTGAAGGTCTTGGTCTCGTCTCAGAATCAACCGTATTTTTACTCATTGTTGTCTTGGTCTCAGATAAAAAAGGGCTCAGGATTTTATTTCAAGACGGTCAAGACCACAACTGCAGGGGTATCACTAAATTGCCTGTGCATTGTCTGATTTATGTGTTACCATCATTACTGTGATTGGATGTAGAACTTCCTGCTTCAAATGCAACCAATATCTTAACTTATTTGTAATTAAAATTTGTTGCCAGACCATTTTCATGCATTAGATGAATTCATTAATTTGTAAATTAATGTTAAAATTAGTAAGTATCTCACCTCCAAGTTCCATTTAGTAGCTTTTCATGAGTTTGTTTTTTATCATTTCACATGGACTTCATTATCGGAGTTTGCACAGTTTTAATGAAAAATGAAAATGTGCAAATGTCCACATTTTCCAATGCCTAAGGTCCAGAACAGACTTTGAACCTCAGCTTTTAAGACAATGTGGATTAAAAGCCTTAAATTGCTCAGAAAAAGTTTTCTTATTAGGCAGTTTATTGCAAATGGCAAACAGAGCCAAGGTAACTTAGAAGCATTTCCAGATCTGGATCTAACAATAATGACAATAACCATAATTTAGCGATAAGTAATTATAATCAATGGTCCCAGGATTGACCCCTGTGGACCCCCTGATTAAATTTTCAGAATGTTGATTTTTTTATATGTTGATATTATCGTCCTGCAGGTAACAGAGTAGCTATGATCCATCCATCTGCGTTTGACTCTCTGTGGAGTCTGGAGGAGCTTGATCTGTCCGACAACCAGCTGACTGCTCTCAACCACAAATGGTTCAGAAATCTAGAAGCTCTGCAGAAGCTCAACCTGCTCAACAACCCATATAGGTAAAGCGCTAAGGTTACAGTTGTAAAAACCTTTGCATCGCATATGATGTTCAGTTGTCCCCATACTTTTGTGTGTCTTGCGTCCTCCAGCTGCCTTGGTTTGCGTCCAGTGTTTCAGAGGCTGGTCAGGCTGCGGAGGCTGGGGTTTGGAGGTCCTGCTCTGGAGGAGCTAAAGAGAAGAGATCTATCTGGAGTAACTGAGTTGGAAGAGCTCACTGTGCATGGCAACAACCTGAAAAGGTGAGGGACTGACACTGTTTTTGTGTGTTTGTGTTGTTAGACGAGAGCTAGTCTATATCAACGGTAGTACATTTCCAGGCTAAAGCCTAACATCCGGTGCGTGGCTCACCGGCGGATATCTGGGTTTGCCCCTCCGCCTCCGCTCTCTGTGTGTTGCCATTCTTAAACTTCCTTCACTACGGGAAACTAACTTCAAGCTAGCAAGCTACACTCTAAAATTGGCAAGTTTTGAAGACAATGTGGATCGTGCAACAAAGCAGGCCTGCTTGGGGAATGACTGTAAAGATTGACAAAGAATATGTTTACGTGCTTTACTATCTAACTTGGACATTTTGGGATTGATTGGAAGGACTGCTGTAGATGAAATAGTACACACGGATATACACTGGTAAGAGCAAATTACATTTAACCATGTATCCAACTAATTTAAATAGCTCATGTTACAGTATTGTGTGACCAAGTAACCCCTTTAATATTGTATGTGGTGTTTTTTTTTGCGGGTGCAAATGTTTCACCACAAGTTCTTGCCCGCGACTATTTTTCAGAGCCACCATCGCTGTGTCTGGAGTTTAGAGCCGCCCAAGACGATTGTGATTGGTTTTCAAAAAATGCAAACAACCCAGAGCGTTTTTCTTCTCCTTTTCTGGAGAATGTATCTGTGGTGTAGCCAAGGTCTGGTTTCACCACAGATTTACATGTGAGCTGATGCAGCTGCTTTAGGAGGATGTTTTGTATCAGAGTTTGTGGATTAAAATCTGGTATGAATCCTGAAAGGATTTATCTTCTGGGCTCTGTGAGCAGGACAGTGTGTGTTGGACTGAGTCAAAATGAATTAGAGTGTATTTGTTTTCATCTTTTTTGGGGATTTGTTGATGATAGAAAAATATAGAATATTGACATATTAGGAAAAAGGTAAACACCAAAGACTGAACTAGACTTACTTTTTTCATCTTTCACTATACTATTTCCTATGAGTCTCCTGTCACTTTCTCTCTCTGCAGTTACGAGTCTGGTGCTCTAGGGGACGTTTGGCCGTTGGGTCGTGTCACTTTGAGCCTCCATGGTCCATTTTTAACAAACACAGCCTTAGCCTCGGCTGTGCTCGCGGATGTTACATACCCTGAGACACCTCTCATTCTAGAAGACCTCCATCTGATTGGGAATGAGTCTGTTCAGCCCTTCAGAGAGTCAGCCAAAAGGAGAGTCAGGTCTGTCAACAATCTAATTTTCTTCTGTTTTAGCAGAAGAGCACAGTCACATCAACATTCAAGCTGTAATTTTAACTGTGGACTGTGGAACTCTTAATCGTAAGAAAGTACGAAGTAAAAAATAAGAAATTACAATTAAAGAGAAATTAGAGACTATAGATAAGTACCTCATACAACCACACTTCAAAAGATTAAAAGTATCCCTTTAAGTTCAAATGTCAAACTTTATCCTGCCATTTAAAACTAGCCAAACATGGAATTGAGAATGGGAGACATTGCTAAATGCAGTATTTAAATATTGTCAGCTTTTATATAAGTGTGTAAAAATATAAAATGCCACATGGCATATAAATCAACCAACCAGATGCTCCTCTGTGCTGTTACTCTTCAGGAAAATATCCTTCAACAACCTTTTCGTGTCTGATGAGGCCATTGTTAACCTCCTTGTGGCGTTGGATGGCGTGCCAGTCACATCCCTCTTCATGGATGGCGTCACGTTGACAGGCGAGGGCAGGTAGGAAACCATTTGATGATCCATCAAATCCATTTTGTCACAAGCGTGCCTTTTTTGCCATTTTCGGGCTGACCTTAACTCCTTTCATTTGAAAAGTTTCATCAGTATTTCTCAGTAATTATGCCAAATGAGTTCAGTGAGTGGGGGAGATTAGCATGTTTACTCGACCAATCAGCAGCCAGATAGAAACGTGAATCAGCTGTTAATGTGCTTACCTGACGACCATCCAAATCCCGACTGTTTTTGGAATTCCTTCTCCTTAACCAAAAGAATTACTACTAATAACAGCCACTTTATATAGTTCTGCAATAAAAAAAATTCAGGTGAACAACTGTTGCTTGAATGAATGATTGCATGAATAGTAAAAGTTTTTTTTGTTTCTTGGTTGGTGTTAGGTGGGAGGGAGCCAAACAGACCGATCAAAAAAGCATCGACGAATTCTTCGTACGAAACGTCGTGGTGCTGAATATCTTTAAATTTGTCTCCTTTCTGCAGCTGGGGTTTATGCTGAAATACCCCAGGAAGGTGTCCGTTATAAACTCTCGGGTAAGAAAGGTGGTTATCTGTCACAAGAAAGTCACATGCAGTAGCTACTACATCAATCCATACATAGCTAGAGCAAGAAGTCCCAACATTTTAAAAAAGAAACAAGAAATAACGTCTGAACAGTGAGAATAAAATGTGTAATTTTAAAGTCAAACTTTTCCCCCTCAGGTGTATGTGATGCCCTGTAACACATCCCACCTGCTATCGAACCTGCAGTACCTGGACCTGTCAGACAACCTGCTGACTGACCTGACTCTGACGGAGACAATGTGCAACGGAGACGGCACGATGAAGGACCTCCGAGTTTTAAACGTCAGCGGAAATGCTCTGAAGGTGCCTTCATGAAACTTTAAAAGGAAAAACGTCTTTTTGCGTATTTTGCCCATTACTTCGTATCAGTTATGATATGATTTTACTTCACAAAGAACAATTCCTTTTCATCAAACTTATTTGGAATTCATCCATTCAGTTTTTTTCTTGTTTTAACTTTAATTTAGTCTAATCATAACTGTATATAGGCTGAGTATTACTACTGTTGACAAGTGAACTGATCATCATGTTAAATCAGTGTATAAGTATATATATATATATATATATATATATATATATATATATATATATATATATATAAATCCAAGAATACTTGACTCCACAGGTTTAAAGAAGAAATCACCTGTTGCATGAAGTGAAGACTTAACTATCTCTGTTCTTCTGCTGTGCAGTCTTTGTCCACGGTGAGCCGGCAGGTAGCAAAGCTCTCCAAACTGACCCACCTGGACATCAGCAGGACCGGATACAGTTCCATGCCCGAGGGTTGCTCCTGGCCCTCCACCCTGCGGTACCTCAACATCTCCAGGGCTAAACTTACAACCATCACCCCCTGTCTACCCGCAACTTTGGAGGTACTGAGAGAAAGACCATGTAGCAGTAATCCTGAAAGACCTGTCACTATCAAGGCTGTTCACTATTCGTACATATAGCTATGGGGAAAAAAGAACTGTAATTTGTATTTATAGCTGTAAGCATTGAGAGCCACCTTATAAGACCATGACGATCCATGGAGGGACGAGGTTGGGGCAGATGGTTTTGTCCTAAAATGGAAGGGATTGTGTTCCGGATGAAATTAAGGGGAAAACACAAGACTTTCACCAAGTAAACGGTTGTTCTCGTACCTGGTGTAGGTCACTTGTGTTAAATCCAAACCACAAACTTTTTTGTCAGCTAAACATAACTAAAATACACTAAAATACAGTCCCTCCAGGAAGCGATTGCAACAATTCACGCAAATTCATCCAATCACCGTGAATTCAGTGTAACTCGCAATTTTGACCAATCACCGCAACTTTACAGCAAATTTTACCAATAAGCAGAATTTCCCGTGACTTCAACCAATCACAGCAGTCCAACGTGCCAGACGGGAGTGAGAACATGTTGACGTAACACACATACGTTGCTGAATTCTTTTCCTTGTTTCCGATATGAAGACGAGACGTGTGTGACTTGAACATCTCACATTTACCAACAAAACGTACAGCGAAAGAACGTGAAAAACATTTCAGGCTGTCCTTCCAACCTGTATATATTTTAACATCAAAGTCCGCTGTAATGATTTTTCACTCTAAAGTCGCCACTGAAAGCTGCTGCTGCAGGAAAAACGGGAGATGAGACGTACACGATGACCTAAATTGAGGACAGATACGCTCCTTATTGTAAGTGCAATGATAAGTTAAAGTCCAATAAGTGCTTAATCAAACCATATGAATGTGTCCCAGGCCCAGGAATGTGTCCTTTTTTTGGTAAGGTTACTAGGAAAACTCAGCCCAGAGTAGTTTTTATCCGCAATTGTCACTGTCTCTCGCAACTTCATTGCAACAAAAATACAAAAGACATTGTAACTTTTATCGCAATTTTTTACAAAAGTTGCCGCAAATTCATAGTCTGGCTATCACCAGACCAAGCTCAATCTTTTAAGATTGAACATTAGTCTGGGGAGTCTCCGTATTTTCTCTGCACAAGAGGCGTGATCAACGGGCATAGTTCAAATGACTCTGTACGCAATTGGATAGTCCTTCAACCAATCAGACCAACGATCCAGGTGACGTAGCAGCGACAGCGCCATCAATGGGTTGCTGCCATGGAGTGCTGCGCTTCGGTGGCCGGCTTGTTGAATGTAAACAAAAAGCTGCTTGGTCGCTTTTCTATCGTCATCGTGTTAAACCCGCCAATAGCGCGCCAGGTTATTCAATACGCACAGATTTCCAGCCTGAGCTGTAGGGCGAAATCAAATCGCCGGCAGATCGGGCTGGGTTTACCCAGTCTAGCAAATTCAAGCATTTTGGGTCACAACAATCTAAAAAAAAGGCCACGAAATCCTGGAGGGACTGAACATAACTGTACCCTCTGTGCCCTTTACCTGGCTCACAGTCACCTTTTCCCGACGAAATTAGACTGTAAAGGCCGCTAAACATACCTGTCGTGGACCAGCTGGCAGTTACTGTAATTTTGTAGGATATCATGCAAATTGTTTTGCATAACTTTTCGTACAACATCATACAAACCCGTTCATGAGAATATGTTTACCTTGCATCATTTACAGGTGTTGGATCTGAGCAACAACGATCTCAAAGACTTCATTCTGATCCTGCCTGCCCTGAGAGAGCTCCACCTCTCTGGAAACAAGTTACTGAAGCTGCCCCCAGGATGGCTTTTCCCCAATCTACAAAAAATGACAATACAGGTAAGGACCAATCACATCTCATATTTTTTTTCTTCCAATCCTTTGTATTCCCCAGTGTGACCACTCCTTGGATTCCCACAGGCAAACACCCTGAACAGGTTCGACCGTGCGGACCTCCAGTCATACGGACGACTCCAGGACCTCCGGGCGGGTCAGAACAAATTTGCATGCGCCTGTGACTTTGTTTATTTCCTCCAATCAGCCATTAAAGGAGGCGAAGACGTGCATTTAGCAGATGGAGAGGAGAGCTACGTCTGCGACTCACCTCTCTACCTGCAGGGGGTAACGGTGGCTCAAGTCCAGCTCTCTATTGTTGTGTGCCAGCGGGTTTTGTTTGTGTCTGTAAGCTGTGGGGTGGTGCTTTTTGTAGGGATTCTGCTGTGTGTCCTGCTGTGGCGCGTCCATGCATTCTGGTACGTCAAAATGACGTGGACGTGGCTGAGAGCCAAGCGTAGCTCCCTGCGACGGCGGCATCGCAGAACTAGAGTGGGTTCAGAAGAGTTGCCGTCCTATGATGCCTTTGTGTCCTACAGTGAGAGAGACGCTAGCTGGGTAGAAAACTTGTTGGTACCCGAGCTGGAGGAGCCAAGGTAACGTCAAACTATTTTTTGTTGTACTTTCTGACAATATCAGGCCCTACATTTTACAGTGTTTGTTAGTTAGTTTGTTAGTTAGCAGGTTAGTTACTCAAAAGACTAAAAAACTACTTACCAGATTTCAGTGAACTTTTGTTGAACATTAGGTCACAGGTCAAGGCTTTTTGAATGAGGTATACAAGGGAACACTAAAAAAGTCTGAAGTAAAGTTTGATACGATATGATTTGAAGATGATCAGTATAGCCCACAAAACCTTTTTTTGAACCATTCCTCCAATAGTTTTTATCCTATCTTTACCAAACATGGCACAAATTAAATCTTGATTGCTAGATGTCACCGAGTACTGTCGATAAGAAAAAACGACCAAAATCGATGCTAACAAACTGGAGTTGCTGCAGCTAATGGCCAGAGCTCCCAGTTAGCTGAAATGCCAGTTGTGGGGGCATGTTCTAAAGAGTGCCTTTGTACCTCTTAACAGACACAAAATGTAATTAAAATGTCTGTGCAACATGAACAGGGCTCTTACGTGACAACAAAATGTGTTTTTGAACTCAGTACATTGTGAAGAAACTTTAAATTCAAAGTTTGTCTGTCACCTACCTCTTTTTCCATTGGTCGCTTCACCGAAAAGCCCAGAAGAGTCGATCACGGAGGTCATGCCTTTGCGACGAAAACTTGAAGTTTATTTGCTCTCTCGTTTATACTCCTACAGGGAGAACGATGAAGACTCTGTGGATCAGAGAACGCTCCGGCCTCTGACCCTGTGTCTCCACAAGCGGGACTTCCTTCCTGGACATTGGATTGTGGACAACATCATGAGTGCCATGGAGCGCAGCCGGCGGACCGTCTTCGTCCTCTCAGAGAATTTTGTCCAGTCCGACTGGTGCCGCTACGAGCTGGACTTCTCCCACTTCCAGCTTTTCGACGGGAATGCTGGCGGAGATGAGGCCATCCTGATCCTGCTGGAACCGCTGTCCACGGACGACATCCCAAAACGGTTCTGCAAACTGCGCAAACTCATGAACTCCACCACTTACCTGGAGTGGCCTCAGGATGAGGAGAGGACTGGGGAGTTCTGGAGGAGTCTACGCCACGCTTTGAGAGAAGACGAGGATGATTACTGAGAGAGTTAGTATGTGTTACAAAGTATGTAAGAAGAGAATAAAGAACAAAGCAGCTGCGAAGAGAAGAAAAGAGAAAAAAATCGACAAGGAGGAGTCCAAGGGAGGAGTGTGTCAAAGGACAAAAAGAGATGAGAAGAGCAGGAAGACAAACAGGAAGCTGATGAAGTGAAGGAGTAGCAGCGCTTTCACATAAAGGATGAAATGATGAGATAAAGTAAGATGGAGGAGATAAAGAGAAGACTGAACAGAGGAGTAAACGATGTACAGTAGATAAAGCAACTAGATTTAATGTCACAGATGAGCTAAATATTGTGACTTTACTACTGTCTATAAATGAGACCCTTGGTCATTTTTGCCAGTCAGTGGGCCGAAAAGATAAAAAAAAGTGAAGGCCTCAGTGAAATCTGGGATGGGATGTCTGACAATTTCTGTAACTTTCTTAAACTCACAATCTTACTCACTTGACTATTTCCTTTGTTTTAATCACTTAAATGATCTACATTATTCTGTTAGTTCTTGTTTCTTCGAACCTTTATAGATTCAAGGGTATTATCGACTCAAATATTTAGCAAGTGTTTGTATAATAATAATGACAAATAAAAAGGGTGGTGATAATTCACACAAAAAACTAATTGGTTGAACATGTTTCAGCTCTTTAAAAAAACTGTAATGCATTTAATATTTGTTACCGTAAAGAGCGGGGGGAAGCAAGCCCAGAGCAACACCATTGAGAGAAGAATAACCTCCACATCAAATGACCAACAATCAATAGCATCCTTTTTTATAATCCTAATTTCTGATTTTGGTAGTGAGGATTGCCAAAATTATAATAGACTTTCATCTTGGATTACAAATGTAGATGTGCTGCAACGTCATTTGCTGGTAGTGTGGTAAAACGGCCACTTGGGGGAGCTGTTGACTTGTCATTTCTGCAACCTGAGGTCAGGTCAGCCAGACAACAGTGGATGTGAAACAAATCCAGGATACAGTAAACATCTGGAGCAATTATCAGACCACCATGTTTTTCTGAAATATCTTCTTTCAAGGGTTTGTAATTCACGTTAAGTCTCGAAACCAAAATCAGTTCTTTAGCGAGGGGACACTCAAACACAAGAGGTTCAGTATATGCTCAGGCAGTGTGAACAATCAAGGTAATGACAATTTAAGTTAAATTATAGCTGTGCTACTGAAATTTGGGTTGTAACTTATTTCTATCTATCTATCTATCTATCTATCTATCTATCTATCTATCTATCTATCTATCTATCTATCTATCTATCTATACTGTGCATATGGGCATACCTGGTAAACTTACCCATTCACAAATTGGGCTGAAAGAAGAAACTCACAACATCTTAAAAGGTGTTTTATTATCCCTGCTTGCAGTCAGCATGGTCTGGGCCGTGTGGACGGCAATATTACGCAACTGCGGCCTGGGCCACTATGTGCGGGGACCTCCAAGATTTTGTAACGACACATTGCAATGATTGGCTACAGAAGAGGAGAAGTCCGTTCTAGGAGCCGCTGTTACCCCTACTCTGAAAGCTTTAACTGCAATCAGGAGGTTTGCAATGACCATGCATGTTGTCTGCACTGCCCGCAAGAAGCATTAAACCCTTTTAAGGCTTCAGTATGCTTTGAATGACATTTGTTGGATCATACATCTTTAACTTTATACTTTTATACACGTATTTTTTTTAGCTGACTGTTTTAGAGGGTTACAGCAACTCCTTTTTGTATGTAGTCAGAAGTTGCTAAAGTTCCATTATGAATCCGTATGATGGATGAATTCAAGCATGTGTCTTTAGTTTCAGTGTCTTCTCCTCTGGAAGATTTGCAGGATGTGCTTGATTGGCCAATATAGACAGTGTTACGTAACAATAATTAAAAATCAATGACAGGAAACAGTTTTGAAGAGAACAAGCAGGTGAGTTTTAATATCATCCAAACAGGTAATATGGGTAATAAAGTCTAAAATATCAATAAAAAAATTACAGAATCAACAGAAAAAACTAAACAACACCAAGAAAAGTTACTTAACTATGACATTTAGGCTTTCATAGGCAAGTCAATGTTTCTGATTACATTACACCAAACATCAACAATGGTAAGTCTAGAATACAGTATTCAAATAAGTGTTGGTTATAGAGGGTTATAAGTTGAGTAAAAACCTGTTCACAGCCCCAAAAATACACTTGGTACACAAAAATAGCAGGGCAGCATTGCAATTTGTTGTGATGACAACGAGTCGGTTAATCATTCGGTCATAATTAAGATTTTATGAACTCTAAAACAACCTATGCAGCCCTATGCGTTTTGAAGGTCTGAACACTTAATCAGTATCCATTGGCTCAATGTCCAAAAGCTCCTCAGGGTCTGCTGGCTCAACCACAGACTTGAAGACCTTTTCTAGGTCTGAGTTTCCCTTCACTTCTTTGTTAACTCTCTCCAACAGCTCATCCTTTCCACTTACTTTTAGCGTACTCACAAAGTGTTCAAATATAGTAAGCAGAGGTTGGGCAAACTCTATGACACTTTTGTCAGGTTTTGGAAACCCATAAGCATATCCTGCAGTGTGCAAACCAAAGACTCGACCATGAGCATCAAACACTGGGGAGCCAGAAGAGCCGTGATACATGAAAGTATTGTAGGTCCCTACTTTGTCTGCTTTTTTTCCACCCATCATTATGTTTTCAATGCCTTGCTCTTTGATAATGTGACTGATTGAGAGTAGAGTTACAATACTGTCTTTGTATGGATTTAAATGATCATGGACAGCCTGCTCCCTCTTCTCTTTCTCAATGATAAATGTAGGATCCATTTTTTTAAGTCCTCCCGCTGGGTGACCAATAAGACAGGCTTCACCATCCCGAGGCATTGTACCAAACATCTTCAGGAGTCCTGGTGGCACCATTCATTTTCTTTGTTTGTGTTGAGTGGTTTGATTTCTGGCTCTCAGGGTTGAGCTCAAGTATGGCATAATCAAGCTCATCCTCAGTGTAGCAGATGTCACCTTGAGCCAGCTCGAAGTAGTAGTAATTCATGTGCGGCTCAGGATTTTCATAGTTAAAGAAAGCAAACACTTTTAGACCCTCCTTCAACTTTTGTCCTTCGACACAACCACTGAATAGGTGTGCGTTCGTCAAGATGAAGTTGTCAAACAGCACAAAGCCTGTTCCCTCACAAACATTCTCAACAATCACTTTGCAAACTGACTCGCCCAGTTTTAGCAGCTTCCTGACTCTGTGAACTTCACTGAATGACTGTTGGATCTTCCCAAAGTTTTCCTTCCTCAGGTTCAGTGCTTTCTGATAAGAATCATCAGGGAATCTACTCTCCATCAATTCTCTCAAAGCTGGCGTCTGCTGACGCAGTTTTTCATAAATCTCCTTAATGTCAACACTGCTGCCACTTTTATCAACTGCTGCTCTGACACTAATTTGTCTCTGCTGTATTATATCTACAAATGGCATTGTGTCACACTTTTGAAGTGAATTATTTGATGCACCGGAGTTTTTCTGCTGTCTTTCATAACTTGCCCTCTTGTTCCGTGGAAGACATATCTTGAATTGTTTTTTATCTAGGTTGTCAACCTTTTGTGTGCATTCAGTGATGGAATCTGGATCCGCATTGTCAGTCAGAATGAAGTCGCCGAGGTCATCAATGAAGCGACCGTCTCTTTTCAGAGCGTCTTTGACAGTCATCCCCTTCTCCCCATAGACACACAGATACTTGAACTTTTTGACAGCATTGTTTCTAAAAAGCTTTTTTTGTTTGGTGTGTAGCCCTCCGATTTTATCAATGTAAAAGACAGAATACTTGTCCCTTGACTGTATCTGTTTGTAAAATTGGTCTTGGGCAACTTCAACCTTTTCTGGTTCACCTGATATGATCAGAGTCTCACCACTCCTGATACAAGTACAAGGGAAATGTGATGCAACAATAGAGTCCCTTGCTTTACCCAGCAGTATCACAATATTTTCATCTGAAAAGTTCTGCACCTTCTTCCCAAAGTTTTCAGTTGATTTTATCACCTCCAGTACTGTGCGAGGATGATCACAGTCAATAGCGTATTTCTTAGTGTCAGTAGTACTGAATTTGACCATGATACGATGTAAATGTTCGCCCTGCAGAAAACCAGAGTGAGAATAAAAGTGCATGTCCTTGTTGATGTAATAAAAATGCTGACTTTTTGTACATGCAGCGCATCACTCTACTCACCATGATATCAACACCATTCTCCTCTTTCACTCTCGCTTGGCTGCGTGTCTGTAAAACAAGAAAATGCTCTAGATGTACTGTTGTAAAAACAATGGAACACAAAGACAAGTGGGTACCCTGAAGAGTTATGTACCACCCTGTTTACTGTACCTTGAGGTCATGCACAAGAACACACACATATGGTGATGGATGACTTGATACATAGTCCAATGTGCCGCCACTATAAACGTAAAAATGAGTCGTAATTGCTGCTTGAACAAGGGACCTATGGGAGCGTTTGTCGGGGGAGGACAGTCTTGTGTAAAGACAAACTGAAGACTAATTGTCTGCAGAGCATGCTGTTGGACCTTATTAAATAGTTTGTGTTTCTCTTTTGGAGTCCAGCATGAATACATTTACTTTGTCTGAAAAATCACTGCCTGCATGCTCGTCCATCCCTCCCACTCACACTATTAACCATCCTAAAGTGAAACATCTAAGCAATTGTTTTGTGACACAGCCGTAAGAAATTGATAAGCTGCTAGAATATCAAATGCATCAAATAATAAGAGCCTAATCATTATTATTTTCTCTTTAAACCATATCAAAAACTGAATTCATATTCCAATCAATTTACCTGAGAGCCTGTAGCTCTACCTAGATTGGACCCTGCATCTTTGCTTGGCTGAGAGCCTTTGGCTCCGTCACCTGGATCAGACTCTGTAGCTCTGATCTTAGCTCCGCCTGTAGCTCCACCTGGCTGTGTTCTCTCTGGCAACCGGCTGCTGCCAGGATTGTCCTGATGAAATAATGGCATTCACAAACAATGAAATCAGTGGGACAATCTGTAGCTAATTCTGCATGGTAAATATACAACCCAGTCTCACGGCAGTTTGTGAAACGGTCACGTAATTTAATTTGATTCGTGTACACAAACACGTTTTTGTCGTTTTTTTCGTGATGGTCAGCACGTTTTTTTAAACTAATGTATTTCAATGGGAAGCATCTTTCGTGATCACAGCACGATTCTCAATGAGAAGATGACGTAGCATTAAGAGCGACTACAGTAGCGAGTAGTATGAAAGCCTGAAAATCCGCATAGGGAGGATGGTTGGGGGGGTGGATGGGTCAAACAACACAGGACTTTCACCCAGAAGACCGAGGATTGTGTCCCACGTGTCACCTTTCCTAAACCCAACCGTCCCGTTCTTCTTTTCCTAAACCCAACCGTCCCGTTCTTCTTTTCCTAAACCCAACTGTCCCATTCTTCTTTTCCTAAACCCAACCCATCCTGCTGTATAAAGCTATGCAATTGTTGGTATTATAAAAAACGTGCTGACCATTACGAAGAAAAAATGTGCTGACCATCACGAAAAAAACAAGATAAACGTGTTTGTGTACACGAATCAAATTAAATTACGTGACCGTTTCACAAACTGCCGTGAGATTGTGTTGAAATATATCCATGTGGGAGGTTTTAGTTTACTAAACATTAAGGCTACACAAGTTACAGATTCAGTCAAAGATAAGTGTTTTTCAAATAATAATTAAAGAGAGTTGTTGAACTGTTACTTACAGATGGGCTGAAGTATGACGCAATGGTCTTTTGCTTTTTTGGAGGATTGTTCTTTTTGGAAGGCATTTTCAAAATTACTCCTAAAATGACAAAAATAAAGTAAGTTGATGTTAATATGACATCTTTGAACCATCAACTAAATGTATGTTACTAACATCTTACAACTGAGATATAAATATAAAAATTGACATGTCTCTTCTGCCTGTACCCAAATCTATGCCAATAAATATAAAAAAGAAATTATTGCATTTGCAATACACTTCTGTATCTATATGTCAACTGACAGTTGGCTGCCTTCAGTATACTGTACACTCGCTGATTAGTTAATGGTATACAATCATTTTTAATCAAACATCAAGTTTTATGGTGAGTTTTCATTCAAAGTGATTTACATTAACAAGACGTAAACGCCTCACCCACATTCCTTTTTGAAATGTATAATTAAGCCAGCCCAGTTTTTCATATGCGCTGCCGATAGACTGTATTAAAGTTGCTGCCTGAGCAAGCACAGCCCGCCCAGCTGCTTGTTGCAATTTGGTTGACCAATCACAACAGAGTGGGCAAACACAGCCCGCTAAACCTGTTTGAGTCATGATTCACTCGGATCTTTCACCCAACTCTTTAAATTAAGTCATGAGTCGCGAGTCTCTATTATTATTAACTCGGATCAGTTGAGTCCTACTACAATCTAAAATGATAACAGTGCCACACACAAACCTCTTGCAACATTAGCTACTACTAATCCTAGCCATCTTAGCTGCCAAAAGCTTTATAACTTACACTTTCATAGGCACCCACAACTCCACAAGTCAACTCAAGCGACTGAGTGAGCAGAGAGACAGTCCGAGACAGATTATAGGAACTTCCCGACCCGCAGACTCAGAGCTGGAAACATTGCAAGCTCACAGACCATGGGACTCACTCGAGAATTCATGAGTCATCATGACTCATGAGTCCTGGATGACTCATGAGTTCTCGCGTGATTCAGTCAATCGCGCGAATCCTCTGGCTACGCTGTCATGAGTGGATCTGTAGCAGACGAGTGAGTGAAGTCTCTCCTCGAGCTCAGGGTAAAGCAAATCCACAACAAAAGCCATTATAACGTACAATGTTCTGCACGTAGCCTAGCTAGGCCTACTGTAGGTTTGGTGTATAAATGTAGTATGGTAAAATGCAATTAGGTTGAGCAGACCGTCTGAAACATTGCAAGCTCGCAGTAGGACTGAGTTTCCTTGGCGATTTAGCAATACTGACCCAAGTGACTCAAGTGACTCGCAAAACCCAGATCAGTTTAATGAGTGACTCAGAATAATCAGTTTGCCAGGCCTACAGCCCGCCCAGCAGCTTGTTTGAATTTGGTCGACCAATCACAACAGAGTGGGCCATCTGTCCAATCAGAGCACACTGGGCTTTTCAGGAAGGCGGCAAAAGCTCAAACAGAGTTTTAAGCAGAGGAGCGGCAGCAATGGGCAGTATGAGAAACATAATATGTTTTTTGAACATCAAAGCATGTAAACCTATTGTAGGAGATCCCAAAATTACAAAAAGGAGTATAATAGGGGCTCTATAATAAAGAAAAAATATTTAAAAATAAAAGAAACACGGATTAATAAATGGATGGAATGGATTAATAAAACACACATTGTTTTCAAATCCTTTTTTTTAAATCATAAGTAAAAGGAAGATTAAAATAATATTAAATGGAATAAAATTGATTAAACTGTAGAAAACAGATACATTGCAGCTGCAATGCAGCGCAACATATGTCCCAAATTTAACTAATTAATACGCAGGGGTAGAGACATTTGTAAAGACAGCAGATTGTTCTTTTATACGAGTGGCTTAATAACTGCAGTTTTCTGGGCCTGTGGGAAAAAAGCCTAGAAGTGACTATTTGCAGAAGTTCTGATGTCCCTGATGTTTGGGCAAGAAAAAGATAAGATGTTCTGTTCTGTGAAACAGAAATTGGATCCTTTTCCCCACCGTTTCATTATATAATCAACATTGTAGAATGTATTCCTAAACAAAGACCCTAATAATAAGACCATACTGTATATGTAAATAAAGAATCTGGTTGTCTTACCTTGACTTACTGCGACCGTCTCTGAAAAATGGCGCGCTGTTTTGGAAGAAAGATAGGAAGTGGCTCTGCTCTGAACCTTCCCCTTCTCATATTTCATTAACCCTGTCCACGTTCGCACATGACAACCCAGTATTCAAACACACACACACACACACACACACACACACACACACAAAACAGATAGGAGAGCAGAGTGGACACGGAGGAAATGACGACAGACTTGAGACTATCTTTCACACCAGTCAAAAACTCTGCTCATCATCCACATGTGAAACAAAATCCACCAGTACAAACATACAAACCTTCCTCTTTCAGTTAAAGTGAAATAGTACATAGTACATAGTCATTGGAATAAATGCAATTATATTTTTCAAAAATACTGCTTGACAGTTTACGTAGCAAACTCGAGCAACGTGTAGTACGTGAGAGGTATTTCACAGTTACTTAAAGGCTTACTCTCCAAGCCTCAACTTTCCACTTAAGATTCACACATCATATAGTCAATTACTTACATTGTGCTCAACGTATCTACAACAAAACTAACATAAACAGACCTGAGAAGCCAGTTGACCGAGGAAGGTGAAGCGTGGCTAAACAGTTTAGCCTCCTGTACTGGATTGCACCAGCTATGCTTCCATTCAAATGTTGTATTATAACTTTACAATTCCATCCAACAATAATAGGATACCACATGTTGTAGTTTACAGTTTTCACCACTTGATGTCACTGTTGTTATTTTGCACTAGCTGTAGATTAAGCTAGTTGTTATCACTGGGGAGATACACTGTAGGTCTGGATATGTGAGACTAGCTATTACCTTTAGTCATTCTGTTGAACAGAGGTTCAGTTGACAACTATATTGCTGCATAGAATGTATTAATCTGTGTGAGTGCTTGAAAACATATTAATCTGTATTGCATTTATAACAGGACAGATAGTGTGCTTTAGAGAAATGCAGTTGGTTGAGTGGAAAGTACTTCAGTACATCTTGCCATTGCTGCAAAAGTAAAGAGAACTGACAGTTTGTGCAGAGCAGTGCAAGAAGAAGTCCCCAGCTGCATATCCTGTATGGCACGTGGTGTGTTTCCTTTAAGCTTTTGGTGTATTGCTTGCAAAAAAGATGAAATTAGAGTGAACACCCCCAAGCTGGGTCTATGAGGGGAGGGAGATGAATTGTGTATAAAAGAGAAGCTTTGCAAGTCAAAGGACCTCTTTTTTTAGGGCAGGACCAGACTCCTGGTGCTCACAGCACAATGGGTCAGGGCCTCTAATCTGGAGGGAACGCTCTTCGAGCCTATCCGGTTCTGAGTATGGCACTTAGGGACCGAATAGGGTACCTCGTGCCTTCGGGCAGCGGGACTTAGAAGATGTATTACACCTCTCAGCACTTGGAGGGAAACTCAGAGAATCAGATTGGTTTTGAGTATAGTGCATTTTATTTGTACACTGCTGTGTTAGCTTTGCTTTTCTTTATAAAATAAATAAAAATACCTGAGCTAGTGTTGGGCTAGGAAACTGACCAATGTATGTATAAATAGAGGTATCTCGCCGACAGGCACGGGTTGGTTGTCTCTTTTTTGGGGCATTTTGTACCGAAAGGACTTCCGTATATTAGTATTCATTGTACTCTGTCAGGGACTTCTTAGACTTTCTGCTTCAAATAAAATAAAAATACCTGAGTTCAAGTTTGGACTAGGGAACCAAAACCCTCGTATTTATTCTGTGCCTTTTTGGAAGATTTTCTATTTTTCCTCTTTTGCTTCAAACCCCCTACGGGGGGGTTTGAAGCAAGTGAGTTCAGTGAGTTGCGGACTGCATTTTTCAGCGGATCTGAACCTTTGGTGATGCAGTGAGGAGCGGCCCTTAAAACGGTGAGTGTTAATGAAAATCATATGGTTATGAAGCTTCTCTCGGGCAGTACTTTTCCTGTATAGGAGGTTAAAACGCCTGTGATTAGGGGACATCTAGGGTGTTAATCAAAGCCTCTTGCCTTACCTTCGGGTTCCCTGACCCAGGCAAGGACCCTTTAGTGCGGGTGTGTGTGTCTCTGTAATAAACTTAAAAGCAGGGAAGTATCTGAAATAACTCCTTTTCATAAAGACCAAAACATCCGCTCCGCTGACAGTAACTGGTGTTGTTGTAAGGCAGAAGAGAGCATAGTAGACGCGAGGGTTATCGAGGGGAAGACAAAAAGGGAGTTGGCTTTTAGAGAAAAGTGATACGAAGCCTCGATAACTGTCACATCGCTCGTCAATTCATGTGTTTGACTGAAGTCTCTCTGACGGACAAATTAAAGGATGGGTTTCCTATTTCGGTGTGATCTCCACACGGCTCCACTAGATTTGCAGGTCAACGGTCACGTGTTCAACTTTGTCTGAGTGGATGTGCTTGTTCGGCCAATAGAAACACTGCTGCACTGTGTTATTGTGTCATTATTCTAGCCAGTTTCATCACCATATTTGGTACAGACTACAAACTGTGGTGTTGCCCTCTAACACTGTTTAAAGTTTGTGATCGCTCTGATTAATATGTATTTATTAGCCACATTAGAGCTGTCACATCCTTCTTCAGGGGCAAGTGCTGGGACATTTTGGTTAACGGACACGTAATGTGAGCGTACCTTTAAAGCTTTACAACAATAATGAAATAAATGACAAGAAACAGGTTTTAGGAGAACCAAACAAGTGAGTTTTAATATAATACAAACAGATCACATCAGAAGGATGAACGTTACACATGTAATTAAGTTTAAAAGATCAATAACATTTGTTTTTATTCTAACCAGTACACAATAAAATGCAAAAAATAGGCCTATTCAAAAAAAGTCACACTACTTATAATGATATTGAGGCTTTAACAGGCAAATCAACTGTATATGTTCTATTTACAGTACACCAAACAGTGACACACAAAGGCTAGAGTACAGTCATGATGCGATAAAAGAAACAGTGAAAAAACTAAAAGTTAAAACAGTTGCTATGATTAACTCCCTAACCCAAGCTAACACTTAAAAAAAACATGGTGGCATCTAGTTCACTATCCCAACACTACTCAAAAGAGACAGGGTTTACAACTTGATGTGATGACGGAGCTAGAATTGGCAAGTCAGTTGATCATTTGTTAAGATTAAAGTTTTTTTTGAACTACAAAAAACCTATCCAGCCAGTTGTGTTTTGAGCCACTGAATACTTAATCAGTACCCATTGACTCACTAAAGTCAGAGCTATCCTCAGGTTCTGCTGGCTCAGCCTTGACCTGCTCTTCCTTCAGCTCAACCACAGACTTGAAGACCTTTTTTAGGACTGAGTGTCCCTTCACTTCTTTGTTAACTTTCTCCAATAGCTCAGCCTGTCTTCTTTCCTTCAGCGTACTCACAAAGTGTTCAAATATCTTAAGCAGAGATTGGGCGAACTCTATCACACTCTCTTGTTGGTTTGGGAACCCATAGACAAATCCTGCGGTGTGTAAACCAAAGACTCCACCACAAGCATCAAACACTGGGGAGCCAGAAGAGCTGTGATACATGAAAGTTTCGTTGGTCACTACTTTGTCTGCTTTATTTCCACCCTTCATTATGTTTTCAATGCCTTGCTCTTTAATAAGGTGACTGATTGAGCAGACAATGAAAAGAGTGTCTTTGTATGGTTGAAACTGATCATTGACAGCCTGCTCTCTCTTCTCTTTCTCAATGATACGTATCATATCCATTTTTTTGACTTCTCCTGCTGGGTGACCAATAATACAGGCTTCACCATTCAGAGGTAGGTCACTACATTGCTTCAGGAGGCCTGGTATGTTTAAATTCTGGGCCTCAAGCTCAAGTACGGCATAATCAAGTTCATCATAAATGATTACAACATGCCTTTTAACTTTACACGTGATCCACTCTGATTCATTATCGTTTTGATAGTTAAACCGAGCAGTCATGTTTGTATTATCCCTTTCACATTGAGGAATATTTTTGAATAAGTGGCCATTCGTCAATATATAGTTATCAAACAGCACAAAGCCTGTGCCATGAATTTTGACTAAGTCACATGCTATATATAATTGACAAACTGACTTGCCCAGTTTTATCAGCTTCTCAATTGTGTCAACCTCAGTAAAAGAGTTCTGGATCTTTCCAAAGTCTTCCCTCCTCAAGTCTAATGCTTGCTGATATGAATTACCTGGGAAATGACTCTCCATCCATTGTATGAGATTTGGAAAGTGATGGCGTGCATAGTCAATGATGTTTTGAACTATTACACTATTGCCACTCTGCTGTTCTGCAGCGCTGACACTACTGGACCTCTGTTGTCCCTTTTGTCCCCCAGTGCCAGCATTCTCGCCACTCTCTTGGACAGTGCTGGCACATTTATCTAGCACCTTCATTTTCTTATCCTTTGGAAGACGTATCTTGAATTGGTTTCCATGTAGGCTGTCAACCGCTTGTGTTTTTTCGGTGATGAGGGGGCATGAGTAGTTATTGTCAGTCAGAGTGAAGTCGCCAAGGTCATCAACGAAGCGACCGTCTCTTGTCAGAGCCTCTTTGACAGTCGTCCCCTTCTCCCCATAGACACACAGATACTTATACTGTTGAACATGATTATTTCTAAAAAGTGGCTTTGTTTTTGCATTTTTTCCTCCCTCTGTATCAATGTAGAAGACAGAATACTTGTCCCTTGGCTGTATTTCTTTTCTAGTTTCTTCTTGTTGGACCTCTTCAACCTTTTTTGATGTATGACGTATGATCAGAGACTCACCATCATTGATACAAGTACAAGGGAAATGTGTTGCAACAATAACTTTCTTATCTTCGTTACCGAGCTGAATCAAAATGCCTTCATCTGAAAACTCTTTATATTTTTAACATGATTTGAGTGCCTTCAGCACGGTGCAAGGCTGTTTCCATTCAATATTATATCTATCAATTTTAGGAGGGAAGGTCACAGTGAACTTATGCAATTGCTCAACCTGTAGGAAACCAGAGAGAGAAAAAGAGATGCATGTCCTTGTTCATGTAATAAAAATACTGACTCTTTGTGCGTGCAGTGTATTGGTCTACTCACCGTGGAATCGCCACCGTTCTCCTTCTTAACTTTTGCCTGGCTGCTAAACGTCTGCAAAATCAGAACAGGTTTCAGATTTACATTTTTAGGTTTAAAGGGTTTGATAAAATACTTTATTGCAATACATTTCTGACACAGCTGTTTTAAACGGGTGATAGAATGATTATATAGGGTATTTCACACTGTTCCTTAAGGTCTCCTAATAGGGTATGTAACATTGGTTGGGCTGAAAGTTGCCTGGTTGCTATTTAATTGGCATCCCTGTGTTTTGGACCTATTTGGAACGACAGCTTTTCTTCCAAATATGGTATGCGTATGAATATTTAGATGAGCTGTGTGCCGATTGGTTGAGGAACCACATACACATACACTGGAGGCCTCATATTTTTAGCCAGCGTTTTAGGCAGTATCGGACCATCTCTACCTAAGAGCTACACAAAATATGCACATGAATGAATGAGGGTTCAGAGACGACGGCTTGCTCCTGTAAAGACCATGACATGTTAACACAAGATACTTGATAAAAAAGAAATGTCAGTAGGCCAGTATCCAGGGTTATTTTTTGGAAGTACTTTATAACACAGGGGGCCATGTCATTTCTCCGACGCTCCATTGTTGCGACCCGAAAAAATTCCCTTTGGTCCTACAGCCCACTAGTCCGACATATTGTTTCGAGAAAAAAAATAAACCCTCTGCTCCGACATCCCATTGTTCCGACCATATAGGCTTTTGTGGATCACCTCCCATTATCTAAAATCTGAATCAGAAATCTAGAAATCTAGCTTATTAACACATTTAGATGTTTAGCCTATCTTTGAAAAACTGAAATACAAACGTAGGCTAAGTCCAAAGTCCAACAGGGTAAAGTTAGTTTTAGGTTGGATATGTATTTATATTTCCATAAGCCTGCAATGATAATGAATAGGAATGGGGCATATCCCTGCGATAACCAATGTGAAACTAACTTGATCAGCGAGAAGACGCCTAATCTTGGCTGTTTCGAACGGGAATCTTCGGGATTCCCGACATGTTAAACAAGGCAAAAATACTAAAGAAATATTATAAATAATTGTCCCTAACCCTAACCCTATATGGTCGGAACAATGGGATGTCGGAGCAGAGGGTTTATTTTTTCGAAAACAAAGATAAGTCGGACTAGTGGGCTGCAGGACCAAAGGGAATTTTTCAGGTTATTGAGAAGTCGGAACAATGGCGCGTCGGAGAAATGGGCAGTCCCCATAATACAGCCCGTAACAGTGGTGCACTGCTGCTACATGTATATTGCAAAACCCTGGACTCAGATCATAACTACAAAATATCATCAATTAATAAATTGTAGAGCTGTATCGCTACCGACTTCCCCAATTGATTCGATCCACAAGGTCCTGATTCGATCACATTTCGGAAATCTTCGGTTCTAATACCAGTTTATCCTGGATATAAAAGAGATTCTCAGAGAACTTCTGCTGTAAATTGTAGAGGCAAGAAGCAACCCTCAGATATTTTTTTATTTTTATAATGGACCAGGTTAATGTTTACATTAAGAACTGACCCCCATATATAGAGGTTTACTCCTCGACGCAGGGGGCCCAGGTTCGACTCCGACCTGCGGCCCTTTGCTGCATGTCATTCCCCCCCTCTCTCTCCCCTTTCATATCTTCAGCTGTCCTCTATAAATAAAGGCCCAAAATGCCGAAAGAATTATCTTAAAAACTGTTTACTTATAAATTAAGTCTGGATTTTATTAATCAATATCAGTTCCATCAAAAAACAAAAAAAAACATTTTAATTGGACAATTAATTATGTTAACCCAGCCCTCATGAATTGTTATTATACTTTCATCAATAGGACTTTATTGGTCCACAGGGGAAATTCACAAGCTATACCCAGCAGTATGTAAAGTTATATGTAAAATATACTTGTATATTGTAAAAATGAAGCTCCAGCTGAACTAGCTGCAACATTAAAATGACAAAAACACAAATGCATCAATAATTATAATCCAATAATATTTTGTTATCGTTCATATATTCTGCAAAATGAATACTTTTACTTTGGGTACTTTAAGTACATCATCTGATGTACGAATGACTTTTACTTACATAACGTTCTCATTTCATACAACAGGGGTAAACTAACTTAATATAACTTAACATAACTAAAACATACTAACAACATATAAGATAAGGAGGTATTACATATATCGTATATGGAAACATATACTGTAAGATAAGATAAGATAAAAAAAACGAGATAAAATAGACCTAGTATTACAATAAAAATAGGAATGGAATGGAATGGAATAAGATAAGTAGGTATTATTATTAAAAAGACAATAATCATAAAAAATAGTGCTTCTATGATAAAATAGCCTAATTCACCCGTTAACCACATACTTTATACTTTAACTAAAAACTTGTGGAAAAAATATGTAGTATTATAGTATACGTAGTGTCGGAATAATCGGAAAAAACGTGATTCCCCCCACTGGAAAAATTCGAAACGAACTCAGAAAAATATTACGTAGGCGTCCGCGACTCGCCGAGTTTACGTCATATTAAGCAGAAACATGACAAACATATGTAAATGTTGGGTTGATGGTAAACATTTTATTAATTAGTTTACATATTACATAGTTTTTGTCCACATGTAATTAGGTTGCAAGCGTTTGGCGTTGCGGCCTCCTTAAAGTGACCTAGATTAGCTAGAAAAGTTATTTACACGCACTAACCTGATAACAAGTCAGGTAAAGGGATATTTTAGAGGTTATAAGGGAATGTAACGTTAGCGGTACAGCAAGAAATCAGCGACAAAATCACTGATATAAAGCTTTAAACTGGAAGTTAACACAAAAAACGCTATTAATGTGTTATTTAAACACTCTGAGCAATAAAATACAACACATTTTCTTTGTAGTCCCCATGGTTGTGAGCTTTCGAGGAGCATGTGAATGCAGCATAAACCCTTTTTTTTGCCATTATACATTGTGCATAGGGCTGGGTAGCGAACATCGATACTTTTAAAACCGGATTGCCTCCATAGGATAGATTATCGAAAAATGCCTCGTCATTCAATACCAAATGTCAATACATCTCATCAGCATCAGTGAGCCAATAAGCATGAAGTATGGTTGAACCAAGATCTAATAATATTCGTGATTGGCTGTCTACCGTTGCATGTAGAGACATGCAGGTAAAACTCTCCGTTACACTCACAGACAGGGCTCACCTGCAGCGGTGGAATGTAACTAAGTACAGTTACTCCAGTACTGTACTTAAGTACCAAATGTTGAGGTACTTGTACTTCACTTGAGTCTGTTCTTTTCATGCCACTTTCTACTTCTACTCTGCTACATTTCCGAGAGAAAGATTGTACTTTATACTCCACTACATTCATCTGTTACAGCTTTAGTTACTAGTTACTTTACACGTTAAGATTCCTGCACACAAAACACATTAGAATACAACATCAGATTTTATAAACTACAACTAGCCAACAATATAACGGCCTACAAGTCCAGCTGAGATAATTAAACCATTACACATACAACTGTTTGGATCCTTTACACTTTCTACAATGGGAGGATTTTTCTGCATTGAGTACTTTTACTTTTAATACTTCAACTACATTTTTCCTGTTACTTACAGACTTTTACTTAAGTAACATTTTCAATGCAGGACTTTTACTCGTAGCAGAGTATTTTTATAGTGCAGTATTAGTACTTTTACCCAAGTAAATGATCTGGATACTTATTCCACCGCTGCTCACGTGTGTGTTGTTGTATTTAAAAGGCTGGAATACAGTATGCGTCACGTAGGAGAAAAGAAGCTGGAAAAAAGAAAGATTTTATTTATGCTGAAAAGTTGGAAATATTTGTTAAAATTATTTATCGAAATAAGATATTGTTTAGGAAGCGGTATCAAATTCACAGTATAGGTACTGGTATCAAAATGTTTAAATGATAACCAGCCCTAATTGTGCAAATACAGTGTTTACAGTTTATTTTTAACTTTATTCTGAATTGTGTAGGCTAATTTCTAACCAGATAGCTTCTTATGGAATAGGATTAGAGTCACATGTGAAAAATGTATTTGAGTTTTAAGTTTCAAGTCAGAATTCTGAGATTATTCACTATTGAAGCTCCTCTGTGTGTTTTACAGCAGATGATCTTGGATGGTCTTATTTCTAAAGTCTTAGTAAACCTTTCCTTTCTTTGACCAAAACTGTAGACGACCACGCTATTTGTGCACATAGTAAACTCCGACACTTTGATGTGGTTTTATAAATATTTAATAAATACAAAGTTAATATCAGCAGCATTCTTGATAAGAAAGCAACGTTAAATTTGATTTGGCAAAAGAAAGCTTTCTTCCTGACAGGTGGAAAAGTTTTCCAGGATTTAATAAAACCCATTCAAACTGCTTTTATTGAGAATAACATCAAAACAAAAGTACACTTTACCTATTTCTCTCTGATCTTTACCCCACATGTTGTAACTTGACTGGTTAACATCATGGAGGATCAGCTGATAAGCCTACAAAAATCATTCAGAAACATAACTGTGACATTCTGACTCCAGGTGCTACGATACGAAGACGATATGAAGTCGACCATTTTGCATCAACTTTAGCTTCATACAAATTAAAACATTACAGAACAGACATTGCAAATCAATCTTTTTGTAATGAACAAAGTTACATGAAATGTAAACAGTTAAGGTACCGCAACTGTTTGGACAGAATCGTCCGTTACGTAGTCTGTAGATTAACTCTTTAAAAGAACGGTCGTGTTAGTGGTGTGTTAGCAGAGCCAGCAGTGTGCAAATAAACTATTATTTTTTTGAAATAACGGTTCAAAAAAGGCATTTTGAGGATACAGTACAAAGTGAAGCAATGATTTATCACAATAAAAACAACATACATGACAGCAACATTTCCATAAATTCCAAAACTAAACATGTCTTCCTTGTGTCAAACGTTTTCACGTGATCAAACATCTGTGGATCTGTGCTCAAATTTATTTTTTTTGTTCAAGTTGGCAGCGGTTTTGGCATCACAGTGTCCTCTGCACACAGAGGCCCGGACCACCTGGGGTCAGTCTGCTGGAAACTGCAAGCGTTCAGTCAAGAAACATGTACCGAGGAAACAAAATACTTCAGAAGCAGCCTGAATCAGGTCCTTGTAGCGCCGACTTTGACAGTTTGCTGCCAAACGTTTTCAGGACTCCAGGACGTACTTACGGCGGAGTTCCTCAGGGCTCTATTCCAGGCCCAGGGAGAAGTTAATCCCGTGGACGATACCGATGATGATGGGTTGCCAGGCGACCAGATATCTGAGCCAATCGAGCAGCTGCCCGTACAGGACATGCGTCTTCTCCCAGCTTGCAGGAGATGAAGGAATTAAGGAGAGCGCTCAGACAGAAGAGAGGTGATGCTCAGTATTCTGGCAAAAACATGGTTCGCTGGCCTTTAAATCAGGCAAAGCATAATAATACTTTAAATAAAAAGCAAACAGGGTACATATTATGATGTTGAGGGTATTATAATAGGCAATTTTAACCTGAAAATACATGGTTAAAATCTTCGCTAATTCATATGTCCCTACCCCCGTTATTACCTCCGCCTAGTAGCTCATGTATTTCATATTGCTTTGTTTCAACAGGATTACGGATAAACTACTAGCTGGATTTTTATGAAAGTTGGTGGAAGGGTGAAGCATGGGCCAAGGAAGAACCAATTCAAATTTGGTGCCAATCCAAATCATACGCAGATAAACAAGTTATTTTTCGCTTTATTAACATTGTGAGATAGGGCAGTTCTGCTGCCTTCGTGTGGTGTCGGAACAATCAGAAAAATATGTTCCAAACTGGGAAAATTCACACTGCATTAACACTTGTAGTTCTATCGGAAAATACTGTAGGGAGGTTTTAACAGTTGCAGATGACGTGGAGCTCGTGTTCTCTGTGGATGCCCTTTGTGAAGATTTTGAGATCTAGCTACTTGTGGATTGGATGGTGGTGAGTCACGTTTTTATTTGTTTAGCTGCTGCTTGTTTGTTTTTTTATTCTGAATGTTAAAAGTTGCGTTGTCATCAGTTGGGAGAAGTTTACAGACCCTGTCAGCCTGCGGGTCCTGGGAGAGTTTTAACGGTAGTTCTAGAGTAAATGGCTTTGCGGAGAAGTTTCTGATTTGTTAAGCAGCTGCGGATGTTCATTACGCGAGTGTGTGGTCGTGACTAATGCCCGGTGCTAGCTGCACATCAGGGCTGGTTCCTGAACCCCAATAAATCAGCTGATATGACTGTCCAATCATGTCTTCCTTGCAGTGGATGCATAAAACATCAAGATGAGTTTTAACTTATGTGTTCCATTTATTATAATGTATGTTTTATTTATAATTAAGAGGGTCTATTTTAGCTAAAACACTGCAAATGTTATTTATTGTGTACACTTCTGGTTAACATGCTTGAATGACAATAAACTAATCTGAAAGAAGATGACACACTTCCCCCATCACTAAGCCAACCACACAGGGACAGTAAAAGGATACGGGTTGTTCATCAGCTTCTTCATGTCAACCTTCTCGTTGCAGTACGGACACGTCTGCTTCTTCCCCACAATGCACCAGCCGCGGATGCAGAACTCGTGGAATCTGAGGGGGCGAGGCAAGTTAAGGCAGAAAATACTGAAGAAATGACTCGGCTTAGACAGTTTACAAACAGCTGAGAACAGTGTATGTATGTTTAGAACACAACTTTGAAATAATGTTCTTACTGTGAAGTAATTATTATTATGGAATTATTAATTATAAAAATATAAACAAAATAGTTTATGACTCCCGTCCACACTACTCCGGCATTTTCCAAGCCCCTGAAACGAAGACATTCGGAAACACTGCTGCCCCCGGTTTCGGTTTGAAACTCCGGGGTTACCTTCTAGTCTGGACGGGGCACAAACAGAGATCTTTTGGAAAAGACAACGTCTTATCGGTTAGTAGGTAGCTTACATACGTTTCAATAACAGTTCCACCTCCTCACTCCAAGCTTATAAATCCGTGCTCTTACTTTTCACTGTTGCTGTTCTTTCTCAAAAGTATTTTCAATTTAAACGTCTATGATTTACAACCGCAGAGTGACGTCAGATCTGCTTCCTGTTTACACCGGCACGTGTGTGTGAATGGTCATGTGATTTGTGTTGTCAGACGTGTTGATACGGACTGAGATTAGTGCTGCTGCTGGAGCTAAAACTCCTGTGTGCACAGAGATCGTTTTTTTGAAGTGCTCATATTATGCTTTTTGGCTTTTCCCTTTCCTTTATTGTGTTATATATCTTTTTGTGTTATGTTATAGGTTTACAAAGTGAAAATGGCCAAAGTCCCCCCCAAAGGGACTTACCATCTCCAACAGAAAACACTGTTCACAAACTGCTCCAAACAGCTCTGTTGTAGTCCAGCCTTTACTTCAGAGACAAACGTGGTCACTTTGGAACACACGTTATAATGCTCGCCTAGCTGCTAGCATGGCACGCCCTCATACTCTGCTTCTGACTGGCTAGTAGTCCTTACCTAGGTACTGTCAGGACACGCCCTCATACTCTGCTTCTGACTGGCTAGTAGTCCTTACCTAGGTACTGTCAGGGCACGCCCTCATACTCTGCTTCTGACTGGCTAGTAGTCCTTACCTAGGTACTGTCAGGGCACGCCCTCATACTCTGCTTCTGACTGGCTAGTAGTCCTTATCTAGGTACTTTGCATGTGGGACTCCCAACAAAGATGGAACAGAAGTGTGACGCCTCACTCTGTAGCCAAAACGGAGAGCTCAACACACAGGGGGAAAAGAGGAGCTGCAGCAATGTGCAGTACAACAAAAAATATGGTGTTTTTTGAAAATTAAACCATATAAACCTACTCTGATATAACCTCTAAATACAATTATGAACCTGAAAATGAGCAGAATATGAGCACTTTAAAATGCCACTACTGTGAAACCACAGTAGTGTAGACGTAGCCTGACTGTGAGCTCCCTGAGAGAGAGAGATCAGACGGATTTTAGGATACATGTGTCCGCAGGAGAGCTGGTAGGTGTCTTCTATAAATCCTTCCTCCTCCACGTCCACCAGGATCCTTTGACCGCACACGGCGCAGATGTCGTCGGTCAGGCTCCTGCTGGGCATGCCTCCCTTGTTGTAGTACTGAACACACACACACACACACACACACACACACACACACACACACACACACACACACACACACACACACACACACACACACACACACACACACACACACACACACACACACGGTTAACAATCTGTGAATTAGAGGTACAGTATGTCCACATTTTCAACACAAGGCAAATATCTGTTATATAATCTACAATACAACATAATATTATCTGGATAATAACAATTAAAAAGAAATCATTCCGGAGCTGTAAAGAGGAATGTTGCCACGCATTTAGTGAGTTATTTTGTGGGACGCAACTTGAACCAGTGGTATATATTATAATATTTTTGGCAAACAAGCACCGATAAACACCAGCTGAACGATTCATCAGCCGTTCCTGTTTGCAGCGTAGAGACAACCATCACTGGATTCATTTGATGCTGAAGAAAACGTAAAAACATGAAGAATCTTGGGCACGTTCTGCAGATGGAGCGTCTTTATTCTGTGACTTCTAGGTAGAATTTTGGACGTTTCACTAGTTGGACATCAGAGATAAGGCTGTCCTCGGGAAGTGTAAGTCACACTGAATCCAAACAATATGTGCATCAAGTCTGTGTGTTCAGATTTGAGCTTGAATTTACTAAACTACTATCGACACGTCAAGTCATTCTTCATGAATAATCAATAAAAAAATATATCAGTCCTACCCCGATTGTAGAAGCCATGTAGTCGGAGCAGATTTCTGCAAAGTCTCTGCCCATGACGCCGTAGTAAAGCCCGTAAAACAGCATGATCACGCCGACGTCCATCGAGTCCTCTGCCTTGATCCTGCACAAAGACAGAAAGAACCGCCGGCGGTCTCTTAGTAAGTGGGAATAATTAATATAAGGGGCGTTGTCTTTCCAATGACGCTCACACATAAATTGTGCTTAACTGAACTGAGAGGCATTTTAGGCTAATTGACAGAGGTGACTTCCAGTCTGAGTATCTGAAAAGACTCTCCAAGGCTTTGTGGAGGATTTATTACGCTTTCAAAAAAGTAAAGACATCGCCTGCTTAACTGCTTCGACAGCCAAAGACCTGCTGAGGTGCTGAGATCAAACTGTAATCGTTACGGCCACATGTTTATATTTAAAGAAAGTTCTATTGCGGGTTTTCAGGCATGAGTCTGCACCGAACCTTTCCCTAATTTGTCCTGCAGACCGTTTTAGTCTTGATTAGTCGATCGATTAGCTGATCAACAGAAACAATTAGGGGCATTTTCCAAGCACAAAGAAAGGCCAAATATTCTGTCAAATGAGAGGATTTGCTGCTTTTTGTTGTCGTCGTATATATCACTAGTCATGTTTCCATCTAACTGTCAAGGGAATTTTAAGCAAACTTTTTAAAAGTCGCAAGAAAAGAAGAAAAAACGAAAACGCGTTTCCATCAACTGGTTTGGAGCGAGGAAAGTAGACTTGAGAGCCATATGTTTAGGCCAGAGGTTGCACCTAAATGCCAACATTGAGAAAGAAAGAATAGAAGATGTCGGGGGTTAATATGGGCCTAGAGCACATATTATATACACACCCATGTGTGCGCAGCATGTAGCCAGTTAAAAAGATACATTCCGCTGTGCATACGGTACGCGTTCAATGTAGCCTCCTTTGTCATTTTAGGCGATTAATGTAAAAAGAAAAATGGCTTGAAAGACTTACTTTTGATGCTGCCTTTTTTAAAACATTTCATGCCGGCCTTTTTCTACTTTAAAGAATGCTTTTAACTGTTCTTGTGCAGCTCTAATGTTTTACGTTAGCACTTTAAGTTGCATTGTTGCTAAAATGTGCTAAACAAATAACGCTATCTTGCCTTGCCTCTGTGAGGGAACCTCTTATCCTAAATTGAGAGCATTTTCAGCTCAGTCTTATAGGACTGTAAACTGAATAGTTTTGGGTTTCGGTTGAACAAAATAAGACATTTAGAGACGTCATCCTACACTCATCCTACATTTTTTTTCTACACATCTGATATTTCAAGCGAACGATGGAAGAAGAAACATTTCTTTTCAGATCAAATCAATGCAATTGTTCATTTCCTGCACAAAGCAGCAACAAATACCAGCCGGGAAGGAGTTGAGCGTGGGCTTCAGACGACGCGTTGGCAGTCTGTCGGCAGAGACTCACCTGAAGAAGACGTTGAAGCCGAACATGGTGAACATGATGGCGAGGTAGCCGAGGACGCCCACCGCATAGCTCAGCTTGTAGATCAACAGGAACCACTTGTAGACCATCCTGAAGGACGCGGAAACACACTTTTGAATAAAACGCACGCCAACAAATCCCAGTGATTGGTCTCAATGTGGCAGTTATTGTTATTGTCATTGTCGATGATTCCAGCGATTATTTTCTCAACTGAGAGGATGCTGCATCGATGCGGTGACAGACCATAATCGGTTATAGCTTACCAGTTTCCCCTACCATTGTTTTCCCAAATGACCCCCCCCCCAAATGACAAAATTATATAATTATGCTATATATTCCAAAAAAAACAATTCCCAACGGATTGGTGCGGATACACGAGAGGAAGCTGTTTTCACACATAAAAAGGCAATTTGCTTCTCGTTCCTCGCCGTCGCCCAATCTCGCCCCCCTATTTTCACATTTTTTGGGAAACACTGATCCTCATTTTTTAGAGAGCAAACAACTAATCCATTTATCCAGAAAATAATCCACGGACTAATCAACAATGAAAATAATCGTTACAGTAGATGTTGCGCAACAACCAACAGTTCAATACCCAAAGACATTCAGTTTACTATGTTAGGACGAGAAAAGGCAGCAGCTCTTCACTTTCCAGGAGCTGGAACCCTTCGAGTTTGGGCATTTGTTTCTTAAATAAATTGCTTTAATGATTAGTCAATTATCAGCGTAGTTGATTCATTTTCTGTGCGATTAATCGACTAATTGTTTCGGCTGCTGAACACACAGGCGTTTTTGTTTCCAACGTACAGGACTGTGGATTAGTTTTTACTCAAATAATAGTGCCAGGTATTTGGTATTTTCTCCGCTTCTCTTCTATTTGGTACCAAATAATACGTTTTTATGTGTGTAGAATAGAATACGATGACGTTGGACGCAGTCCTATCAGTGCCAAACATCAGCAAAAGAGGTGAATACATACATTGTCACATATTTTCTTAAATCAAAATCATAATATATATATGTTTTTTAAATCCCAAGACAGAAACACACCTCAGCGATGGACATCAGCGTGTTTATACAAGACACCCACAAGGTCCCAAACCATCATCCTCACCTCGGCGTCCGGCAGGACAGCGGCTTGCGAGTGGCTCTGAAGATGACGTAGCTGGTGACGACGGAGAACATGCTCCACATGGACAGAAACCTCCACCAGTAGAGTTTGACGGTGAAGTAAAGAGGAACCACCCACATCTGGACAAGCGTCACCAGCTGAGGAGGAGGAGGACAGTTTCATATTTTTTATTTACTTAACCCTGCTGTTGTCCTCGGGTCAAATTTGACCCGTTTTCAGAATCTCTATATCAGAAATACGGGTTTCTTTTTAACCAGATTACTCAAAAAAAAATAACATGGATGGTTGCCTGCGACGCTCTCCGCTAGTACAATTACTGATCATTACTTTCTTTGAATTGTGAGTGTTTTATTTAATTTTATAGCATTTGAAAAAAAAAATGTGAATGGTTTAAACGGTATCCTGACTAAACTTTGACGTGCTGTACACCAGTCTCTGATCCTCTAACATTGGGCCAAATTATTCCTAACTTCAGCTTTTTTCAAACTGAAAAGATGAGGTATAACTTCATATACACGAGGTTTATTGACCATGAATTCCAAAAATAAGAAACTATAGTGGTTAGAAGTTGGCGTTAGTGGTAGTAGAAGTGAAGAAAATGTGTCAAAACGTTGAAAAATACGACAAAAACATTGCAAAAAAAAGTGTCCAAAAAAAGGGATAAAAATGGCAGAAAAGGTGTCAAAGTCATTGAAAAAAGCGTGACCCGAGAGGACATGGTCGGTGGGAAGACCACACACGAGTACTGACACGGCAGCTAAGATAACTGTCCTGCTGTGGACGGGGGGCAGCAGCTAGACACCTAAAAACATCTCTCTCAGTTTAAATGGACTGACGCTATGTTTAGAACATTTTCAGCGCTTTACCTCGCTGTCAGACAGCCCTGTACGACGGGGAACTGAAGCCGTTATCTCTGCTCCGTTATGGTGTGACTTTGGTGTTTTAAAAGGGTTGGGAACTACAAAGTGTACGCTATATTGAGAATATTTTCTCCGCTCCTCTTCTATCTTGCCGTCAAACAGCTCCGTGTGAGTTTTCCGCGGGAGGAACTGGAGCCGTTCTATGTTCACGTCAAAGCCAGCAGACTTCATTGACACAAACAGTCGTTCTACCTTCGCAGAACACGGGAGTCGTGGTCTGCCGCGGCCTCCATCGCTTAGTTTGTCATTTAGTTCTGAACGCTTTAAAACACCAAATTCCTACAATGACACAAACGAACGACGGAGGCGGCGGTAGAGCAGCAACTCCCGTGTTTCGACAAAGGAGTCTGGCGGCTTTAAAGAGAGCAGATATAAAGGCGTCTGTTCCCCGTCGAAAGGACTTTCTCACGGCTAGCTTCCGTGTCGGTACTCATAGGCGCCGATACCGTGGGTGCTCCGGAGCTTGAGCACCCACGGGAAATACTGAGCACCCACGTGTGCCAGACTGCCAGTAGGCTACATTCATGTAAAATGTCCTGAGTTGAAAGATGGCCTTCTTTACGGCTTTACTATCGAGTTAATAGGCGTGTGTGTTCGTGTCGGCCGCTGTCCATTTCCTAAGGTTGTGAAATGCAAACATTTTTTGACTACTTTTTTTTTTTTTTTTTGCGCCTGCGAGCACCCACAAACATAACTCGGCGCCTACCTACTTCTCTAAACTGGGGGCGTGCCACCATCTGCTGTACCTAATACACTGACTATGGAGAAGTAGCTCAGACAACCACATTTCTAAAAGGTCCGAACTATTCCTTTATATTTCATATAAACATTTTTGGGGGGGGGCAGTAGTTCAGTCCGCAGGGAGTTGGGATGGGAACGGGACGGTCGCTAGTTCAAGTCCATGTCAAACCGAAGTACGGAGTGTGGACTGGTAGCTGACGTGACCTGACGTGCCAGCGAGATCTACGTCATTACGACTGTAAAGAGGCCTTAACTTCTGACATCTCTCCATGGGTGCATGTATAGAACCTGAGCGTGCGTGTGTGCGTGTGTGTGTGTGTGTGTGTGTGTGTGTGTGTATTTCAGGCCTGTGTGTAGAGTGGGTTCTAACAGAGTTAGTTCATTGTAATTGCGCCACTGGGGATCAATACAAATGTGTTAATTATTAATATTGTCCTTCTCATTCTCCAAGTCTGTTTCCACCATCGACCCGGCTCACATTGTAGGACCGGTGGTGCCGCTGCTTCCACTGCACCAGGACGATCTGAGCCACCACCAGCGTGGCGATGAGGATCATCACCATCTCGGCGTGCATGGCCTCGTGACCCCTGTGCTTCACGTGCAGACGCTCATGCTGCACCCTGAACCCAGAGAAAGAAGGGGAGAAAAAAAGTGTTCAAGATCAAAGCTAACACAGGGAACATGACTGGGAATGAAAATGCAGCATTTCATTATGTATTCCAGTATTTCATATTAAAATATTAAAGCATATTCTGGGGGTGTAATGGGAAAGAAAGTGCTGCTACTCACTTCCAGTTTTCCCTGTGTGTCATTTTCAGCAGGTCGTCCTGTAAAGAGGCAGGGACAGAAATAGCAGCTGTGAGTCTCACTGGACAGTTTTATGTAGGTTAATACAACTTATTACGCTCAATGAGAAGCAAGCCCGTTATTAAAATGATTATATAACGCAATGCTTAACTAAAATAAGGCGTTTCTTGTCTTTGATAACGCCTCTGTATTGCCACGTCCCAACAGCAGCAGCATCATCATGTAGCTCTAGACATAACGTAACGTTAGCTACCGTCGACCACAGTTTGCGTTTATTTAGACGTCAAAAGTATCATCTTTTAGGGTTCACAGTGCATGAACAGGCGCGTTAATTACGCCAGGTTACTTACCTGAGGGTGCACACCCGCCATTGTCTGCGTTTTGGTTTTATCCTCCCTCCCCCCGTTGCAAAGCTAGCCGGCAAACAGCTAGCAAAGCTAGCACTGCTTTGACAGCAGCTTCCCCACAAACAGCTGCTCCGAGGCGGCGCATGTATGGAAAGCCAAGAGGGTAAAAATAGTCGTAATTCTCAGCGCGAATCTATATCTATCTCTCTCTCTCTATATATATATATATATATCATAATACTCATATAACTTAGTATTATGTTATTTGTATATGCATAACTGTATATACTTCCAGTACCAACCATTGCTTAAGGAACTATCTGTAACTTAAAAAAGTTACAAGTAAAAGTCCTGCATTTAAGAACTTTTAAAAAGTATTGGCATTAAAAAAAAGTAAATAACCTAAGAATTGGCAGTAAAAGTACAGAAATATTGGCAGCAGAATACAGTTTAAGTACCAAAAGTAAGATTACTCATGCAGAATAATTTCCAAATAGTGTGACAATTGTAAATGTTGCAGCTGGTAAAGGTAGAGTTAATTTGAGTTGTTTTTACTGGTGGGTAGTTTAATCATTACAGTGATAAAATCAAATCTGCAAAGTAACAACTCACCCGTGAGACGTAGCTCTTTAACCCTCGTGTTGTCTTCCCGTCGACCGTGCAACTTTAGTCGCTTTTCCATTACATGGTACCTGCTCGACTCGCCTTCGTTTTTCTGGGGTCAATATTTTAGTAACTTACTTATTTTTCCCCCAAGTTGTCACTGTATCCCCATGATTTGTTTTTCCACTAACATTTGTTACTTGTAATTTTTCCAAATGCTTTAAAATTTAATAAAAACACCCAAATTTAACACAAGTAGTGTTGTATGGAACCATCCATGTTACCTTCTTTGACATTTGGTTGAAACCCAAATCTGATATAGAAAGTTTTTGAAAATGTGTCAAATTAGACATCACCAATGTGAGATGTAGCTCTTTAAACTATTATTGTATGTGCGTGTAGTACTGTGTTCACATGGCTGCTACTAAAAAGTAGCAGACTTTAATCCTGTGCATCAGCCAACGTTGGCCACCTTTTAATACAATATAATGTGCAAAACATGTTTCAATAGCTGCTGAACTTAAGTAAACTTAAAATGAAGTGTCGCTACTTGCTAGTAAACAAAAAAGACCAATTCATGTGTTAATACAAAGAATATTTATTATAATCAGTTCACAGATCTGAGTCCAAACAGAAACTTCACCCTTCTGAACTAAGAGTTTAAACAGACTGAAATGTCCAGGCTCACTCCTCCACTATTTATTCATTCATTTCTGCGTGAATTTTTTTTTATGCAAGACTTAGAGTCATGTTTCGTCGTCCAGTCCAAATCCCGCCAAACTCCCTTTAGGAAACCTGTGATTTAAACTTCAGCAGGCTGCGACAGTCCGCTCCACTCAGTCCTGGTTCTCCCGGGCTTCCCTTCCCTCCATCTGTGTGGTGTCGGTTTTGGCTCCCAGAAAGCGGGCGGTGAGCTCCAGATCCTGCAGCCGCAGACGGACTCCGCTGCCCCGCTGTAGCTTCTCTCCGTCCGCCGGCAAACGCAGTGGAACTTCCCGCCGAAATCCACGTACAGGTCGTCCTGCACTACGTGGAAGATCCTCCCGATCACCACTCATCTTTGGCCGGTCCCATCTGGATCAGTACGGACCGGCGCAAAGACTCCTCAGTGTAGCGAAATCAACGCAGCACAGCCACTGGCTGTTCGACCTGCGAGACAAAAAAAAAAAAAAAAAGAAACTTTAGCTGACAGACAAACCGGGCCGATATGTCAAATAGAACTGATTTCGCTCAGACATCCAAGGAAGGTTTGGGCCATCTTTGGTCCGTCAGGACCTCTGGTGGAAACTACGAATGGCAGGAAAAAGCATCATCACAGCGAACGGTTAATCCGTACACATTGTTTAAACATTACATACCAGGTAATGATCACCGGCGCCTGGACGGAGGGGATGGAAAGCACAGCCAGCAGAGTCCTCCAACCTGAACGTGATATGTAATGACAAGTTAGCCGTGAAGCTAGAAGACCCATTGCTACATTCACCGCTTTTAAAAATTCGCTCAGACATCCAAGGAAGGTTTGGGCCATCTTTGGTCCGCTAGGACCTCTGGTGGAAACTACGAATGGCAGGAAAAAGCATCATCACAGCGAACAGACACAAGTTTGGGAGATCACACAAGAAAAAAAACCCATTCCTTAAGTAATGGTGCGGCCTGGTTGTAATTCTTAGGAACGTTAGGATTTTTGGCCTCATTGTAAGCTGACTGTTTGCTCAACTTTAATACTCAAAATGTAGATCAGATAAATAAACTGCTCACCTGTGCCCAGGTTATGTGCATCTGCTGCGTTTCTGCCTCTTGAGGAATTGGTCCCGTCGCTCATCGTGACACAGCCGATCAGCGTCTGTACGGTGTCCCGCAAGTTCATTTCCCCCCCCCCACCCGTGGCCGGTGTAACCCTGGGGAGAACATTTCTGGTGTTAGAAAGCCAGCAAACTTCTCATTTAATAGAGCAAAGTAAACGCAGATAAACATGGAGGAGTGTGTATACTCCAGCTATATAAACTAACATTTAACATAATGTGTAGTTTCGGAGAGGTCAGATCAGTCTACAACAAGCTGATTGATTATGAACGTGCTTGATTTGATGCTAAAGCGCTCAGACATCCAAGGAAGGTTTGGGCCATCTTTGGTCCGTTAAGACCTCTGGTGGAAACTACGAATGGCAGGAAAAAGCATCATCACAGCGCAGGAGGACGCACGGTCCTCACAAACATGAAAGAAATCCAACTTGGAAAATATTCTAACCTTGCGTGCGTATCGTAGGAGTCAGTCCTGAGACGAGCCGCTGAACAAACATTTAAGAACCTGAGAAAGGAGAAAACAAACCAATGTCACACATGTCACCTCTGGAATAGAACTAAAATAACTTAAAAAAGGAGTCATATTCATCTCAACAATGACAACAAAAAAAAAATCAGTCACACCGGATTACTTTGAATGAAGTACGCCAATGTAACTATATAGCCAGCCCGACAATTCAGCTCTACATTAACATTGTGTGCATTAGTAACCAAAGATGCCACATGAAATAGAGTGAAAGTACAATATTTCTCAGAAATGTAGCAGAATAGAAGTTTAAAGTAGCATAAAATGGACAGACTCATTTAGCTACTTCACATGTGTACTTAATGATAAGTTGAACGTTGAATCCCAGTTTAAATTGTGCAGAGCTGTGATGAGATTTTGGGCCGAGCATCTCCACGTGTTCACCTGCTGGAAACTAACGTTGCGTTTTTATGACCCGTCTCTTTTAAAAGCTACTTAAATAAAACAAATAAGCCTCGCTAAATCCCCAAAACACAGGCTGAGCAACGCTCTACAGCAGCTACACTGCAATAAATACAGTTTCATCAGATATAAATATATTTTGGGCTAATTTTGTTAGCTTTATTTTAACACGAGGGGCTTATTTAATCGCCTCATGACAACTCCGGATGTTAAACAGCAGATTTATCTGCAAATTAAGCGCTGAAAACATTAAAATAAACTCGCAAACAGAAAACTCAACGTGTTGAGACTTTTCAGCCACATCTCAACAGCTGCAGTTAGTGCTGGAACCATCTACGACCATCCGTTAAATAAAGACGTCACCTATGACAAACGTCGCCATCTTTTACTTCTACATGTTGTTATTAATGCGTAGCGCTGTCCATTTAAAGGCTAGAGGTACATTTAAAGTCATAGTTACCGTCAGTTTCTGAGAACGGTGCGTTGTGACTCCCGCTTCGAGTTCTCTCTCGGTTGGAAATGAGCGCGTTTGAGTTTCCGCTTGTTTTTATTCCGTCATGGCGGCGTATGAATGGCATCATGGCGCCGTACCGCCACCTAGCGGACCGGAGGGAGAAGTGGGAACTACTACCAGAATCACAATCAGAAGATTTATTATCATTGTACAAAAATGAACAACGACATTTTTAGCAGCAGTTCACCCAGTAAACATAAATCTAAATCTAAAAAGATAAGACATAAATAGTAAAACAATGCATTCAGAAAATATAAAGACATATACACACTAAAAGTACTAGTTATTGCAAATGGTCCATGTGTGAAGGTGTGAATGTGTGTGCGTGCTAGTGAGTGTGTGTGTTCAGTGTGGTGATGGCTTGTGAAAAGAAGCTGTTCCTGCGTCTACTTGTCCTGGTCCTGATTGACCTGTAGCGCCTGTCAGAGGGCAGCCAGTCAGACAGGGGGTAGGCAGGATGGGAGCAGTCTTTGATGATTGCCTTAGCTCTGCTGAGGCAGCGGGATGTCCTTCAGGGAGGGGGAGGGGGCAGCCGATGATCCTCCCATCAGTGTTGACCATTCTCTGTACCGGACCAAAGATGCTGAAAGAAAGAAAGATTAATAATATTCTATGTTATTATTTGTTTCATAGATAGATAAATATATAGATAGATAGATGGATAGATGGATGGTTGGATGGATGGATGGATGGATGGATGGATGGATAGATAGATAGATAGATAGATAGATAGATAGATAGATAGATAGATAGATAGATAGATAGATGATGGATGGAAGGATGGATAGATAGATAGATAGATAGATAGATAGATAGATAGATAGATAGATAGATAGATAGATAGATAGATAGATAAATAGATGATGGATGGATGGAAGGATGGATGGATGGATGGATGGATGGATGGATGGATGGATGGAAGGATGGATGGATGGATGGAAGGATGGAAGGATGGATGGATGGATGGATGGATGGATGGATGGATGGATGGAAGGATGGATGGATGGATGGATGGATGATGAATGGATGGATGATGGATGGATGGATGGAAGGATGGATGGATGGATAGATGGGTGGATGGATGGATGGATAGATGGATGGATGGATGGATGGATAGATCTAGATAGATAGACTGCAGCCAAGGAGGACACCACAATCTTCTGAACATAGTCATACTGAGAAACACAGAGAGAGCTGTGTGGAGCTGATAGTCTTAATTAGCTTTGTAGCAACTCATTTGGCAACGGCTTGAACGTAACAGACGTTCATTAATATCAAAAAGTTACTCTCTAAAGCTTAAAAGTAAAAGTATTTTTTTACAGAGGGCCTTAGAGGGAATTCTGGATGTTTTGAAATACTGTCATTGTCACAGCCATTAGAAAAATCTACTTTCTCCATGTTTTTATGAAAAATAATGTGGTTTAAATCAGGCTGTAAATGATATCTGAACAAAGCCATGTGTAAAAAGCTTCAGAATACAGACGGGAATGAAAGTGGAAACTTTGGTGTATGCTAGAGCTACTGAAGTGGAGATTTCAGGCTCAGAATCTGAGAACTAAACCTTAAAAACGTAAACATTTTGAAGACACTACAGGTGATTGAATTGGGTAAAAGTAGGGAACAGAGTGGAGAAAGACAGGGCTGGGTCTCGCCAATGGTTTCCCGTATCGATATCAGGAAATTTCAGTTCCAATACCTGTTTATTTTGGATATAAAAGAGAGAATAGAGAGATCTTCTGTTTTGAGCCCCATGAATAGTTTAAAGTACTTTTTACTTCTACATCCATGGTGGAAAAGGCAGATATTAAAAGATCCATTTCTGGATTTTATTAAAAGATATCAGATCACTCGAACAAGGATCGATTTTTTTACCAAGCACTTGTGATAAACAGAGAGAGAGAGAGAGAGAGAGAGAGAGAGAGAGAGAGAGAGAGAGAGAGATAATCATGTAGATGATAGGCAAATGGACCAATCACCTCCCTCCTTTTCTCCTCCCTCTTGCTCCTCATTGGTTGATGCTGCAGCGAGGCCCGATGTCTCCCCTCCTCTCCTCCTCCCCTCCTCTCCTCCTCCCCTCCTCTCCTCTTCCCCTCTCTTCCGTCTGGTGCTGCTGCTGCTGCAAGCTGCTGGTGTTGCCGTGACGATGATATCCTACCCCCTCCCTCCTACACACACACACACACACACACACACACACACACACACACACACACACGGTAGAGAGCAGAGGAGAGAGAGCAAACAAGACACTGTCATGACGCGATGGCTTCAGGCTGGAAAATAGACACTCATGGCCTGCGTCTTAGGAAAACATGGTGAGTGCTGGATTTCCTTTTTCCCTTCCTTTAGGGTTTGAAGAGTGAGAGGACAGAGGGAGGGATGGATGGATGGATGGATGGGTGGGTGGATGGAGAGATGGGTGGAGGAATGTTTGGGGATGACAGCAGCATCTGTAGCATGCTGTGCTTTCGTTAAAGAGAGAGGGATGGATGAGGGAGGGAGGAAAGAGAGGAGGAAATGAGGATGGACGGATTGCATGATGAACGCAGGCAGAGACTGATCCACCTCAGCATTAGAGCAAATACAAGTGTGTGTGTGTGTGTGTGTGTGTGTGTGTGTGTGCGTGCATGCGTGCGTGTGTTTGTCTTTGCGAGATGAGGCCTGTATGTACAGCACGTTAGCATCCTTAGTGCTAACAGTAACAGTAGGTACGTCACTGGTCCACTCAGACTTTTACAGCTATGGATTACTGAACAGGAACATGTTTTATGGTAGCCTGGCTCCGCCCTCCTACGTACTTCCGCTCAATTTTCATTTTCCTTCAGTACTACGTCTGGGTTTGCGGTATATTCGCGGGTTTTCTCAGGCCAAATCTTTACCGGTCCAAACAGAGGGAGTGGCTGAGAACGATGACGTTGAGGTCGTGCACTAGTTTGAGTTGTAGTTCTGTAATGGCGGCAGAGAAAGATGTGAGCGAAGCCATTCGGTCCGTTGTGGCAACACTGCCGAATATCCAGAAGTTAAAGCCCGAGCAAGAACAATCTTTGCTGAGTTTTGTTGGTGGCCATGATGTTGTGAACCTCCTCCCCACGAGGTTCGGCAAAAGTTTGATTTTCCAGCTCGCTCCGTTAGTGGTGAAGGAGTTGGCTAAGGCTAACACTAGTGATGCTAAGCCGACGTCACGACCAAATGTTAGCGATTGGTTATGGCAGATCTAGAGTGGCTCTGGGCAGATCCAATAGTTTTACAACAGAGTACCCACCTTCAAAGAAGTTAACACTTGTCAATGGAGAGTGGCCACACTCTCTGTACTAATGAAATGTACGAGAGTCTGGTAGGACCAGGCTAGTTTTAGGGGCCCTCAGGACAGAAGTACTATATTATGATATATATGTTTTATAATAGTATTTCTTATTGAAAAGTCGATCATATGACTGCGACGAGACAAAAAACAACCACAAAGACATCCTAAACGACTACAGAGAGATACAAAACAACCAAAGACATACACAATGACCAAAGAGACTAAAATGACTATGAAGGGATGCAAAATGACAATGAAGAGATGCAAAATTACTACGAAGTGATGCAAATTGACAACGAAGTGATGGTAAATGACTACGAAGTGATGAAAAATGACTACGAAGCGATGCAAAATGACTACAAAGTGATGCAAAATGACTACCAGGTGATGCAAAATGACTACGAAGGGATGCAATATGACTACAAAGTGATGCAAAATGACTACGAGGTGATGCAAATGACTACGAGGTGATGCAAAACGACTATGAAGTGATGCAAAATGACTACGAGGTGATGCAAAATGACTACGAAGTGATGCAAAATGACTACAAAGTGAGGCAAAATGACTACGAGGTGGTGCAAAATGACTACGAAGGGATGCAAAATGACCGAGACATAAAACTACCACAGATACAAAAGGACCAAAAAGATACAAAACGAACGCAAAAACATGAAATGATTGCAAAAAAATAGAAATTACCATGAAGATTCAAAACAACTACAGAGAGACACAAATTGACTACAAAACGACAAAAAACAACCTTGACAGCAAAGAGAACAAACATACTCCGAACAACATCTCTGAGTCTGAGAGTAGGATATGTCGGGGGCCTATTACATGTTCCATGTCTGTGCCCAGGGGCCGATAATCTGTCCATTGCTACATATGAACAGAGAGTTGCAGAAAAAACAAAAAGGGAAATAATTTTAGCAGGTAGATTCTCAACCAACCCAGTTATCTTGAAACTGATGTCATAATCTTACCTTAATCAACTTTTACGTGCTTGTCTTTCTCTCCGCTATAGACAACCTGTTAACAAAAAAATCATTGTTGTTGTGGTCCTTTAAGATGAAGCGGTGTTCAACAGCAACGTACGGTATAACTATCTAAAATCATTATTCATGTGTTGCATCCCCAAAGGAAAGATAAAGAAATGAATCAACTTGAAACCTGGCTACGACAGAGAGACAGAGGTGAGAGACGTCATTAAAACAGAGAGAGAAACAGGAACGGAGGGAGAGTGACCATGCACTTTCCCAGGGGAATACTATATGCTGTATGAAGAGATAAGATTACCAGAGTCGATGTATGTGTTAGTGACGTCAGACTGTAGATTTACCGACAAGCTCTTTAAATACTGGTTCGTCTGTGTCTCAACTTGCAGATTAAGCTTAACTGAAATGTAATCTTTTTGAGTTTCTGGCATTTGTAAAAATATCACGATGATGTGGAGTAATGGAGTCTGGTCTGCTGAACCAAAGATGACGGGAGCAGGTTTCCAATCAACTAGTCTCCAGACTGCCAGTCTGCCAGACCCTCCTCCACAGCGCTGTGAAGGAGGGTCTGGCTAGTCCACACAACTTCCCGGGATGGGAGAAAAACATGCTCTAGTGTATTGGCATTTCTTTTACCACATGTGTCAAACTCAAGGGTCAAATCCGGCCCTTCGCATATTTTGATCCAGTCCTTGTATAAATTTAGGCCCACCTAGTTTTTGACGATTTTTCTGATGTTTTTGTCACTTTTGCCAACGCTTTTACAGCTTTTCCCCACCTTTTTCGGACTTTTTTCTGATGTTTTTGTTGCTTTTTTCGGGACTTTTTTCTACGATGGCTAAAGAACGTTTTTTTGGGACTTTTTTAGGGCTTTATGCCGACCAAATTGTAAGTGAGAAGACTTTAAGACATCAACTAAATGTGTTTTAGTTTGTAATATACAGTACCAGTCAAAAGTTTGCTACTTACCTAATCTCAAGAGATCAAATGTGAAATAATATATGCATGTGTAATTCAATCAACTAGTCAGCTGAGGTTGATGAAAACAGTATGGACCCAATCACGTTTGTTCACAATAACGTCCCCGGTAGAAATCTCCTGTGTCCAGGGGGGGAACAACTGGATATACTCTAATTTCTTTCATCTAAAATGCATGTTTGATGCTTTCACATGTCAACACTTTAATTAACGTTAGCTTGGAGAGCTAATTTACGTGTTGGGCCACAGACTAAAGAAAACGACAAACTACGGTCAGTCCGACCGGCGGTGAGATGTTGCTGTTCCTAACGCTAGATTGGTTTATCAAAGACGCTAGCAAACAACTAATGCTAGATTTGGTTTATCAAAGACGCTAGCAAACAACTAATGCTAGATTTGGTTTATCAAAGACGCTAGCAAACAACTAATGCTAGATTTGGTTTATCAAAGACGCTAGCAAACAACTAATGCTAGATTTGGTTTATCAAAGACGCTAGCAAACAACTAATGTTACATTTAGTTTATCAAAGATGCTAGCAAACAACTAATGTTACATTTAGTTTATCAAAGACGCTAGCAAACAACTAAGGTTGGATTTGGTTTATTAAAGATGCTAGCAAACAACTAACGCTAGATTTTGTGAGTCAAAGACGCTAGCAAAGCAACACAGGACAGAAAATAAGCACAGCAGAGACCACAGCTAGACCTCCTTGTTAACTACCAGTATTTACTACAGTTGCGGCTGAAAATGACAGCAGAAATAAACAAGTTTGCCATTTTTTTCAGCCAGTTGTGATTTTTTGTGTTAGCACAACGTCGCGGGATTTGGTCTATTAGTTTTGCAGGTAGTATTGGACAAATTAAACATTTTGACTGTATGATGGCACTGGTCAAAGTCTATTGTGGTCTAAGCGCTATTCGTTGTACTCAAATAATAGTCACATCATCTCAGCCATTAGATTAGTGTTTTTGCTATTTTTCTATAAAGACAGGTTTATACAGAGTTGGCACAAAATACAACTGAGGGGGCTATATGTAACATAATTTTCGTCGCTTTGTGGAGTAATTATTGTGTTTAACAAGCTACAGTACCTGTATTAATGCATCAATAGTTTGTGTTGTGCTGTTTCTTAACTACATGGACAGTGTGCATTGCCAAATAGCTTAGTAAGGAACTTGGAAATACCATAATCTTGGCAATGTTGCATAAGTCAGATCACACATAAAGTGACCGTCCATCCGTCCGTGTGTTTGTGTGTGTGTGCGTGCGTAACTAGAACAGCGCAATTGTTTTTTTAACCAGGCCAGCAGTTTTCAGATTACATTATGTGCTTACATAATTGCAAAATGGTTCTCCAATGTTTTCTCAGTTAGCCTTTTAAAATGATATCAGTTTAGTAAACAGATGTGCCTTTGGAGCATTGGATGAATGGTTGCTGATAATGGGCATTGTAGATATTGCATTGAAGATCAGCCACCCACTCAGATCAGCTGGTAGTCTGTCTGTAATGGAGTGGAATGGAAATGTCTAAGTGACCCCAAACTTTTGACCGGTAGTGTAAACTGGAAATGAAGGCCATCTGTGATCAAAAAGTTGTCGGTTTGAGTCTCAGGCCCTGTAAGAAACAGGGAATGAGCAACTTTTAAAACCACTGTTAAGTTGCCTTTCAGCAAGGCGTTGAGCCTCTGTGTGCCCCAGCAGAGCCCGAGGCGGGAATTCAGAGCTACGGAGACTTTTTCTCAATACATTAATGCTTACAATATAACAAACATGAAATATGTGCAGGGGGAGTGTATAAATCCTGCTGAGAGCCAGCAGAGGTTTCTATCATCGCTATCATTGTGGCAGAGCAGTAAACACACACACACACACACACACACACACACACACACACACACACACACACACACACACACACACACACACACACACACACACACACACACACAAATTATTTTGATACTTCTGTGCTTGTGAGGCCATGGTTTGGAGGACTTGCTGGTTTCTACGGTTGAATGCTTTTAATGTGAAGCACCAACAATGACTCAATCCAGCTCGGCTCATGATCAATGAAAACCTCATGAAACCTCTCACGAACGTCGTCAACCCCAATTGGTCCCAAAGTACAAGAACACACACACACACACACATATACACACACACACACACACACACACACACACACACACACACACACACACACACACACACACACACTGTCTGCAAATGTATCTGTGAATCCACAAAAGAAAGAAAGGATTCACTTGTCCCTCGTTCTGTAAGTGACAGTTACAAACAGCCACCACAGGGTGTCACAAGGTACACACACACACACACACACACACACACACACACACACACACACACACACACACACACACACACACACACACACACACAGATCCTCACTGTCGCCCCATAATCCTTTGCAGCAGCATTATACTGCAGAGAATTGTTGTAGAGCAGTGTGGGGATGCAGGCGGGCAGCAGTATATGTGTAAAATGTATTTGTCTGTCTGCAAAAAATATGTAGAGATCAAATGCACAGAAACTATTAGAAAAAAGAAGAACAAATATCTGTGTGTGTGTGTGTGTGTGTGTGATGAGAGTATGTGTGTCCGTGTGTGTGAGGCTACGTGTGAAGGTTGCGTTTTCCGAACAAAAATATCTGAGGGAGGAGGTGTTAAAACAGGATTATGTACATGATCACAGGGAAGTCATATTCCTAACCCCCAATACACCCGTCTTTATGAATCATTCATGAGAATAGAGCGACAGTAAACAACAAACAGCACAAAGGGAAATGGAGAAGAAGGAAAGCAGAACAACTGAGTTAAACATTATTTATATATATTATCATATATTACAATATGAATAAAGAAATACAATTTTTATTTAAAACCATCAATTTGATTGAAAAAAAAAAAAATCAGTAGTTTCATGACTACAAATTTTAGGAACATCAGGTTTTTGCCTTTCTTAAAGACTCGATAAAGTGTCTTTGCCTCCATGGGCGCCTTCTGGGCAGCTAACTAACCTTAGCCTAACCTTAACCCTAAACATAGCCATTGCCGCGTTGCCTGGAAGGCACGTTGGGGGCAAAAAACACCAAACACCTTTCTTAAAGCTACATTGTGTAAGAATTTCCCACATCTAGCGGTGAAATTGTACATGACAACCAACTGAATATTACTTTCTAGCCCCTCCCATTCCGAGCGCGTTGTAACTCCTACGGTGGCCGTATTATTCAAGAAATACGACTTTGTCCGTGAGTGTTCCTTCCAGTGTAATAATAGTTTTACGTTTTAGTTATTTTGGTACCATTTAATTGCTAGCATCAGCTATCAGGTTCCCAAGCGAATGCAAGCTAATGTTAGTAAATTATCAGCGTGATCCTCCATCTTCAACAGGCTTTCAAATCTGCCGGCAGATCTGAGTAGTCTCCCCTGGCACTGAGTTTAAAAGCGCGAGCAGCGGAGTATGTCCCTCTTTGGCTAATGTATTTTTAAAGATGGAGCGCAACATGGCAGAATACATATGAGCGACTCGCCCGTATGTATTCTGAATGATTCTGAATGTCAGCTTCTACGCGTGCGAGAATATATTATGATTAGTTGGTGGAAGTCGTTACACATGAATGAGCAGAAACTTGTGAAAGAACAAAGGGTTTTTTGCTAAGAATCAACTCAAAACATTACACAATGGAGCTTTAACAATGTTTAAAAAAAAGTTATTTCATTGAAAAAGAAAATGAGTAAGAAAAGACTAAAACATTTGCAAAAATTGAAAATTGAATGGACAATGTCCACTTTATTAGGTACACCAGTGACATCTAATGCATATAACACATATACACTTCACAGCATTAAACTTTGCATACTACAACTTCAATAATAAACATATAGTTGCATAAATACCGCTCTGACAGTGCCTGTATTGTCTTATTTTATTTTGTATTTAAATTGTTATATTTTATTACTATGTTTTAGCTCTGAATACTTAACGTCCTCATATTATGCTTTTTGGCTTTTCCCCTTTCCTTTATTGTGTTATATATTTTTTGTGCACGTTATAGGTTTACAAAGTGAAAAAGCCCAAAGTCCCCCCCAAAGGGACTTACCATCTCCAACAGAAAACACTGTTCACAAACTGCTCCAAACAGCTCTGTTGTAGTCCAGCCTAGACAAACGTGGTCACTTTGGAACACACGTTATAATGCTCGCCTAGCTGCTAGCGTGGCACGCCCTCATACTCTGCTCCTGACTGGCTAGTAGTCCTTACCTAGCTACTGTCAGGGCCCTCATACTCTGCTCCTGACTGGCTAGTAGTCCTTACCTAGCTACTGTCAGGGCCCTCATACTCTGCTTCTGACTGGCTAGTAGTCCTTACCTAGGTACTGCACATGTGCAACTCCCAACAAAGATGGAACACAAGTGAGAGGTCTCACTCTGTAGCTAAAACAGAGAGCTCAACACACAGGGTGAAAAGAGGAGCTGCAGCAATGTGCAGTACAACAAAAATATGGTGTTTTTTGAAAATTAAACCATGTAAACCTACTCTGATATAACCTTTAAATACAATTAAGAACCTGAAATTGAGCATAATATGAGCACTTCAAAACATCTTTTGGTCAAGTCAGGTTGAAATTTGTTTCAGTAGCTTTTCTTTCACTCCCCTTACTCAACATTTTGTTCATTAAATGACACACAATTTTAGTCACGAAACTGTCAATAAAACGAAAATGTCCCCCGTCCACAGAAGCAGTTCTGCAGAATATGTTGTCTATCTTTGAGTCTTAATTTACCAGGTTGGCTGTTGACTTTTTCTTCTTGTGAACGTGTCAAGAAGACACACGCCTCTGGATCCACGTGGTCCACATGTGAGTTTAAATTAAAAACAGATGTTTTTACATCTGGAACTGGGACACTTTGTATCACGCAGCAGGAACGACTCGTTGCTGCTCTGTGGAGCAAGCAGACGGTTAAATTTAGGATTATTGGATTAAAGGGCCCATTACTGCGCTTCACTTTTTGTCGTGTCTCTCCTTCCCCCCCTTCCCCATGCAGTCTGTAACCATGGAAACCACAGCCTCACTCCCGTGTCTCTCTCTCTTTCTCTCCTCCCATCACTTTGAAGTACTTTCCGTGACCTACATTTCTGCTCCTCGAAGCTCTTTTTTTCAGTATCTTACTCTTCATTCACATCCCTCTGTTGGTCCTACACCCCCCCCCCACCCATCTGTGGATCGTACCATCTGTTCCTGGACCTGCTGCAGTCCTGTTTCTCACTACAGAGTGTACAATCTGGGAGTACATTAGGGGTGTGCAGTGATCGGATGTGCCACCTGGAAGGAGCATATGGGCATTCCTATAGTGCAGGGGGTGTCCAACATACGGCCCGTGGGCCAGAACCGTCCTACCAGAGGATCCAATCAGGCCCATGGGATGACTTTAAAAAGTGTGAAAATTGCAGAGAAGTAATTAATTCCAATTCCAAATTTACCACATTCATTTCAGAGAATATTCAAGTTATTTTTCCCTAAATTCACACATTTAATGTTAGTTTTTTCTCTGGATGTTACCCCTCTCTCCCGGGTCCGTAACTAAATATTTTTTTCCCCCTACAATGGCCTTTAGAACAGTGTCGTAGCAGAAGCAATTTGCGTTTGCCAACATCGAGCTGACAAGAAACTCTGTGGCAGATAAAGTTTCTGATCTTTCTGGAGTGGATTACTGGTCTGGCCCACTTCAGTTCAGCCCCTGAACTAAAATGAGTTTGACACCCCTGCTATAGTAGTAGATAGAGAGTGCTATGAGATGACGTTACCCAATCAAAAATAATGTCAGTGGGTTTAATCCAGGGGTTAACTGTATAAGTGAAGACAAAGCATCTGGATCGCCCCCTGGTGGCTGGCTGCAGCACTGGTCATTTTTCTGATCAGTTTGGTTTTTATTAGGTATTTGATGCTATAAAAACGGGGTGAAAAATGTCATAATTGACAGCTGTGATTGACTTGCGATTGGTCGGGCAGCGTATGAGCGGGACTTCAATACGGCAGCTCTCGATGCGCAGACTCTGGCTCCAACAATTACAAGTCAGCAGCGCCCATGTATGGGATATTTTGGCTTCACTTTTGTACAAAGAGGAGACGTGTTGTCCATCTTTTAGTTACAGTCTATGGTTTCATCATATCTGCTCAATATTGCTGTCGTGTTCTTTGTGTACATACCCACATTGTTAATGGGTATACACTGACAATGTTTTATAGTGAAACTACATTTGAAAATGAACCTCTTCTACCTGTGTACATTTCATTTCACTTTGTAACATTAGTGAACAACATCCAACATTCTGCAACCTTTTTAGACCCTGACCTTGTCTTGTTTCATTGTCTATATAAGTATGATTGCATAGCCAAAACCGATCACACATAACATGGTAGCAAAGCACTCAGCCGAAAGATAAGTGAGTGTTCATCCATGTTTATCTGCTTTTCTATCTAATCCTCATCCCACTCTTTTCTCCCAAAGGCTGTCCACCACCGTTTGAACCCTTTGTGATTTAAATCAACACCAACTTCTGTTGCTTTTTCCCCGCAAATCAAACCTAAAGAGGATTGGACGGGTAAATGGAAAATGTGTGGAGTTTTGAATGCCTGGACCCCTTTGTACCCAACAGGAATGTAATGGAATAATCAATGACTACAGGCTCAAATAAAGGGCATGTCTGAACTTTTAGCTCCGCCTCTTTGCAGCAGAGAGATAAAGCTCTGACCAAAGTGGATGATTGTACACTAAAAATACAGAAAACAAGACCTAGATCTGATTTCCCAGCACTCTTTTCTTGGTGCTGTGTGGCGAAGTCCCGCAGGAAGTCATGCCTCTCCTAAGATCCAACATGTGCCAAGAGTTATCGTAAGGAGTACATTTGAATGTTTTGCCCCGTCCTCACACAGGCACAATGGAATAAAGTTTGAGACAAGGAGTTTACAAAAGCACAAAACGTGTATCTGAACCACCAGCCCCTTCCCCCTGGCTGCAGTGTGGAAAAAGGGGCGTGTTCGGAGGTTCACCCCCACCAGGCTGTCGCTCGCAGATGGAGGCCCACCAACACCAACACTCCCCAGATAGCAGCAGTGAGGAGTGCACCGTCCTGGAGGCTCCGCCCGGCAAAAACGCCTGCCCCCAACATGCAGGGAAGGTAGGAATGCTACAAACAAAATTCAAAGTGCTTTACAGGAAAAAAAAAAAAGTTACAGTTTAACAACAATACAATATACAGAGACACATTAACGGTAAAAACAAGAGTAAAATCATAAAATCACCAGTCTAGTGAATTTAACTGCAACTGCGTCCTCTATCCTCCTCTTCTTGTCTCTGACACCATGCTCCCCGTCTCACCTGCAGGTGGCAGAGCTGTACTGTTTGGCCTGCGAATGTGCTCTGTGTGAGGACTGTGTGCCGGGCCACCAGGAGCACCCTAAGGTGCCCCTCAGCCAGGCCCTGGAGCAGCATCGCAGCAGCCTGCAGGAGAGGCTGGGGGTCGTCCAGAACAGGTGGAGGTCTCAATGAGTGTGGTTAACATACACTGTAACGACTGTATTCTTGTAATCAGGATAATTTAGACTCAGTCGCAATGGTATTGGAAATGGTAAAGAGAGCCTTTTGCTTTTTAGATATATATGACATTTAGAATAACTGTAATGTCACTGTGACGTCCACAGTTAAATATTTCGATAAGTAGGGCATCTCTGATTAAACATCACTTCCATTAACATCACCATCGTAATTAGGACACATCATCGTCATTAGGACACAGAATTCCTTTTAAAATACAATGTTATTGCTTTGGATACATGGGAAAGTGTTGTATAACTCATGTTGAAGTGTTCCTGTGAGGAATACACGTATCCAGTACTTAAAGTATCAAAAGTAAAAGCACTCTTTATGCAGAACAATTGCCCTTCAGTGTCATATTATTAGATGTTATATTATTTCATTGTTATTTCGATTAGAGTAATATCTGTTCAGCATTTTAATATCTTAGCAGGTGAAGATTTATCAACTTCATGTTGTTGCTTGTTTTGTCTGCAACAATCATTTTAGATACTCATTACACGTTCTGTATGTAAAATTTTGATTTGCAAAGTAAGTAAAGCTGTGCAATACAGTACTTAAGGGGACACAGGGAACCCACAGGCACAAATATCTAATGGGACACTGTTTATGGAGTGAAGGGGAGAAGCTGACATCTGGTGGACAGGCAGGGGAATGCAGGACTATGGAGCAACAAGGGGACAAATGCAAAAATGACAATCCCCCTTTCCCTCTGTGTTTGTCTCTCCAGACTCCCTCAGATATCAGATTCCCTGTCCTTCATTAAGGAGATCCTCCAACAGCTGACCAATCAGAGAGCTTCTATCGAAGAGGACATCCAGTCGAGCTTTGAGGATCTACACAAGCAGCTGGATGTCCGGAAGAGTGTTCTGCTGATGGAGCTGGAGGTCACATATGGACTCAAACAGAAGGTGCATACATGCTTTTGTGTTTTAAGATTCTGGTCTTCTGCCAGAGTTTAAGAAACAAACTAATCAATTGATTGTTCATTTTCTGACCTCTTGATTTGTGCTCACTCCCAACCTTCATGCTTGGTCAGTGGCCCTCAGCGTCAGATAAAGACGCACAAGGCACCCTTTAGCATCTGTATGGGATGCACCGGGCAGAGCAACATGGCGTAGTATGAAGAGCAACAATGGTAGTTAGTAGTAGTATTAAAGACTGAAACTCTGAGTAAGAGTAAAATTTGGATGGGTCAAAAAAGGGAGACCAGGGTTCATGTCCTGTGTCACTTAAACGTACATCTTTAAACCCCACCCACAACCTTGTCCTAACCCTAACTATGTGGTTTCACCCTGCACATTGAAAAATGATGCCAAAGGAATACCCAAAGCGTAAAAAAGAAACACCAAGAGGTCCTGAGTCCTGACCAAGCGTCAGTATTTGTTGTGTTGGGAGTGAAAATGTGTTGGGTTGTACAAGTACAGCCTCTGAGTGGGCTACTTCACGAAATAAAAAAGCATCTGACAACATATCAAAAACATCATATGTGTCCAGGTCCTTCAGGCCCAGGTGGACTGCCTCGCGCGGGGAGAGGGTGACCTCATGGCCTCCTGTACCCAGACGGAGGAGGCTCTGGCTGGGGAGGCATGTGTGGCGAGCCTGCAGCTGGAGCAGGAGCTGCAAGAGAGACTGGGGGAGCTGGCCGGCCTTGGCCTACCATGTCAGCCGGAGGAGAATGACCAGCTTGATCTGTTGATGGAGACAGATGGTCTGAGGAAGTCTATACACAACCTGGGGACCATCGTCACAACCAGGTAAGAAAATGTTCAGACCGGTCACCTGTGCTATAAAAGCATGTTTGCATTTAACACTACTTGATTTTCCTCATCTTCCTCCTCTTCCTCAGTGCGGTGGCGAGCCAGAGCGAAGCCATGGGTGCAGGCCTGGAGCAGTGCATTGTGGGACTTCCTGCCTCAGTTACCATAGTGACAAGAGACAAGTCAGGGGGAGCCTGCAAGAGTGGCAATGCAATCCTATCAGCTGAGGTTTGTTTCACAACCATACACAAAAAAAAAAAAAAAAATACAGCACAATTCTGTGGCTACCCCCACAAAAAAATAACAAAATGTTACCCATGTGTTAATCCAGGTATTCACCCCAGATGGCAGCATAGTGGACGGTGAAATATTGGACCACAAAAATGGGACTTATGAGTTTGTGTACACAGTGCCGAAGGAGGGTGACTTCTCATTGGCTCTCCGTCTGTACGACCAGCACATCAAAGGAAGCCCCTTTAAACTGACTGTCAACAGGATCTTAGAGACAGAGGTAGAGGTAGGTGGAGGGTGTATAACAGTTTAAAGCCAAATGTGATGCCGTAATTAAAAAAAACAAACAATGAATGGTGACTTTCCGCTTTGCTGACACTTGGAGAAACATTGACTGAAATCCTGTAAGCCTAAACTGTGGTGTACAGTTAAGGCCAGGGTATGCTTAAAACAAACTAGTTCACACAAATTGTTGTTCAACTACGTCTGAAGGAAAAAGTATTTATAACTGTTCAGAACAACTACCATGAAAGGTGGATTGAAAAGCCAAGACAAGAAGTGATAATCATGCGGATAACATTTTTGGATGATCTTTTCTTGAAGGCATTCATGGTATTGCACTCATTTCTGGAACCAGCTATGTAAAAACTAAATCGAACTTCAAGTGTGTAGTTTCACCTCTGGGTAATCCCTTCTTCCTTCAACCCAACATTACCCAAAGCATCGCAGTGAAATATTTCCATCACCCAGTCAATCTTTTCCCTTACTTGCTAGCTTACCAAGCTTACTTACTTCACTATGCATACTACTGCACTGAATGTCAATGTCGCATCCATGTGCAGTGTTTCGAAGACCAGCATTCAGGAAATACAAAGCATGCAGCATAATTCGAGCAATTAATCCCAAACCTGGAAAAAGTTTTCAAATTAACGTACACATTGCCTAAAATTGATGCTTGTAAACAATAAATTCTGCCTCCATCGTTGGCTCTCCAGGTGTCCCCCTCCACCACCACAGCAACCAACTCAGCAGCCTACGCCACCCCGTCCACTGGCTCCTCTGAGGGGGCAAAGAGACGAGGGAAGTCCCCCGGCCAGAAGAAAAAGGGCTCCAAGAGGGCAAGCAGCGCCTTGGGCACCCCGCGACGCAAAACCCAGAACCCCATCGAGGACGACCTCATCTTCAGGATCGGTGCGACACTACGTTACGGCTATTGAAGTTAAAATTACTATTAAAGCTACAACATCCTTCCTTTTCATGAGGTCAAAAGGACATTTTAAAGCTTGGATTTGGGCTTAGTGGCTTTACTTTGCTGGCTGCTACATAGTAAATTTTCTTTTAATAAAAATGGCTTGCCTAAGCAGTGATTGGATTTAAATATTCTGCTTTCTTTAGGAACGAAGGGGAGGAATAAAGGAGAGTTCACCAACCTTCAAGGAGTGGCTGCTTCCTCCAGTGGCAGGATACTGATTGCTGACAGCAACAATCAGTGTGTCCAGGTAAAGCATGTTTTTTCTTCAAATGGCTGTTTGAGGGTTTAGACTTGGTTTTAGGATTAGATCAATGTAGGTTTAGGTTGAGTATGCATTGTGTCTTCGATGGTCCTCACAAGTGTCTCGCCACTCCAGATTTTCTCCAACGATGGGGAATTCAAGAGTCGTTTTGGGGTGCGGGGTCGTTCGCCAGGCCAAATGCAGCGTCCCACAGGCGTGGCCGTGCACCCCAGCGGTGACATCATAATCGCCGACTACGACAACAAATGGGTCAGCATCTTCTCCAGCGAGGGCAAGTTCAAGGTAGGTGCACCGATGTGGCTTTGAGCTTATAGGGATGAAGGGTTACTTTAAGTTTCATTTGATTCTTCATTTATTTAATTGAGCGTCAGTATAGAAATATAAATCATATTTTATCTTTCAAGGACTTTTCACGCTGGTAGATTTTCTGATGCATAAAAACAAATGGTTCTTCCTTCTCCTCGTATTTGGTGTCCATCAGGGGAAACTTGGCTCTGGTAGACTTATGGGGCCAAAGGGCGTGTCCGTGGACCAGAACGGGCATGTGATCGTGGTTGACAACAAAGCGTGCACTGTCTTCATCTTCCAACCGACCGGCAAGTTCATCACCAAGTTTGGTAGTCGAGGCACTGGTGACAAGCAATTTGCAGGTACTTTTAAAGAGATAGATTGTCCAGAAATGAATAAAAAAAGCCACAAGATAAAAGGCAGACAATGATGCCAGTCTTTAGTATTATAGACTAAAGTATGATATATACCATATAATGATTGATGATACTATAACTATATTCTACTATTCAGTAAACAAAGCAACATGTGCATCTGCAGTTAAAGTTTATGGTACCTAAAGAAGTTGTGTCAGCTTAAGTGTAAGCACTAAAAGCAGTTAAATGTCAGTCAAAATGTAAGTACTTGAAGTATTTGAGACATTTAAAGTACAGACTGAAAGTAGTTAAAGTTTCAAATGAAGTATGAGCTCTGTCAAATGAATTGTGAACTCTGAAAGCAGAAATGTCCGTTGAAGTGTGATCACTGACAGCAATTAAAATGTCAGTTGAAGTGAATAGTAAGTGCTGAAAGCAACTGATGCTAGTTGAAGCACTAAAAGCACAACCTGTTTTTGTGCTCCTGTTGTGAAGGTCCACACTTTGCAGCAGTAAACAAGAACAATGAGATCATCGTGACTGACTTCCATAACCACTCTGTCAAGGTAAAGTCTTACTCACTGGACATTACCCTGATACATTTTATTTTTCCTTGACCTGTTTAGAATGAAATTAGACCTTTGCTCTAGTGTTATCCAGGTGAACAGGTAGATATCTAAGGACATTTTAACACAACACATTAATAGTCCTTATATATTTCTCTTTATTTGTCCTGATCAGGTTTTCACCCCAGAGGGAGAGCTGGTGTTGAAATTTGGCTCTAATGGTGAGGGAAATGGCCAGTTCAATGCTCCCACTGGTGTAGCCGTGGACATTAATGGGAACATCATCGTAGCTGACTGGGGAAACAGCAGAATACAGGTACAACATAACAATCCCCTTCTTGGGAGTGTTAGGAGTTTTTGCAGTAATCAAACCACATGTTCTCTATCTGTCAAAACATTTCCAGGTGTTTGATGGCAGCGGCTCCTTCCTCTCCTACATCAACACCTCAGCTGACCCTCTCTACGGACCCCAAGGTCTTTCTCTGACCTCAGACGGACATGTGGTAGTGGCTGACTCCGGGAACCACTGCTTCAAAGTCTACCGCTACCTACAATGATGGAGGCTTGGACGGAGGAAGGAAAAGATGGATGGAGGGAGCAGTTGTTGGAATGAAGAGATATGGTGCACGATGTCAAATTCTAGGAATAATTGCATGAACCTCTACTGCTGCCTGTAACGCTGAAAGAAGGGATGGATAAAAAAGAGAAGAAAGCAAAGAAGGATCAGGAACATTAGACCACAACGAAACAATGTTTTAGTTTTGATATGACATGATTTGGATTAAGAATCACTGTAGTTATCGTCAAAAAAAGAAACAGTGGATGACAGAGATTGGTGGGACAAAGATTGGTCTTTAACCTACATTACACACACAAGTCTAAAGAACAGGGATAAGGATAGTATGGAACGATGGTAGATTCAAGAATTTGCTGCCCTAATGCAAATCTGAGAAACATCACAGAATGGGACCCAGGAGTGATGCAAGGCTGGGCTTAAACCAGTTATGCAACGACTGCTTCATGATGTCAAACTCTTGAAGTCCTTCTTTCTCCCAGTTTGGCATTAATAGAAAAATGGAGGAGTGGATGGAAAAAAAGGCTTTAAAAAATAAAGGAAGAACAAAGAAAGGGTGCAAAAAGGTGACAATAACTTCTTTGGAGACCACTGCTTCCTAAACCCAGCATTGAGTGAATGGGATTGAAAAAGTATCGAAAGCATGAGTGAATTAATAAAAGCTGGTGTTTTGGAGAGAATGGATTGGAAGATTAACAATGTTCTAATGTTCTGCCTTTGTAATATTGTATGTAACAGACAAAATAATGTCAAGTGAGCTAAAAGAGGTCTACGTCTTAGTTTGACATAATTTCTTACTCCAGGCCATTATCACATATTTCTCCTACATTTCTTGTACCGTAGATTAAATTTGTGCATCAACATCATCTCTAACCTGTGGAAGCTAACATCAGCTACCAGCCCTTAGAGCTTGTCAGGCTGGCCTTGAGCAAAGCACTTTACATTACAGTGGTCCAGCAGTAGAGGACTATAGTTGTACTGGGATACTCCCAACAGTAAACGTGTGCAGCTGTAAATATGCAACAAGAAATCGATTAAAAAGGGCATCCTCACCGAGCCAAATTTACATTGACTATATTGTTGAATGAAGATTCACTCTGTGATGGTCATAAGAAAATATTACAATAAGACATGGGCCACTTTTAGCCTGTTGACCATTTTTTTGTACATTAGGATTGTCTGAATATGGGAATGTTAATTTTGTTTCTTGCCATATACTAGTATTTGTTTACTTAATCGTCCGTCGTAGGCAATAGAGACATGATTAGAAATGATTGCTTGACTGATTCTGATTGTCTGGATGATTGATTCAATTGGTTGATTGAAACGGTAGCTTTGACGAACAGCATCGTCTCATCTATGCTTGGTTGAGCGTTTTCCTGAAAAATCTGTTGCAAGGAGAAAAAAAAGTCTATAAATCTATTATATATATTTGTGAGAATACCTTTAATAATGTCAAAATGTTCAAATTAATAACCATATTTGGAATCAGTAACATTTTTACATACTCGTTTCTGCTCGCCATTTCGGTAACGAAAAACAAGATGCTGGGGAAGGAAATTCTCAAATGATTCGATTCATTTGAGAATTCGGAGAACTGCTGTCGCTGGCTTGTACAATTCATGTTCTGTCATCACTCATAAAACAAAGCCTCAGTGTCCTACAAGCATGCCTCTGTATTGTGTGAGTGTTAACATCAAACCACTATGCATTTAAACTGTAAGCTTCCATTTTGCAGTTCACAAGACTTACAGTAATGTTAAGACAGTGGAGGACATGAAAAAAATGTCGTTAAGCATTTAAAAAATTACTTTTGGAAAAGTGCCATGTGACGGTTATAATAAGACAAAGCATTTCCATCAACTAAGGCAAGAAAACCATTTAAGTTACTCACATCAGGATTCAGTTAGACAGTTTTAACCTTTTATTGTTATTAAACAGAAAACATCTTTGGCTAACCAACACAGTCTCACTCCCAACGCATCAAAACTGACATTTGGTCAGGTGCCTATGGCGTTAGTTACTGACCCAAAAGTGTCCTTTAGCGTCTCAATCAGACACAGGTGGCTTTCAAATAATTCCAATGTAATCCTATCTATGGCGATGTTTGACGCTCTGGATACCCCTTTGGCGTCATTTTTGACATGCTTGGGCAGGACTGCCGTCACTTTTTGACGTGCAGGGAAAACCACTTAGAGTTAGGGAAAGATCGTGGCTGGGGTTAAACAATGTATGTTTAAAGTGCTCATATTATGCTCATTTTCAGGTTCATAATTGTATTTAGAAATTATATCAGAATAGGTTTATATGGTTTAATTTTCAAAAACACCTTATTTTTGTACTGCACATTGCTGCAGCTCCTCTTTTTACCCTGTGTGTTGAGCTCTCATGGTTTAGCTACTGAGTGAGGCATCTTACTGCTATTTCATCTTTGTTGGGAGTCGCACATGTGCAGTACCTACTGTAGGTAAGCACTACAAGCCAGTCAGAAGCAGAGTTTGAGGGCGTGCCACGCTAGCAGCTAAGCGAGCATTATAACGTGTGTTACAAAGTGACGCATGTTCGCCACGGAAGTAAAGGGTGGACTACAATAGAGCTGTTTGGAGCAGTTTGTGAACAGTGTTTTCTGTTGGAGATGGTTAGTCCCTTTGGGGTGTACTTTGGGCTTTTTCACTTTGTAAACCTATAACGTGCACAAAAAAGATATATAACACAATAAAGTAAAGGGAACAGCCAAAGAGCATAATATGAGCACTTTAAGTGACATGCGGGACAAGAACGGAAGACAAACCCCGGTCTCTTAGATGAAAGTCCAGCATTGCGTCCCATACAGATACTAGACGCTGCCTTTTGCATCAGTACTGTATCTTAGACTGAGAGACACTGACCAAGCGTCAGTATTTGATGAGTTGGGAGTGAGAAGGGCGTTGGCTAACAGATGCTATCAAGTTCACACCTGATCAAATAGTAAACTTTACGTAAGTTATTACTTCTATTTATTTAATTATTTATCTATTTATTCATTTTTCGTCATTTTAATATTTTTAACTTGCCATTTGATTGTGTTCCACTGTGTGCATTGACATTCTTAAGTGCCCATTATATTTCTTCTTTTTGTATATTTTGTCTGTTATGTAGGTATGTGATACATTTTATACTGTTGTGAGTGGACAAATCATCATTTGGAATTTTCATTCAATTATATTTTGTCAAACGAAAGTCGTAATGCTGTGGGGGAAAATATTAAGGCTAGCCAATAAGCAACATCAGCTTGTTGGCATTGCATTTCTGATTGAAACCAATGGACACATTTACACAAAGCTAATAAGATAGCTATGGCTAAGAGTACAATGTCCAAGCTTATAAACCAAGTAAGAAGGTATTTTGAAATGCTAATACTGTCTGTTTTGTAACAATGGGTGCAACTAGTTATAAGCTAACACAATAGATTTTGTAGCCATTGGTTTCCATGCAGCTAACAATGTTCAAATGAATGAGTCCCAAAAATGAGTTTATGTTGTGTCTGTTAAAAGGACATTCTCTGACTTTGTTTAGCACCCAATAGTGCTATTCATCTCCAATTTTGCTCATAAACAGTAAACTCTGAGATTATTTTTGGATTTGTTGGCGCTATTGATTGTTTCAACAGAATCAGGTTGTGCTTCTTAAAGTTATCTGGGCCTTGTTTGCTGGAGATTCAGCCTTAATGTCAGTAATACATATGAATGTAATTGCCTTCTCATTAATCTTGATTTTAAATTTATTGCAAACATAAGTAAGACATAGTTAATAACCATTTCAAACAAATAGGTCATTGGTAGACTGCACATGCATTTGAGGGAACTTCTGACATTTTCACAATTGTAAAAAGAAATTCCTTATCAACACAACAGAAAAATGCTACATTTGTTATTAAAAATGTTTACATGTGTGGCTTGGGTGTGTATCATTCTCGGTTTGCAACATGAGATCTACAACATTATACATGAATTTAGTTTAGTTTTCTCAAATGGATATGTAATGTTTTGGAACGCAGCTTTTAAAGTATTGATTTCTTATAGTGTCACTTGCCTGCTCTTTCTCTCTCTGTATTTACTATCTGTCATGTCTGTTCACTGTCCCGGACAGTCTCTTTAATATTCACCAACACTCAACACTGAAATAAAGCATTGGTCCCTAAATGGCAGCCATTTGTTGTGGTTTGGTTTTGTGAAAATTCTGATCTCAATGTGTTGTACTCTACTGATATTTACATCCATAGATCAGTGACTTTGTCATCTGCTTTGTTGTTTCTGAAATCACTAAATCACATTTGAAGAATTTATTTCAGACCTTGTAATGATTTGAATGTTGGTCTTTTCAAGTACAACAGCAGAATAGTGAGCTGATTAAACTGTATGTTGTGCACAATGAGATATGACGCGAAATGACACTTTAATAAGTTACTAAAAACGGTAAACATTTATTATCAGCTCACTGCATGGGTTCACACCTTAAATTAACTCCTGGACAACTTGCATAATAAATCATAGACACAAACATGCATTATACACAAAGTAAAGATAATTTATTCTGTCATTTGCATGGCCAGTAGCTACTACATGTGGCCTGTGTGCCTTTAACAATCACATAACATGTTTTTTTCATTTCTGACCACAAACATAAAACTAGAACAAAAAAGTTATGTTATATTCAACCTTTGGTTTTTTTTTTCATTTCTACACAATCGTGAGGATCGATCATGTCCATGATTTCATAACTTGCCTCACTGCGTTAGCTAATGTACAGTCACTTCGGTAGAGCTCCAATAAAGACAGACATATACAGTAATGTGTACAATTTAAAAAATATAGTGGGTTCAGTGGAATGGGTGTCACCAATACACCAATCCTTATCTATGGCTTGAGTCCATTGAGATTAATATTTTGCAGTTTTCAGATGATTTTTAAACAAAGAGGTGTGTATTCAAATGTTATGGTTTCAGCCCAGACAGCACCTGTTTGCGCTGTGTGTGTCGGCTTGTTTGTGAGGACCATGTTCAGTTTTAAACCCTTGTAGTTAGGACATTTTCGGTGGTCCTCACTAATTGAAGGTTAAGACTAGATTTTAAGATTAATCTTAGAATTTGGTGTATGTTAGGGTTGGTGGGGGGATTAGGCATTTAGATGTGATGGATAAAGTTAGGGGCCAGGGAATTCATTATATCAATGATAGTCCTCACAAGTACAGAAAAACAAACACGTGTGTCAGACAAAGTGAGTGACATCTATTTCGGTTGATAGCTGAAGCTCTTAAACAAACTTTTATTTAAGAATTCAGGTCTGCAGTCAAATCAAATTACATAGGTGCAGGCTGGCACACAGAGTTGTTTATGTGGACTAAGACCTGCAGCGTCTGACATGATTATGCATTTGTCATTCATTCATTCAAATGACGGGGGCGGGTAGCCTAGGTTCTGTATGTTGTCAGCGATGACTGTCCACTATTAGTGCTAGACTACTGCAAACATTAGTATTATCTAGTGCTCAGTAGCATCCACCCCAAATCAGCAAACAAAATACACCTCAACAAAATTCTATAAAAAGCACCCTAAAATTCTACGCAATCACTCAACAACAAACGTGAAATTACCCAGAATAGGTGAAACCTAGGCCTCGCAACCATTAAACACACACATTTTTGAATGAATGGTGGTTCATGAGAACAGGCTGTGGTGTTAGGGGTCTTCATTGGGGCTTTACCCTGGTCTGGACAGATGCTGTTCCCTATGCTGACCTGTGTGGAGCGCTACCTGGCTGTTGTTCACCCCATCGCCTACATGCGACTAAAACCGGGGGGCTGAGTCAGGATCAGAAATATCAGCACTGTGTGCATTTGGCAATAAGGCTTTTCAGGGTTGGGTTTCATGTTCCTGACCAAAGATTATCCTGAATACATCCTTATACCAAACACCATTCAACTGGCCTTCTTTTTAATCTCCATGACTTTGTGCAGCCTTTCTGTTCTCTGCGTTCTGATTTGCCCACAGCCAGGGGAAGCGGGTGGGAACATGGAGCGGGGAATTTGGTTTGCATTGTGATGGGCTTCTCACCAACAGTTGGCTACAGTGTTCAGTGTGTGTGTGCGGAGGGCACTTACAGGGTGGTTCAATCTGGACAGCAGTCTGGTGTTAGCTCTGCTCTTTGTACACCGAGCAGGAAAACTACCAGGTTGTCAAACACAACACTGAAACAAGACGAAGAGAATTGGGTCAGATTAAAGTGTGTGAAATTACTAGAGTGAATTAAGCGCTATTCAAAGTTACTGAGGGAAAGACACTCGGCCAGCTTGCTTTTTATCAGGGTTTTTCCTGCATAGAGGAATTTTTGGTGACCCCCCCAAAGAGGTTTTAGCCAGCTCCAAAGGGCAATCAATGCTAAAATGATAGAAATTGAGAAAAAACTGCAATTCAAATCCTCTCCAAATGTGTTTAATAGCAATTTACCAAACAACCTTTGAACAACTTGAATAGGAGTGCTACTCTCAGTCTTAATGTCCAGAGTCTGGCTGTATACCAGACTCTCTGATTTTAACGGTAGTATTTAAATATTCATATTATTTTTTAAAGCAGTTTTTTCAATTGGAGTTTCATTTACTCAAGCATATTCATTCATTTCATTGCCCCAGATTGGGCTGGGTTTACCCAGTCTAGAAGTCAAAGCTACAAATATGCAAATGTTATTTCCTGTTTTTATATATTTATATCTATCTATAGCCCTATTTGCACAGGGAATATGGGGACCTGGCGACCTCTGGTAATTTGACGGAGGTCGTCTGTGATGTTAATGACGTGCAAATGTGCCATGTCTGTAATTTGTCAACTAAAAGCTCCACCGCAAATTATCTCAATTGTTGAATGATTGGACTTGCTAGTAACATGGATACTGTGGCTTTTCACTCATGATTCTTTTGCGTTAGACTGCATTGCAAAGTGCAAATGAAACTTTTTCTCAGTATCATTATATATTATTATATTATATTATTATCTCATTAGCTGTTGTGGCAGTGCAATTAGCTAAAATATCCCACAATCAGCACACAAAAAGATATACAAACATAATATATTAGAAAGTAATAGACGCTTGAACCCTTGACTGAGGTTGCAGTGTACTTTGGCCAAGGCTGTTTGCAGGTATGGTTAGGACTGCAGTGACTTATTTAACTAATAGAGTGGGGAAATGTGATGGTTAAATCACACCTGGCCGTGGTCACGCTTACTTAATAATTACAATAAAAGCTTTATTAGATCATGATAATTTGTATACACGGTCATTACGACGCACCTTACAAAGCATTTCCACCAAACTGCTGTCTAAACACACAGTGACCTCCAGTCAGCATGACGCTGAATTTAAATAAACACCTGTCTAAGTTAGCAGGTTATTTGAATCCTGTCAAACATGATGGACTGAAAGTCAATGATAGGAAATATCTTAACACCACGAGTGATTCAAATGCTTATGTTTGGATCTAAACATTGCATTATGACAGATTTTAACACAGAAAAACACACAAATCTACCAAATTATTCCATTTCAAACTCTGTACTCCTGAAATACCCTCCCTGTGGAAGAATAATGTGAAAAGAAAATTTGCCTGCCACTATTGAGAGTATAAAGTGACACGAAATCCATCATTTGTTTAACATGCAAAAATCCCACAGACCTGGGTGCAATTAATTCACTCAGACATGGAAGTATTAATACATCTTTGGATCAGAACGAGTGACTAGCAGTCGGTGAGTTTGGATGCGCAGGAGAAAGATCAGAAACAAGCACAGCTGACAAGGTGGGTGTCCTTTAATTAAGTAACAGTTTTCAGTTAATATTTTATTGCTTTTCCTTGGAAATACCATTTACATGTTTCAGTCATTGACTCAATTTAGGGACAAACAAGAGACATTAACTTCATGTCCATTTTTTGTTGAAATTAACTTAACTTTTGAATTTAACCGAAGAAAATAGACACAATACTGTTAGTTTCTGAAAAACAAATTTCAACTGTTAAAATTAATGTTAAATGCCATTTTAATAACTTTCATCTTAAGAAGGGACTTTGTTTTATAAGATATTTTCTTAAAAAGTGTTTTGTAATTGTTTTTCTGTAAAATGATGAACATTTTATGGAAGCCCATGTCTGCCAGGAAAGAACAAAAAAGTGGTGAAAAGTTACTAATGATGAAAGCAAAAATACACATCAAATTTGGACTTTTTAAGTCAAAATGATGTCCGAAATGGGACTAAAGTCAAAGTGATGACATAGTAAGCCACATAGTGACTCAAAACAGTTACGTTACTTAAGTAAGGGTCTCCTTATTTTGATTAACTTTTGCAATTTCTATTCATAGAATCAATTTCCCTAAACTTTATTTTTTCACATTATTACAAGTTATTTTCCACATTATTTTCTCTTAATCACAACACTTGTTATGTCAATGTCATTTCATGTTATAGCACAACACTGTATCAATGTATCTAATTAAAACAAGAAATTGCTATTGTATAAGTCAGTATGTTGTAATAAAAACACTTTCATATCAACTTCCAGATATTCCATTTACTTCCATTTTAATATTCTCACTTAAAGAAAAACAAGCAAATATCTTTTGGGATTTGGTGGCAGCAATACACTGTCATACTTTTACACAGCCTAAATCATCTGCATACAATAAATAATCCACAATGTTATAACAAATATATCTGCTGTTACCATGGACAAAATGTCCAATGGCTACAAAAACAATGTGTTGTAGTTTTGAATCACTTTAATCATATTCGAAATGATCTCAGTTATTTTATTTCTGTTCCTCTTGTCTTCCTTTTTCTTTTCATAAAAGCAAATCCACACAAACCGATATGTCCGTCAATTCTTCGTCCTCCTACCTTTACCCCTGCCTAGACTCCAGAGCTGGACTTCTCCTCTCCGTAGCCTACAACGTAACTAAGAACATCCTCATCCTCCCTCTGTCCACCTTCGTCCTCTACCTGGGTCTCCAACGATGGCGGCGACAGCGCTCCTTTGCAACAACAAGCCACTCTGACATCTTCACCTACAACATGGCTGCTGTTGAGCTGATCTTTGCATTTGGAAGCACAACCTTCTTTTGTGGTGTAAACACTCGTCTCTCAGAGTTGGTGATGGTAGGGTTTTATGCATATTCAATGGTTTTCCCTGGAGAGATGCTCTTTCACATCCTGACCTGTGTGGAGCGCTACCTGGCTGTTGTTCACCCCGTCACCTACATGGGGCTGAGACAGTCGGGTGGAGTCAAGATACGAAATATCAGCATTGTATGTGTTTGGTTGCTGTGCTTTGGATGGAGTGGTGTAGCAGGTGGCTATCGTTTTCCATATATCTCAATTTTCTGTGTGACAGTCTTCACTTCAGTGGTTGTATCTTTCTGCAGCCTATCAGTTCTCCGTGTTCTGATTCGTCCAGGGCCGGGGGAAGTGGGCGGGGACAGGGAGTGGGTCGATCAATCAAAGCAGAGGGCTTTCCACACCATCACTGCCATAATGGGAGTGTTGTGGTTGTGGCTTGCAGGGTCCATTCTTGGTCTTGCTCTAGAGAAATCAAATCTGCTGAGCTTCGATGACAGGTGTGTGGCACTGGTTTCTGGAATCTGGTTTAGTCTGCCCAGCAGTTTGGTTTTACCTCTGCTGTTCCTACACAGAGCAGGAAAACTGCCTCGTTGCTTTTAAAGCAATGACTTCTTTTAAATTTGATGAGCGCAAATTTCACTATAATTGAACTTCGGACAATAAATAAGGACTTATTATAGGAAGTTGTAGCACAGAAGGATTTGATATAATTGAATAAAAAATGGAAATAGAGCAAGTTATATCATGTCCATACAGTAGTCCCACCCGGATCTCCACGTTATCCTGTTATAATTGTGGCCCAAAATTAATTGATTTGCAGCATCTGTCTCTTCTCACAGCAGCTGTGATTTAAAGGGGTCACATTTTCTTTTTCTTAATTCACCAACTTGTGCAGACAAATTCATATATTTTTCATTTGAAACAATAATAAATGTATATTGTTTCAACCACTGACTTTAATGACTCACTCACAAATCATACATTTTAATTCTATTCACAGGATGTTTATGATAAAACAATATTGGTTAACATAGTAATATTTAGTATATTTACATGTATTGTTAATGTAATAAAATCATATATAAGCTATGTGGCACATTTAGATCATTTGCCCATTGCCTGACAACTTCAACTGTATATTTGTACCCAACTAATGCAAAAAAAAAAGAGTAGTAGTAGTAAGAGTATTGAAAGCACAATGATTAAGTTATTGACTATCAGCTAATTTGAGAATATGAGTCAGTAATTTCAGAGGCCAAATGAGCAATTTGTGAATACAAATTAACTCCTTTAAGAGCACAAATGAACCTATTCAAGATTGCAAATTGTGAATTTATATTAACACATTTAACTGTTTGTTCCTTGTAACATGTGCTGAGCTTTTTAATTAGTTTTAAATTTAGATCACTTTCTGAAAGTGTCAACTGCCTGCTCTTTCATTGTCTGTATTTACAATTTGTCAATGCTGTTCATTGTCGTGGACTATTGCTACATACAATCCTCAAAGTAAAATATTACTAAATGGGCGTCATTTGTTGTGGTTTGGTTTTTGAAGATAATCTGTTTTGCCAATGTTTGTATCTTGACTGAGTGTCTTCTGAATGTGTTTAAAATCCTGACATAAGCAGCACTTAAAGTTATGTTAGTTGCTAGTGATGCAGGGCTCGACAGTAACGGTAGCCCTTGGCAACCAGATTGAGTCGATTGGCAACCGTTTCGTGGCCTCTGCTTCGCACTTTGGCAACCACCTGTTCAATGTGTTTTTTACTATGTAAAAAAAAATAAAAACTTACAAAACTGTAAAATCTTATTTCAAAAGAAGTCAATGCTTTATCTGGTTGTCTCCATAAAAGTTAAACAGTTTGTGTGCAACACAACATTTCAGCTGTTGTGCGACCGCTTTCCACACACGCGCGTTTGCCGTGAAAAGATACAGGCAACGCAATTTACTTGTTTTATCTGTACGGCACCCTCAATATCTTCGTTGACATTGAAAGTTCAACTAAACTTAATGGCTCCAGCATTAGTTTAAATATACCTTCAGGTAGACAGGAACTTGAGAGAGTTGGAACGGCACAACATGACATCCTGGTTAACCTGTACGGCCTGCCTAATTTTCTCCTCAAAAGAGATTCCATTAAATGGTTCTGTGTAAGTCATTAAAGTCTAACGAACCTTCTTAATGTAGGTGAATATCAATTGTGCTTCTCCTGTGTTAATGTTTAATATGTTTGTTTGTTACGTATGCACTTATCACCAAGGCAAATTCCACGTAGGCTAACTACTGTGGCAATAAACTCCTTTCTGATTCTGAGTTTTTCCTTAACACCCTGCTTCAAAGTCGCCCACTGCCTCAGCAGTCAAGGCCGGCGGAAGCTATGGGCAGGGGTGGACTCAGCCCACGCAAACGTGGGTCTTTCTCACACAATCAAAAGTTAAGAAAATGTGTTCAGCCAATGGAATAAGCAGCAAAGAAAATACCTTTTCTAACTTCTGACTGGGTGGGCAGCCTAGAGCCCGCCTTTATTGCAGTTTTGTGGAAGTTAAACCTGCAAAAGAATGATAGTGTTCTTGGCAGGACTTTGAGGAAAAAGTTTGGATCCAAAAAAACAAGCTGAAATTGAAAACACACACAAACACACGCACGCATGCACGCGCGCGCACACACACACACACACACACACACACACACACACACACACACACACACACACACACACACACACGGAGTGTTTTGATCAGTTGTGTGGATTTCGGACCTTCAAAAGAATGTTCTTGGTAGGACTAGGAGGAAGACAATTAGATTCAGAGAAAAAAGGGCTGAACACACACCCACACACTTATGGTACATACACTTAAAACCTAGCATCATTAAGTATAGAATTTCAATAATATATTTTCAAAATTACTCCATGAACTCTCTTTATGTAACGTGACTGCTTTCAAAACTGATACATAAAATAAACCTTTAGGTTGTTGTTGTACAATGAAAATGAAGCATTAGCATTAATATTGTGAATTTCAATTTGCCAGGTTGCAATGGAAGAGTAAATCATGCCTAAATGTGTAGTGAGTCAGCAGAGGTAACATTAAATGAGAAAAGCTAATCTACAGGAGAATAGGCCCAGCCCCCCATTTCATATGTGTCCCCACCGATGTTGAAATAAAACCAACCACATCATCGGTAAGGTGTAATTTTATCTGGCAACATTTGGGCTAATAATTAGTCTTTCTAACCTCCGGGCCACCAAACGTCCACGTAGAGATGTAAAAATGTTGCTGTACAATTAATGTCTCAACATACAACATACAATATATATGTCTCTTTTAGTCAAATTTAAAAATATTTATTTATTCATTATTTTTTCAAACAAATTAAAGTTTTGAATGAATCCCAGGATACATCTTTTGTTATATATCACTGTTGTGTGACCCAGATACGCAAGTACAGAGCCTATGAAGTGAACCACACCTCTTTATTATAATAATGCAATGTGTTTTTGCTTGAATTAACATAACATTGACAAAAAAAATGAATCCCAATCAATTAAAAACAAAGCATTAATCATTAACAAAAAACAGAGTGTGTTCGATTTCACTGCTTTGAGACAGCTACAGCCTCTTTACTAACTTAACAAAGCACAACAGTGCTTAAACACAACAGACAGACTAACTACATTATTAAAACACATATAAAGGTGCTTCGGTGGATTGTTAACATTCAAAAGCTGACTTGACTTGTAACTGCGGGTGGGGCGTTCTCTGGTAGGAGTCCATAGGATCATATGATAGCTGCTGTTAGGTGACGCTACGCAGGTATTGGAAACGTGTTTGATGGATGCAAACAAAACAGTGCACCATCTCATTAAAAAAATGCTTTAATTGCGGTTAGATACTTTTTAAATAATTATTACAGGCCTACGCCCAAGTTGCCCAACTATAGTGTCTACGAGCCCACCCTCATATAGCAGGTAAAAACCGGCCCTACCATGAAGTGGTCTTTATACCAATATCAGCTTGTTGCATGTACCTTGTGTCCTGCGTCTTGCAGTAGCTTGGCAGCGGTCAGTCCAGCCATGCCAGCTCCCACAATAACAACATGACGAGATGTATTTATGCGCGGGAGGCCGTTCTTCACAGTCTGCAGCAGTTCATCATAGTCTTTGTCCTCCAGACAATCAGCCAGATTATCCTTCAACCTGACAGCATCAGCAGGGCTGTGGTAGAGTGTGAGCAGCAGCAGCAGCAGCACACTGACTGCTACTGCTATCACACAAAGAGAGAAGCATACCCCAGTAGGAAATGTTTAGCAAGGCGTCTTTATTAAGTCTTACAGAGTTTTACTGATCCAAAGTCTAATTGAGCAACTAGATTCAAGACACTCGACTACCTGATGTTGTTTGCATCACATTTACAGATATTTTCTGATGCTGTTATGAATAAAGATTTATAAAATAAATATAATAAAACAGTTTAAAGTTCTTCTTGTGGAAGGATTTATTTTTGGCCAAGCCCAATTCTTCTAGACATTGTCTCAAATACATTCCTTTGAAGTCAAGCTGAACTAAACACATCGTCATTTCATAATAGAGTGATGAAATCTAAAGTGTACCAGTGTAAAGCTGAATTCAAACACATTGATTTCTTCAATGGGTCTGAATTGTAGATAGGGACTACATCAAGGAACTGAGCAGACTACATGTGCATCTTAAGCACATATTTGACTCTGCTATTCATACAGACACCTAACTCTGGACCTGGCCCGTGCAACACTTTTGGAATCAATGCCTCGGGCCATTTAGCTACTATAAGCCGGATCAGATTGACAATAAGAAAAAAAAGTCATCACAAATTAAAGAAGTTCTTGTTTAATGGATAATATTTTAAATATTAATTTTGATAGAAAATACTCACACAATTTCCATCTTGCCCGACGCAGATCCATCTCATTTATTAATCCCGCCTTCTTTCACTCTTTGGTGACACAAAGAGGATTTGTCTCATGTTTCAGAAATCAAAACATTTATAAAGTTGACGAAAAGACTGATGTATTTTTATAATAAAATTGTAATGATAGTCTGAGATAAAAAAATAAATACTTACCGTTTAAAGAGTTTAAATGTCAATGTCAACATCTGCTATAAGGCTTCATCTTTGTTTCTGACGTCCTCCCTCTGTGTGAAGACCAGTGTTGGGCAAGTTACTTCCAAAAGGTAATACATTATAGATTACTAGTTACTGTAATTTGAGAGTAATTAGTTACATTATAACATTACTGTCTCTGAATTGTAATGCTTTACACTACTTTTGTGTTACTTCTGAGTTACTTTATTCAAAATGACAGCTGAAGTATGCCTCGGCAGGTAGGTTGTTAATTTCATCACGGCATCAATAAAGTCTCATCTTCATCCGCTTGAATACATCTTAGTTTATTAATAATATTTTGTATAATTCATTTTTTAATGACATTTAATGGTCGTCAATCCCTTATCACACCCAAGGCAGAGCACCAATTGAGAACATCAACCCAACATGGAAAGGTGTTTCCTGGATGGAGATTGACAAAACACACTTGGATGCTTACATGGGGTTGTTGCTTCTTGCTGGGGTGTACATATCCTGGAACGAGGCTACAGCTTATGGGATGCTGAGTCAGCATTTCATGCTAACACGTCACTTCAGAACTTTATGTGTTACCCTTTGTTTCAAGAGTTACCTGCTTTCACAATCGGGAGACAAGAATTCCTGGCCGTGTGAATGACAGCTTTCTCCCATTAGGGATGTTTGGGACAAATGGGGGAGAACACTAATTAAATCACACCTGGCCGTGGTCACACTTACTCTAATTACAATAAAAGCTTTATTTGTATAACACGATCATTTGTTTTCATGGTCATTACGAAGAACCTGACAGAACATTTCCACCAGACTGCTGTCTGTACACACAGTGACTTCCAGTCAGCAGTACACTTTTGAAAATTTGAATAAACACCTGTCTAAGTTAACAGGTTATTTTAATAATGTCAAACATGATGGACTGAAAGTTAATGATAGGAAATATATTAAGCACAAAAAAACACGTCGAAAAGAGCCAGTTGAGGTGGTTCGGGCATCTGGTAAGGATGCCCCCTGGGCGCCTCCCTAGGGAGGTGTTCCAGGCACGTCCAGCTAGGAGGAGGCCTCAGGGGAGACCCAGGACTAGGTGGAGGGATTATATCTCTAACCTGGCCTGGGAACGCCTCGGGATCCCCCAGTCAGAGCTGGTTAATGTGGCCCGGGAAAGGGAAGTTTGGGGTCCCCTGCTGGAGCTGCTACCCCCGCGACCCGACCCCGGATAAGCGGATGAAGATGGATGGATGGATGGATGGATGGACAAAAAAACACAAATCTAACAAATTATTCCAGTTCAAACTTTTTGTTCCTGAAATATCCTCACTGTGTAAGTCTATTAATGTGAAAAGAAAATTTGCCTGCCATGATTAAGAGTAACAGTTAAAGCTGCTATATGTAACTTTTTTAATGTTTCCGAAACAGTGTAACTTTTCATCTGATGATCATAAATTACCTGTAACAGCAAACAAGACTATTTTTACATAGTTTTCATTAATGCCTTTGCCCAGGTTTGATTTTTCCCCGCAAAGTAACAAAATGATTTACGGCAGGCAGACCGGCTCTACAGAGGGCACATTCGGATGGGTCACAGATTTATTTTGTAACACCGGAAAAGCATTATCATCATATTATTATTTTCAGTCCGTGTTTGCGTTGGCCTATTTTCTTTTCCCTTGTCCTCCTGTACTTGTGTAAAGCGTCCTTGGGTTTCATGAAATGCACTATATTAATCTAAGTTATTATTATTATGTTGGTTGCAACAACAAACTCTTAATACTCTTGCTTGTGACACAGGGATATTGTTTAGCTACAATACATCAGGGCTGAGTTAACATATGCAGCACTTGAAATGCAACGATGCATCTGTTACTTATTCTCTTATTGTAAATGAATGATTTTCTGTCTAAGCAAGACATTCATTGCAACTATATGATGTCCGGTTGTACCGGTCGCATGGACGTTCCAAGAAAGAGGTAGCATAGTCTATGGTCCAAGAAAATGCACGGAACTTGGCTGCATGACCGGTTCAAACCTGCAGCTGTCTGCGGACAATGAGTGTGGAAAATACGACCGAGCGCCCTGGACGAGTGAACTGGAACTCTGTTGCCTGTTGGTCAGTAAACACTTAATAATTGGTTAACAAGGGTCGGGTCTCCGTAAAAAAAAATCTGAATTAGCATACCTAGTAAAAACTTCTGAAGGTCAGGTTTGAAAGTGACAGAGTTTTATTCAGTCACACAGACAGGTTTAAGGTTTAAGCAGCATTAGTGGTGCATGTACTTTGATAATAAAGGCAGTTATGGCAAAAGCTGCTTTGTAAATGAGTATATCTGATAATGCTTTTGCCTAGTAACATCAAGCCATCGTTCAATGCCAAAAGTCCACCAGTTTGATGCAGATAAGAGCTGCATAGTGGAAGGACAATCACGGTGAGCCTTACTCCTAAGGCAAGTAATGCAATCACCAAGAAAAAGTGCTACACTTTTGTTTGATTTTACCGCTATACATCCTGAACTACATTAACATTTGACACAGACATTTCATTACTACAATATTACTGATTGCCCAAGAAAGTAGACTAGGGCTCATCATGATATTGAGTTGTAGCTGACTCTTTGTTAATGTTGGTAGCAGCCCTGATCGCAGATTTCATAGCTGCTTCAATCCAAGCGTGAGGGACGGCTGTGTGTTCACCTGCAAAGTGCACCCTGCCTTCACTTCTGAAGAGCTCTTTAGAGTACTCTAAATGTTGGTAGGGTGTGAAGAGAGCGAAGGCACCCAAGCTGTGAGGATCCGCACTCCACCTCTTCACCACCACCCCCGTGCAGAGAGACTTGACGTACTCGCCGTGGATCTTTGCCAAATCTCTCAGAGCCAGCTCTTTCAGGTTTTCATCGCTCACGCCTAAGAAGAGGAGGGAATCGTCAGACCAGGTGTAGGAGGCCAGGAGGACGCCAATGTTCTTATTGGTTGGGAAACTGTGGCTGGGGTAATAGATGAAACGAGATGGCCCATCGGTGATGCTCTTTCCTCCTCGGATTCCGTCCTTCTCCCAGAACTTCTCACTGAAGGTGAGGAGGATTTTAGTGGAGCTGTCATAGTGGACTGCCCTCAGTGCCTCCATTTTTCTGATGGAGAGCGGTGGATCAAAGTCCATGAAAAGGGCTGCTTTGGCTGTCGTTGTTACCAGGACAACATCAGCGGGAAGGTTAATAAGACGAGACTGTTGGCCTTGCTGGTACTTTACTATTACACCTTTATCTTTATCTGATCTGATGCGTTTGACCTTGGAGTTGAGGTGAATAGGGACCTCGAGGACATCAAGAAAAGCTTTGGGGAGAAGGTCCGACCCACCAGTCACTTCTGTGTAACTTAAAAACAAAAAGACAAATAAATTCCATTGAATACATTATTGTAGAGACAGGTGCAAATTTGCAATGTACTCATGTGCTGTGGTTACATACAACATTTATAGTTAAATATTTAAATGATTATGAACTATTTTCTGAACTAGTCATTCATGTGTATTGGGATTAGGTTCAGGCCGCTAGTATCAGAGTCAAGGTTGGGTCTTGACCAACCTAAAGTTATTTCCATCAACCAAAGTATGTTTTGATAAATCCTCTGTACAGTATACCTGCCCAGGTTTAACAAAGGTAGGGAGTTGCTGGTAACCACAGTGGAGTATGTAGCATCAAAAGAGCTTGCTATTTCCACTCAGCCAATTTTGTACATAGACCTTGGTGTAGTCATAAACATTAAGACAAAGTCAGACTACTATGACTTTAAGAATATATAAAGAATAAAAGGATTTGTATCTCAGCATAATTTGGAAAAACATGTCCATTCATTCATTTTGAGCTAGTCTTACAAAGCCAGAAGTATTTTGTGCTGTTCCAGTGGAGAAAAGTTTTTCTCAACTCATAATAATTACACCCTAAAAAAACACTCTGGGTTATTTGTATGTCTTTAAACCAATGACAATCATCTTGGACAGCAGTGAGCCCAGGATGCAATGATGGTGCTTTTGCAAAACAGTGTTTTATTTTGTTGGTTTATAAAGTACTGAATGGTTCAGGGCCAAAATACATTTTGGAAAAAAGTTATTCCCATTTTGAGTAGTTGACAGTGTGGGTCTTACTTAATGTTGTCATTGATGTTATTCTTCTCATAGACCATCTCAGTCAGCGCTGTGTACATTAGGCTCTGTTGGTTAAGCAGGTCTCCAATCATCCTTATTGCTTCTGAACTCAGATTTCCTTCTTCTCCCAGATAGTCCTATTGAACATACAATTCCATTGTAACAAGTCCATGTTGTGCAGTCATAGTGGCTCAGAAAGAAGGCTTAACGAGTTAAAACAAAATATTCTGATGGAATGTTTTCTATTAGTCAAGTTTTTAAACATCAAGAATTATAAATGTACAAACACTTGGATGGATGTGGTGGGAAGTTTCAGCTACCACTTGTTTTAAAATGGCAAACCATTGTAAATGGCACACCCAATTTATGCTATATGTAATGCACTAAAATATCAGCAGTGATTCCCAATTTAGTCAACAACACAGTTTTCTCGATTTACAACATTTCATGACATCACATTGTGTTTTACCTTCACAGAATAACGGTCATATTTTTTCAGTGCAGAAAAGCAGCCATTAGCATTCACTTCATCTTTCACCTAAGAAAAAAAAAAGGAAGAAGCCACTTGCATTGATGAGGTCAATTGAATCATCTATTGAGCTAATGGTGTTACCACCATTGTGTTAACAGACAAGATTTGTTGTAAATATCAACGTATTTCACCTGTGACCAGATGAGCAAGGTAAGGAGAAGGGACACTAATATAGACTGACAGTATTCATTTTGCCAATATAACTTTCCTCTCTGGTAGACATAGGGTGGTAAAATAATCGTTTGAGCTAGCTACAGGCATTTTGTTAACGTTCAGCCTTGATTACATTTAATTGCATTGATTTGTGCAATCAATTACAAACCATGGTGTCGGTAATGACTTTGAAAGAACTGGGAGAGTCCTGGAAGGTCCAACATGAAGAAAGCGATACTATTAGCTATGTTGCACCATGTTTTATATAACTATTCTGTCAATGATAAACTGCTCTGCAAAATATACAAATGCATTTGCTTGAATCAATGTTATTTTACTGTCTGGTTAGCAGGCATGGATTGGCCATCGGGAGTACTGGGAGATTTCCCGGTGGGCCGTCTATTTGCGTGGGCTGAATGGGCTGCACTCTGGTGGAAAACTTTTTTTTATTTGCTGATTGGCGCATAGAGAGAAGAGAGGTCACATGATTGGCCCACTTGTGTGTCTTTCATGTGAACACTGGCCATTTACATCCTTGGTCTTTGACTGACCAGCCCACAGAAAGGAGAGAGATCACATGATCGGCCCACTGGTTTGTCTATCTGAACACTGGCCAATCACATCCTACTGTGGCCCACTTCCATCCAACCACCATAGAGAGAGCGCATTTAAGTCTCACCCACACCGGCGGGGAAAATAACTCCACAAAGTGCCAGAAACTAGCTAAAAACACGAGAGTTAAGCATGTCTAACCATGATTTTAGCACCCTTGTTAAAATTTTACTTTTTTATTGGCTGGTGAGTCAAGCAAATCTACCAGCCACTTACATATTTTACCAGCATTTGGCTAGTAGATGGTGCTAATTTTGAACACTGCTGGTATGCACATGTGTAGAAGGGGACTGCAAGGACGGTTGGTGTCCATCCGATTGTGGTGGGCTAGTCTAGGTCTCAAAAGTCCAGGGCTGATTTTTTTACCCCAGTCCAGCCCTGCTGGTTAGTGACACAAGCAACTTCACAAGGATGTGTGAATTTGTGCAAATTTCTTTCAATCGCTCCTTTCCGGCTTCTGATAACGTACCTTCTGCAAAGCTTTATGTAGCAGCTCATCGGCTGACTTCCCTTTCTCACTTTGATGCACGTCGTACTTCAGAACATCAGGGTTATTTTGCACTGTGCTTGTCTTCTTCAACAACCCATTAACCAAGTAAAAGGTGTTGGGGTCATCCATTATGAATTTATTCAGTGTGACGTTCAGTGTTTTAACAAACCAGTGGACGATTCTGTTGAAAGAGAAGTTGATAGTGGCAGTTAACTTTACCATGTAAGCCAAGACAGTAAACAAAGAATGATCCCTCTGACATTCAAGACAAGTAAGACATTTACTGGTGGCACATTCAACAGTCATAAATATTTTTTTTAATTTTGTTTAAGAAATAAATAAGACAGTCACACAATGGCAACCTTCACTGGCCTGAAAACGAAATGTATCTGCAGTCACGTCATACTTTGAGGCAAATCTGCTATATTATTTTATGGCACACAAATGTTTTATTTTATTCTACAGATAATAGACAACTTTAAATCAATTCCACTGTACAAGTTGTCACACATTTACCTTTACAATAGCTTAAAGTTTTTAAGTGCAATTATTTTATATTAATGAATGTTCATTATATTTAAGCCATCGCCAACTGAGTTGATACAAAGCTCAATAAGACTATCAGCTCCTCACAACTCTCTCTGTATTTCTCAATATGCCTATGTTTAAAAAATGGTGTAGTCTGGCGATATTTGTGCGCAGCAGCTCGAGTAATGCATTTGATGTCACAGCTGAAAAAGAAAACGGCATCGTTCAGCTTCGGAGACAAAGAGGACGGCTGAAACAGGTGAAGGTGTGGCTGAAAACCCAAAGAAGCGCATACGCAATGTTCCATTCTGTGATTATACTGCTAAGAAAAGACCTACACGTTTAGCAAGCACTAAAAACACTGATAACCATTGGTTTGGCTTTTCCTAGTTGCAGAGCACGTAAAAAGCTGGTAGCTTCAAAAGCACCCATTTTACACAATCATGGTAATCTGAGAGGGGAAAGGGCTGCATGCACATTGATATGTAAATTTCCTAACTAAAGAAATTAAAGACTTAAACTTACTGGTGAGTACTTGGGATCCTCATGGCTCCCAGTTCAGCATACCAGCCCTCTTCTTCATTCCTGTAGGTCTCCACTCGTCCTCCAACACGACCACTAGACTCTAATATGGTTACCTTGTCAGAACAGATAGATACGAGTAAAGCCAGTCATGTAAGGTTGTAAAGGTAGTGTTACTACAACTACTAATTACTACAACTGCAAATGCTATCCAATCCAAGATTGAATACCTATCAATGCTGCTGATTCTGCTTCTACTGTATAACTGTGACTACAGCTTTTATTATGACAAATACTACTACTACATACGCTGCTACTTAGGGCTGTGATAAAATAGTCAATTCCTCAGTTAAAACCGATATTTGTTTAGAGTGATCTGATATTGATTAATAAAATCCAGAAATCAATCTTTTAATATATGCCTTTTTAACCATGGATTTATAACCCCCACAAACCTTTTTGGGGTCAATTGTTCAGATTTTTTTGGAGGGGTATTTTCGGCCCTCACTTTAACAGGACAGCTGAAGACATGAAAGGGGAGCGAGAGGGGGGGAACAACATGCATCAAAGAGTCAAACCTGGGCCCACTGCGTCGAGGAGTAAACCTCTATATATGGGTGCCCGCTCTACCAACTGAGCCCCTTGGGATCAATCATTAATGTAAACATTAACCTGATGCATTATAAAAGATATTTGAGGGTTGCTTCTTGCTTGAACAATTGCTAGGGCTCCATAGCAGGTCAATCGGCTTACCCTAGTTCCAAAGACTCTAAGAGAGTACAGAAGATTTTCTTTGTTGTGCCTTGGTTTTTATAATAACTTTAAAACATATAAGCCTGTTGCATGTACCTTGTGTCCTGCGTCTTGCAGTAACTTGGCAGCCGTCAGTCCAGCCATGCCAGCTCCCACAATAACAACACGATGGGTTGTATTTATTTTTGGAAGACCAGTTTTAATAGTCTGCAGCAGCTTGTTATAGTCGTTGTCCTGCAGACATTCAGCCAGATTCTTCCTCAGGTTTGGTAACAGTTTGACATCTTCTGGAAAAATACCGAGAGGGAAACACACCACTTACTCCAACAGGAGTTTCAGGTTGACTAAATAATACTACTGTTTTTATAGTTTGCTTGCTCTTTTGCTAGATTTATATTTTAAATTGTTTGTATTCTGATATTGTTTTGTTGCCTACACAGACAAAGAAATAAGTTTTATACTTTTGCCCATTCATACAGTGCCCTTTAGGAGCGTGTGCTTGGTTCCCATTGTTGTTCCCATATTGTTTGCACAACCACTCTTCCAATAACTTTTTTCACTAGAAATCAGTACTGAAACTTCTAAATAAAAAGAGAAGCCTTTATCTCTAAAGCGTACAATCCACATTACATCCATTACTTTCCCATTTGGAGCAACCTTGTTATACATTATCACTACAACACCTTACAATGTGAGTAGAATTAATTATTGTTGATTTATTTGCTGTATTCAACTTTCCAAATAATATAAAATAAAAATAATTCTATTACAAGCTCAATAATTGTGTAGCTTTGAAAAGGTCATAAGACTTTTTAAATAGTTTTGTATTTCATTGTCTGCTTTGTGATAACATTGAGCAACAGGGAGAAAACTATGGTAACACTGGTAAGATAAACAGGTCAATAACAATTACACAAAGTGCTGACAAAAATCAGCTCAAATACACATTGCTACACTGTTTGAAGTAGAATGATTTCCTTACAGATCAATAGTATAAAGGTCTGAAAGGTCTTCATTTTTGACTCAAATATTTACTTGCAGCTTACGTGTGACCTTACAACTTTAGGTCTTATTTCTTATTTCATTTCTTGTTTGTTTATGCCTTGTTTTTCCTCTTCATACTGCTCTGCCTGGTGCATCACATATATATGCTAAAGGGTGCCTTGTGCATCGGTATCTGACACTAAGGGCCACTGACCAATGGTCAGTATTTGATGAGTTGGTAGTGAGAATGGGATGAGGAAGTACCTGGGACCTTGGAGATGGTTGCTGGCGATGAGCTGGAGCCTTCCTCACCTGGGCTCAACTGGACTGTCTGCGCCTGAGAGAGAAAAATAATGATTTAAACTTGAGTGTGCATGGTAGACAGTGTAATATGTGTTTTTGTGGGAATTATGGCAACAACAAAAAAGTGATGATATCTACATTATTTCTAGCCCAAGGATACCTTGTGTGAATTATGTGTTGGACTGATGGGCAAGATTGCTGCAGGTGGCAGGAGCGAAACAAGCTGTAATGTAAAGTTAATGGACAACTGCGCACCTTCAATGTCTGTCCACCAGAAGTGCTGTTTTAGCCACTGAAATGCTCAGATTATTATTGTGTGTGTCTGACAACATTATGGAAATGATCATCTTTGAAATCATTTTTGTTTAACCAGAAACAGCCACAAGACCACTTCAGCCAAACCCACGGGACTCCATGTAAATTATCAGTAATTTTGTAGTAAAACACACACTTCATTCAAAGTCAACAGAAACAAAATAATCAAAAGCCGTCTTGGTTCGTCTTTCCACTGTTCCAACAATCACCACTCTGGTTTTGTTGACATAGACTCCCTTAATTCCCCAATTTACATGTGAAAATATGCTGGCTCTATACACCTAAAAGTTCTGTTTAAATTTAAATGGAGTCTGGTGGGTTTGGCAATGGTGATTTCGGAACTGTTTCTGGTTAAACAAAAATGATCTTACTCTATAACAAAAAGGTCTATCTCTGTAGGGATCCTTTCCATAATGTTGTCAGACACTTAATAATCTGAACCTATCAGTGGCAAAAACAGGACTGAATCTGATGGTGAACATTTGTCCTATAGGTTCACGCTCAATTCTGGACCAATTAACCTTTAAGTTGAGATGAGTGGACGACCTGAGGCCTTTAGTACGAAGCAAGGTCAACATACCCAGGATATCTTTTCGTTGTCTGGCTTCACTAACCCTAACATTGGCCGTTTGGATAACCTGTATCACGAAGCTGATCATCAACTAGCTCAGTCAACTCTGGGTTTTCCTTTCCAGCCACGAGCGTGTTCATATAAAATAGGTGGGATTGTTAAAGTTAGGAGTGACATCATCAGAACCAAGAATTAAGAACTTCATATGATATAAAATAAAAATAATTGTATGCCATCATTAAATAAATGTAATGATTTGAAGGCACAACAGTTTCATTTGCTATGATTATTAGGTTTGAAAACACAACCTTTGCAGATTATATCCACTATAGGATATATATAAATATATACTGTGTATATATATATATATATATATATATATATATATATATATATATACACACACATTTCCTCCAATTTCCCTTAGGTTTTATCTTATTGACAAATACAGCTAAACAAGCATAAAATAATTAAAGTAACACAAAGTAGGTCATAATATAAACTTCTTAAATATCAAAATGACAGAATAAGAAAAAATAGCTGATAAAAAGACATTTCAAAATGCAGTTTTGTGTCAGTGTTTTAGTTTGTAAAATGTTTTAGTGTATTACAAATATCACTGTGGCTCGATGTGAGGCTCACCAGAGTTGAAGCCACACAAATCAAACCCAGACAGACGAGTGTGCCGAGTCGCTTCATCTTTGTTTCTGTCGTCCTCGCTCTGTGAAGACTCGCCGAATGCTTCTCTAACAACGCCTTCAGCTCATTTAAAGCTGGAACCTGACTCATCAGAAAACATCTGATAGGTCAGATCAGAGTTTAGTAACTTGTACTGTCAACACAGATGGATGTGGATGTGTTTGTTGTTCTGTGATCGGCAACTCAGTTCAGTTCTTAACAGGTCTTACTGACATTTTACCCAGAATGTTTCCTCAAAGCAAACAGCGACACAACCGACACACACAGCGACAGTAACAGTTACGGTATAGCCAGTAATGAATCAATAAGGTTTCTGAAGTTAAGGCACCTACACACCAAACTATAAAGTTTTGTTTTTGTTTTCAGCAGTGAGCCACAATTATATCAATTATTAAATATAAAAAGGGGACATTTAAAGACAACCTTTCTAGTTTTCTACACTATTACCAAGAAGACATATCAGTTATCTTCTATTCTACAGACATACTTTAACTCCACCCATCTTACTTCTTACATTATGACATTCATTTAACATAAACTCATGGTTCGATTTTCTTTATTGGTCATGTGCACAACAATAACAGAAGTAGTCATTGGCAATGAAAATCTTAGGCCTCAGGCACCTCCAACACTGTTCATTAAATAACTAAACAAAACAAAAACAGAGGTAAAAGCAAAATATGAATCAAAGACAAAAGAAAAAATAGTGCAAGCTGAGATAAAGGGCTATAATATAAATGAACACAAGATCCAAGTCATGTTTTTTTCTTGCGAAACAAAAAATCTGTGCAAGTCAGAAAATAATACCGACCTCATGACAATTTCCATGTAAATAACAACAAAAAGAAAATACCACATGCTTTTGCCTAGCAACATCATCTTTCACTGCCAAAAATCCACCAGTCTGATGCCAATTAGAGCTGCATGGTGGAAGGGCAAATAAATGAGACTCACTCCTAAGGCAACCAAGCAAAAGTGCTCGTTTTAAGACCCTAGAGCTCATCATGGTGTCGCGTTCTAGCTGACTCTTTGTTAATTTTGGAAGCAGCCCTGATCGCAGATTTCATAGATGTCTCGATCCAAGCGTGAGGAAAAGCTGTGTGTTCACCAGCAAAGTGCACCCTGCCTTCACTTCTGAAGAGATCTTTAGAGTACTCTAAATGTTGGTAGGGTGTGAAGAGAGCGAAGGCGCCCAAGCTGTGAGGATCCGCGCTCCACCTCTTCACCACCACCCCCGTGCAGAGAGTCTTGACCCTCTCACCGTGGATCTTTGCCAAATCTCTCAGAGCCAGCTCTTTCAGGTCTTCATCGCTCGCACCTAAGAAGAGGAGGGAATCGTCAGACCAGGTGTAGGAGGCCAGGAGGACACCAATGGTCTTATTGGTTGGGAAACTGTGGCTGGGGTAATAGATGAAACGAGATGGCCCATCGGTGATGCTCTTTCCTCCTCGAATGCCGTCCTTCTCCCAGAACTTCTCGCTGAAGGTGAGGATGATTTTAGTGGAGCTGTCATAGTGGACTGCCCTCAGTGCCTCCATCTTTTTGATGGAGAGAGGTGGATCAAAGTCCATGAAGAGGGCTGCTTTGGCTGTGGTTGTTACCAGGACGATGTCAGCGGAAAGGTCTATCAAAGAGGACTGCTGGCCTGTCTGATACGATACAATCACACCTTTATCTGATTGGCTGATACGTTTGACTTTAGAGTTGAGCTGGATGGGGCCATCAAGGACAGTAAGAAAAGCTTTGGTTAGGAGATCTGACCCACCAGTCACTTCATCGTACCTTGAAAACAAAAGGACACATTTTTTGTCTCATTGAATTGGACACAAATGTGACAAAATGTTTGGGTATAATATGTGATGTGGATGTCAACATTGTTTAATAATCAGTTAGCAGATCTGATCTATGGACATGCATATGCCAGGTGAAACTGTCTCAAAGATCACCACTGAAACAATTAAATGCATTTTGCGTCTCTCACAGCTAGACCTGTATGAAATATTTTGTTTCAAGTATACCATGGCTTTAAACTAAAACATATAATCTTTTAGGACAAATGTAAATGCACAAATGTGTTAAATCAACCAATCGTACGAGGTGCTGTCGCTGACGTCACTCTGGATATAGATCATCTCAGTCAGCGCCAGGTGCATGAGGCTCTGTTCATTGAGTAAGTGTCCGATCATCATCACTGCTTCTGGACTCAGTTTGCCTTCTTCTTTCAGATACTCCTGTGAAACGACAAAGAATGTTTTAAACGTTTGGTTTCAATCCCTCAAATTTATGTTAATCTGAAATTCCTGGTGGTGTGCCTTCTGAAAAACCAATCAGCTGAACATTTGTTCTATTGTCCGATACCCTTGTTCAGTTTGCACTGGAAGAACATAACATAGTGTTGTGTTTCAGGCTCGTTGCTCATTTTGTGGAATTTCTTGAAATCACGTTGTGATTTACCTTCACAGAATAGTGGTCGTACTTCTGTAATGCAGCTCTGCAGCCATGGACCTTCACTTCATCTTTCACCTATAGAAAAAAAAGTATATACTGTATATATAATCATATATATATTATATATATATATATATATATAATGTATATATGCACTGAAGTCTAGGTTACATAATTCAATGATAAAATTTCAATGTACTGTATGTTTAGAAATGTTTTAAATGTAATTACAATAAATGTTCTGACTGTATGTACAGTAACCAAGACATCTTAAAAATGTTCACTATTCGGTTTTAACCTAAACAAATAGACATCTTTTGATGTCCATATATTCAAGTCAATGCTATATTTTTACGCTTTATTTTGATATAATATAAGCAGTTATGATGGGGTCCAAGCCTCCCCAGTGCGAGTCCATCGTGGAGCAAGTCGTCTCCGACGGCCCGCAGAGCTCAAAAAAGTGCAGCGCAAGAAAGCGGAACCCAAAGTGCGACGGCAGAGAGGCAAATGTCAGGAAACATTGCAACATGCAAGATGCAAGCTCTGTAGTAAATTGCAATAGCAAATGTCCCATTTACTTGTATTGAGTTATAGGTCAAAACATATCTACCTTAATTATTGTGCCCCCTGACTGCCGACCTTCACCAAATTTGGTACAAAGCCTCAGACTGGCATGTCAAACAATAACCTGAAGTTATGTGTTGATAGCATTTACTGTGGCAGAGATATTTTTGAATTTTTTTATTGTAGCTTTATTTATTCAAGGAAGGTTCACTGAGAGGAAGTCTCTCTTTTGCAGGAACACCCTGATCACATTTACACAGTTCCACATTCATACCTGGAAGCTGCCTAGTACAACCACTGAGCAGCTCCACTGGAGTGGTTGGGGTTAAGGGACTTGCTTAAGGGCACCTCAGTGGTGGTTTTGTAATTTATTTATAATTTAAATAATTTAAAATTAATAATTTATTTGCCAAAACGCGTCTACCACGATTATAGCGCCTCCTAATGTCCGATCCTTACCACTTACCACTTACAACCAATTTTTTTTTTTTACAGAGCATCGGAGTGGCATGGCAACAGGAATACAAAGTTTTGTGTATATATAATTTGATTTGGCTGAGATATGCTAAAGTTTGTGTTGGACGCTAGCTATAAAAATGTGTTTGTAACTTACGCAATATTTAACTGAGCAAGGTTCTTTTGATAACTTTCTGATGATGCTATGTGCCAAGCAGTGGTGGAATAGAACAAAGTACAAATACTTCATACTGTACTCAAGTACATTTTTCACGTATCTGTACTTTACTAAAGTAGAATCAATAGTGCATACTTTTGACTTTTACTTTGTTACATTTTTGCAGCAATTATCTATACTTTCTACTCCACTACATTTCTACAACGTTCTGTTACATTTTCGTTACATTTTCTGATCAGTTTTTCCCCCTGCCAAATTGTTTTCCTGACCGTCACACGTTTGTCTCACCAGTGAAGTTTGGTTGCCATAGATATATATGGGGCACCACCGATCCTTCCAAGCCGGCTCCGGTGCTCCAGAGCCCAGACGCAGCGCCGCTGACCCTCGGTAAATACAGCCTCCGGCAAAAGTGAAAATGTTTGTTTTTATTATTCCCGTTTTTAAATCATAATTGCCATCTACTTCTCTCCACAGCGTTGTTTACTTCTCCGGCAGGCTGCGTAAGACGCGTTCATATCTTATTTATTTGGCTGGACCTCTTCACATCCGCCTCCCCATTTCCGCTGCTTCACACACTTTATTTACTTACATGGTTAAAGGAAAAAAAAAAACGTCTTAAAATACATCCATGAATAAAACCAACCGCATTCCGATTCTAACAACATATTTCCTGGTTAGGACAAGCCAGGCCTTTGGTAGTGGACAGTATGGATACTGTCGAAGCTCAGCATCAAAATAACTGAACCAGCCCTTTGTAACTCACGGGTCGCTAGATACAGTGCCCTCACTGACCAAGGTGCAAACTAACAAACTCACCAACTTTTTTTTCTTATTTGCATATGATCATTTTAAATGATCATATGCAAATAAGATTAAGAGAATAAATCGTTATGCAGGTACTTTTACTTTTAATACTTAAAGTACATTTAATATCAGATACTTTTTACTTTTACTTAAGTAGGGTTGTCATTGTGGTACTTCTACTTTTACTAAAGTAAATGTATCAGTAGATTCAGCTTGATTCAAGGAACATGTAGATGTAAGGTTTTCTAATGTGTGATGTGTAATGTGGCAGTTATAGGCAAAAACACGTTTAACGCCATTATAGCGCCAACTAGTGGTCCATATGTGTAATTTGAAGTTGCTCACATCAGTGTAAGTGGTGAATCCAAACATGGGTTGCATTGGCCACGCCCACTTTGAAGAATCAGTACAACACTGTAGGCGTGGCCTCAGGAGTGGCCCTAGATGTTATCCTCCAAAATTCAAAAATTGGATTCAAGGAATTCATGGGTAAGTTTTCAGTTTTGTTTCCAGTATATAAGTATATAGCGCCACCTAGTGACTGAAGTGTGTCAATTATTGTGTCCGATGTTCCTGCAGGGTTGCGGACCAGTCCTGAAAATGGCACCCACCTCACCATGCATGGTTTAGGCTATAGCGTCACTTTTATTTACGGAAAAATAAGAAAAATAGTAAGAAGAATCTTTGCAATTACAATAGATTTCCCAGCTCTGCTGGATCTGTGTGTGGTTCCCAGCCCCCTCAGGCTTGGACACCTAATAATTGATCAAAGTACATCAACACAAAATTGCCTTCATACCCTGAAATTCTAGAAGAAACTAAAAGTTGCAGAAATGTGAACAGACAAACATCTAATATAACTGACATTCAAGGGGATATTAATTCGGTCAAAATTACACATGTTAATAGACATCTGTTTTGAACGTTATCAGCTCATACTGGTATCAGATACTCCTACAATAAATAATGTTCTGGGTCACTCATGCCTTAAAGTACCTTCTGCAGAGCTTGCTGTAACAGTTGGTCGGCTGACTTCCCCCTCTCACTTTTCGGCAGTTTATACTTTAGGATGTCAGGATTTGCTTTGACTGCGTACGTCCTTTTCCGCAACCCATTGATCAGGTAAAATGTGTTGTCGTCAGTCATGGAAAATGGATTCAGCTTGACCCCCAGTTCATCAGTGAACCAACGGACGATGCTGTTAACAGATGAGACACCTGATGTTGGCATTGTAGCATGTCCATATAAGTTTTGACATTTTTGTAAAGGCAAATTACAGGTGCTGGTCATATAATTAGAATATCATGAAAAAGTTGATTTATTTCAGTAATTCCAAACAAAAAGTGAAATTTGTATATTATATTCATTCATCACACACACATATATTGTTGGTGTTGGTGGTATATGTTCATTTCTTTTAATTGTGATGATTATAACTCAGTACTTATAATTCAGTATCTCCGAAAATTAGAATATTACTTAAGACCAATACAAAAAAGGATTTTTAGAAATGTTGGCCAACTGAAAAGTATGAGCATGTACAGCACTCAATACTTAGTTGGGGCTCCTTTTGCCTGAATTACTGCAGCAATGCGGCGTGTCATGGAGTCGATCAGTCTGTGGCACTGCTCAGGTGTTATGAGAGCCCAGGTTGCTCTGATAGTGGCCTTCAGCTCTTCTGCATTGTTGGGTCTGGCGCATCGCATCATCCTCTTCACAATACCCCATAGATTTTCTATGGGGTTAAGGTCAGGCGAGTTTGCTGGCCAATTAAGAACAGGGATACCATGGTCCTTGAACCAGGTACTGGTAGCTTTGGCACTGTGTGCAGGTGCCAAGTCCTGTTGGAAAATGAAATCTGCATCTCCATAAAGTTGGTCAGCAGCAGGAAGCATGAAGTGCTCTAAAACTTCCTGGTAGACGGCTGCGTTGAACCTGGACCTCAGAAAACACAGTGGACCAACACCAGCAGATGACATGGCACCCCAAACCATCACTGACTGTGGAAACTTTACACTGGACTTCAAGCAACGTGGATTCTGTGCCTCTCCTCTCTTCCTCCAGACTCTGGGACCTTCATTTCCAAAGGAAATGCAAAATTTACTTTCATCAGAGAACATAACTTTGGACCACTCAGCAGCAGTCCAGTCCTTTTTGTCTTTAGCCCAGGCAAGATGCTTCTGACACTGTGTCTTGTTCAAGAGTGGCTTGACACAAGGAATGGGACAGCTGAAACCCATGTCTTGCTTACGTCTGTGCGTGGTGGTTCTTGAAGCACTGACTCCAGCTGCAGTCCACTCTTTTTGAATCTCCCCCACATTTTTGAATGGGTTTTGTTTCACAATCCTTTCCAGGGTGCGGTTATCCCTATTGCTTGTACACTTTTTTCTACCACATCTTTTCCTTCCCTTCGCCTCTCTATTAATGTGCTTGGACACAGAGCTCTGTGAACAGCCAGCCTCTTTAGCAATGACCTTTTGTGTCTTGCCCTCCTTGTGCAAGGTGTCAGTGGTCGTCTTTTGGACAGCTGTCCAGTCAGCAGTCTTCCCCATGATTGTGTAGCCTACAGAACTAGACTGAGAGACATTTAAAGGCCTTTGCAGGTGTTTTGAGTTAATTATCTGATTAGAGTGTGGCACCAGGTGTCTTCAATATTGAACCTTGTCACAATATTCAAATTTTCTGAGATACTGAATTAGTTGTTATAATCATCAAAATTAAAAGAAATAAACACTTGAAAGCAGAGGCTGGCTCTGGGGACGTGGAATGTCACCTCTCTGTGGGGGAAGGAGCTGGAACTTGTGCGGGAGGTGGAGCGCTACCGGTTAGATCTGGTGGGGTTTATCTCTACGCACAGTCTTGGTTCTGGAACCATACTCCTGGATAGGGGTTGGACTCTTTTCTTCTCCGGAGTTGCCCAGGGTGTGAGGCGCCGGGCGGGTGTGGGGATACTCACAAGCCCCTGGCTGAGCACCGCTACGTTGGAGTTTAACCCGGTGGACGAGAGGGTCGCCTCCCTACGCCTGCGGGTTGTGGGGGGGAATACTCTGACTGTTGTTTGTGCATATGCACCGAACAAGAGTTCGGAGTATTCGGCCTTCTTGGAGACCTTGAGTGGAGTCCTGCATGGGGGCTCCAGTCGGGGACTCCATAGTTCTGCTGGGGGGGACTTCAACGCGCACGTGGGTAATGATGGAGACACATGGAGGCGTGATTGGGAGGAACGGCCTCCCTGATCTAAACCAGAGTGGTTGTTTGTTGTTGGACTTCTGTGCTAGTCATGGATTGTCTATAACGAACACCATGTTCGAACATAGGGATGCTCATAAGTGTACTTGGTACCAGAGCACCCTAGGCCAAAGGTCAATGATCGATTTTATAATCGTTTCATCTGATCTGAGGCCGTATGTTTTTGGACACTCGGGTGAAGAGAGGGGCGGAGCTGTCAACCGATCACCATCTGGTGGTGAGTTGGGTCAGGGGTGGGGGAAGACTCTGGACAGACCTGGTAAGCCCAAGCGGGTAGTGCGGGTAAATTGGGAACGTCTGGAGGAGGCCCCTGTCCGACAGACTTTCAACTCACACCTCCGGCGGAGCTTTTCGTGCATCCCTGTGGAGGCTGGGGGCATTGAACCTGAGTGGACAATGTTCAAAGTTTCCATTGCTGAAGCTGCGGTGAGGAGCTGTGGTCTTAGGGTCTTAGGTGCCTCAAGGGGCGGTAACCCACGAACACCGTGGTGGACACCGGTGGTCAGGGAAGCCGTCCGACTGAAGAAGGAGTCTTTCTGGGATATGTTATCCCAGACGACTCCGGAGGCAGTTGCAACGTACCCGAAGGGCCCGAAGGGCTGCAGCCTCTGCCGTGAAAGAGGCAAAGCAGCGTGTGTGGGAGAAGTTTGGAGAAGACATGGAGAAGGACTTTCGGTCGGCACCAAGGTACTTCTGGAAAACCGTTCGCCACCTCAGGAGGGGGAAGCGGGGGAACCATCCAAGCTGTGTACAGTAAGGATGGGACGCTGTTGACCTCAACTGAGGAGGTAATAGGGCGGTGGAAGGAGCACTTTGAGGAACTCCTAAATCCGACTAATACGCCCTCTATGGTAGAGGCAGAGCTGGAGGATGAGGGGGATTGGCATCAATTTCCCTGGTGGAGGTTGCTGAGGTAGTTAAACAACTCCACAGTGGCAAAGCCCCAGGAATTGATGAGATCCGTCCAGAAATGCTTAAAGCTCTGGGTGTGGAGGGGTTGTCTTGGTTGACACGCCTCTTCAACATTGCGTGGAAGTCTGGGACGGTGCCTAAGGAGTGGCAGACCGGGGTGGTGGTTCCCCTTTTTAAAAAGGGGGACCAGAGGGTGTGTGCCAATTACAGTGGTATCACACTTCTCAGCCTCCCGGTAAAGTCTACTCCAAGGTGCTGGAAAGGAGGGTTCGGTCGATAGTCGAATCTCAGGTTGAAGAGGAACAATGCGGATTCCGTCCTGGTCGTGGAACAACGGACCAGATCTTTACTCTCGCAAGGATCCTGGAGGGAGCCTGGGAGTATGCCCAACCAGTCTACATGTGTTTTGTGGATCTGGAGAAGGCGTATGACCGGGTGCCCGGGAGATACTGTGGGAGGTGCTGCGGGGAGTACGGGTGTGAGGGTCCCTTCTCAGGGCCATCCAATCTCTGTACGACCAAAGCGAGAGCTGTGTCCGGGTTCTCGGCAGTAAGTCGGACTCGTTTCAGGTGAGAGTTGGCCTCCGCCAGAGCTGCGCTTTGTCACCAATCCTGTTTGTAGTATTTATGGACAGGATATCGAGGTGTAGTCGGGGTGGAGAGGGGTTGCAGTTCGGTGGGCTGGGGATCTCATCGCTGCTTTTTGCAGATGATGTGGTCCTGATGGCATCATCGGCCTGTGACCTTCAGCACTCACTGGATCGGTTCGCAGCCCGAGTGTGAAGCGGCTGGGATGAGGATCAGCACCTCTAAATCGGAGGCCATGGTTCTCAGCAGGAAACCGATGGAGTGCCTTCTCCAGGTAGGGAATGAGTCCTTACCCCAAGTGAAGGAGTTCAAGTACCTTGGGGTCTTGTTCGCGAGTGAGGGGACAATGGAGCGGGAGATTGGTCGGAGAATCGGCACAGCAGGTGCGGTATTACATTCAATTTATCGCACCGTTGTGACGAAAAAGAGCTGAGCCAGAAGGCAAAGCTCTCAATCTACCGGTTAGTTTTTGTTCCTACCCTCACCTATGGTCATGAAGGCTGGGTCATGACCGAAAGAACAAGATCCAGGGTACAAGCGGCCGAAATGGGTTTCCTCAGGAGGGTAGCTGGCGTCTCCCTTAGAGATAGGGTGAGAAGCTCAGTTATCCGTGAGGAGCTCGGAGTAGAGCCGCTGCTCCTTTGCGTCGAAAGGAGCCAGTTGAGGTGGTTCAGGCATCTGGTAAAGGATGCCCCCCTGGGGCGCCTCCCTAGGGAGGTGTTCCAGGCACGTCCAGCTGGGAGGAGGCCTCGGGGGAGACCCAGGACTAGGTGGAGGGATTATATCTCTAACCTGGCCTGGGAACGCCTCGGGATCCCCCAGTCGGAGCTGGTTAATGTGGCCCGGGAAAGGGAAGTTTGGGGTCCCCTGCTGGAGCTGCTACCCCCGCGACCCGACCCCGGATAAGCGGATGAAGATGGATGGATGGATAAACACTTGAAATATATCAGTCTGTGTGAAATGAATGTATACATTATACAAGTTTCACTTTTTTAATGGAATTACTGAAATAAATCAACTTTTGTCATGATATTCTAATTATATGACCAGCACCTGTAAACATTTGCCTGGAGATTGGAAAACTGTTTGTACTGGGCCTATCCATTGCTAACATCAATGTCAAAGAGTGTTGGTTTTTCTGTTGGTGATGCTCAAGTTTCTTTTAGTAGTTAGGTATTGCTGCTCATGCTAACCAATAACGAACATGTGTGAGGTTCAAACACTTTTGTACTCACTTGTGAGTACTTGGGATCCTCATGGCTCCCAGGTCAGCATACCAGCCCTCTTCTTCATTCCTGTAGGTCTCCACCCGTCCTCCAACACGACCACTCGACTCCAATATGGTTACCTTGTCCAAACAGATAAAGTGCTTAGACATTGGTGTCTGATTCCTGATTTGAGGAAAAGTTTTGATTTGTGATAATATATTATCTGATATACATGGATTGTCTCATGTCATGGGGGGAAACTTTGAACCTAGAAATAGAGCTTGTGCAAGCATAAAGATTATATTTAGTAGAGAAGTAATTATCATACTATGTATTATTTTATTCAAGCTAAGCGGCAACTGAAAAGTGAAGCCAATGCGGAAGTGCTAAAAGTCAATTAAAAATTTACCTTATTTCTCACTTTCATTTTGTAAATTATGGTCCCATTTATTTTGAAATAGACAGGGGCTCTTCAGGGTGTGGCTACAGGGTAAGCAATGTTAACCATGGCACTGTGTACATTAAAATAGCTGTGAACTTGTTTTTGAGTGTTGTCTGTGTTTTCATGTTACATTTTGGTTGCCTACACTGTCTTGTTTCACTGTTCAGGTGTTTCCCCTTACCAACCAAAGCTAGCAAAACCTAGCTGGTACATAATGGAAACTGCCGTACATGCAGATTAACGGCACTAGTAGCCTATCTGGAGGTCTGTGTTTACCCGCCGGCAAAACTCCACCAGTTGACGAGGGTCAGAAGGGTTGAAAATCTAAGACTTTCTCACTTTAGTGTTTTAGCTTAGCGCAGCGCCATTGAAACCATACAGACACTGGCTTAGCTACATCATCCTTGTAAGTTCAGCCCTTTTGTCCAAATATGGTCACATCTGGCTCCAAAATACCAAGATAGCGACGGCCAAAAATGCAAACTCAAGGCTTCAAAACGACATTCCACAAACCAACGGGTAATATTATTGATGCTACATCCATTATTTTAACAGTCTATGATAGAAGCAACAACTATGTATTCTATCCTAAATACATTTCTTTGTTATCGAAACAATTCCACATTACATGTGCATTTCATTACTCTCTGTGTATATTTAGTGCATCTTAAGATTGCTGTGCTTATAGGGTGACCTCTAGCTCACCCAGTAAGAGCGTGCACCCCATGTAGGCTGAGGCCTTTGCAGCGGCAGGGGTTCGAATCCGACCTGCTGCGTGTCATTCCCCATCTTTCTCCCACCTTTCCTGTCTATCCACTGTCACTCTGAAATAAAGGGAAAAAAGCCCCCCAAAAAATAATCTTTAAAAATAAAAGATTGCTGTGCTTATTCAGACACAAGACCGACAGGAAATCTCCAAAACATTTACATACATGTGCTGGTAAGTCTCTAATTTGTGGTGGCTGCACATCTGTCAACTTCTGTCAATGTTGTCCTGGCCCCTGGTGGCCAACATAACAGTTGCTTTAAATTATCAGCCTGTTGCATGTACCTTGTGTCCTGCGTCTTGCAGTAGCTTGGCAGCCGTCAGTCCAGCCACGCCAGCTCCCACAATAACAACATGATGAGATGTATTTGTCCTCCAGACAATCAGACAGGTGTTCCTTCATGCTGACAGCAGCAGTGGTGCTGTGGTACAATGTGAGCAGCAGCACACTGGCAGCAACTGGAAACCCACACACACCGAGAGGAAAACTCTCCATTTTACTCAAAAAGAGAGCTCATATCACTTTCCATCTTCCATGATGTTGGAATATTCAATTCAACAAGTGGAGAAGATTAAAGCTAAAGATGGGTTGAGTTAATTTAATTCAAGGTCAGACACTGAAAAAAAACTGAGCCTTTACTTACCTTTAAAAGATAAAAAAGTAATAACTTCATGTCCGGGCTAGCTTCACTAACTCAATGTACTCTTTCATTTAACATTATTTTTTTTTTTTCTGAAAAAGTTCCTGAGGTCCACTTAAGCACCTGCTGAGTAGTAACGTAAACCTCACAAAGTAATTGTTGTTTAACTTTGTAACTGTAGTTTAAACTACAACAATGGCGGGCACTTCGTCAATCGTAACATGGTTTCAACCGCATCTGTAATATTCACCAACGCTTTCTTCCAAAGACATTTTTCTTCACAGTCACTCTTTAGCTGTAATTTCTGTTGTCTAAAAACTTGTACAGTGTTTAGTCCTCTCTTTTTGGCTATTACAGACATGTCTAAAGTAACTGTCACCCCTTCCAATCGCATGAGAACCCGCCTCTTTTGTCGAGCCGTGTCGTTTAACTCAGTGTTCTTGGGCTCTGGGAAATGGTAAATATTAAAGTCAGCTAAAAAACTGAAATAAATATTGAATAAATAGTTTATGATTGCTACTGTTTTTATCTAAACATGTACTTTTTAGTAAAGCTGTGTTCACAGGCTGAATTTGTATTTATTTATGTCAGTGGGATTTTAAATAAGTTTTTTCTTACTTCTAAGAAAGAAACCCAAAGTTCTGGTTTCACTTTGGCTCTCCACGAAACTGTAACTTGTATTTTAGGGCTGCATGATTATGCCCAAGTTGTATTGCCAAGTTTTGCATTACCAAAATTTGGGTTATTTATTACAATTAATATAGAAAATGGTAATGTTTTTGTTTTTCTGTTATGTCACTTTCCAATTATTTTCTTGGAAGTTTCATAAAAAAGAATTTGGTACGAATTATATGTGAAATTGGATTGTTTTTTTTTAAATAAAAGCTTCATTGAAACCCAAGTAACTCTATTCTCCATATATCTTAATCTGTTTGCTTGCCTCTAAATCAATTTCAAGTTTTTGCTTTAAAGGTTAGGCTAGGAATCAATTTGAAAGAATTAAATGAAAGTGTACTACTTAAACACTATCTCTATTGTTGTTAATGAGTACCGGATTACTTTTTTCACTACAGAAAATATTAGTATATTTAAATTGTAAAAAAGTTTGGATATTACAGACCCATAAAGTAAAGTGTTACCTTTTATTTCTCTCAACAAAAAACCTTGTTCACTTGCACTTTATACAGATCTAAATCTATACTGTATATCAAACGCACAGCAAATTAATCTTTCAACAAAAAGTCACTTTCTTCACAAGAAAATAGTACTAAGGTACTAAAACACGACTACTAACTAAAATAAACAAATATCTTGGACTTGATCTTGCATTTATAATAACCTAAAGAGACAACTGCTTAATCAGACATCTACAACTCTGACCGGATACACTATGACATGATTAAATATGAAACAACTGTGTGAATTATTTCAAAAAGGAAGTAGAGAAACTGAAGAATTACACACAATGAAAAAGAGAGCTGCAGCGTATGTCACATACAGTGTGTGTATATAAGGTTTAATATATATTTTCAAATGTGGACCCCAGGAAGAGTAGCTGTGCTTAAGGGCACAGCTAATGGGGATCCTAGAATAAACTAAACAGTATATGCTAGTAAAGACTGGCCTCTCATTTCATCATGCAGCGCTGAAAATGAAACTTTGAGCTTAAAAGCAGAACTACTGTGTAGCGGTTTTCAGTGGATCAAAACCGCAGACAAGGAAACAGATCAATGAACTGACCACAGCAAAATCTGCACGTACGCCACATATTTGAAAGCACAGGATAACTGCAAATGAATTTAAACCAATTCCCAACCACCTTTAAGTCTCCACCAGTCTGTAAAATGTAATACCAACATGGCAGAGGGACAGTCTGATTCCCATTATCAGCTAAGTTTCTAAGTTTCTTTATATTTCTTCATATTAAAAAAAATGCTGTCTCCAATGCTTTTGTCTACATAAAATAAAACACAATACTGCTGCAAAATACTCACATAATTTCCACTTCACCCAATGTGAATCCATCTCAGTCTTCTTTCTGTCTTTGGTGACACGAGGACGAGAAACAAAGTTTAAACATTAAATCCTGACAAACAAAAGTTGCATGTCAGATCATGAAAGTATGTACTAAAGTATATGTAGTTTGTGTGCATTTATCTCATGATCTCATTTGAAGCCGTGAACGTCAATGACAACTGCAATTTGCAACAGTTATTAAGAAACGCACCAAAAAGATGATTCTGTCCTAGTATGATTAACAAGGTCTCTCTGTAGAATCTTACAATGCCTAACTTTCTGTACAACTGAATACCTAGTAACAACATTCATAATGAAAAATGATGATGCACATTCTACACATTAAGTATTTAGTTTAAATTTCTGTTTTATTTTAATATTTCTTCCATTGCAAATAGTTCATATTATTTTATTATATATTATATAGTTGTATATAGATATGTTTTACTCACATACATTTCAATTGGCAGCATTTTATGTTTTGATATTGCTTTAATCTTTAGTTTTCGTTCTATTCTATTCATCCAGTCTTGTATAGGCTAAGAAAGGTTTTGAAAATTAAACTGAGATGAACCTCATTTAGGAAGTAAAAGAAAAATCCAACAGATGCTTTCTTGTACCGATATAATAATGACATTTCAGTTAATAAATGTTAGATGTTATCTAAAGTTATAAATGTTATGAAACATTTCCTACCTTTTCAGGGGCTTAAACAACAAAACGTTTGATGTTAGCTGATGTTAAAGTGACTAGATGTGAAATGTTAGCCTCTTATATACTCTACTGCCTCAATGCTGGAACTTTTCTGTCAGCTGACCAGACTGACCTCAAATGGCGTGACTTTGTTGGGTTTTTTTATCTTCAGAGTTTGGGTTTCAGCTCTTACAATCAGGCGATCTAACTGGCAGGTCTTATGATGAAAAAGGAGGCTGTGTGTCATCTTATGGGAACATTTCTAACAATGCAACCACAATGAGGAAATGCAACATTCATCTTACATTTCATTTGGGAAATGAGGAACAGGGGGTAAAGTCTGAGGGCATCTGATGGATGGATGGAGAATGGCAAGTCTGTAGAGTTCCTAGGAAATACATGGTGGGCAACTGAAGTAGCCGTCGTGATACAAACTTGACCAAAGTGATCTTAAAATGTTCAATTATAGGGACATATATAGACCAATATACCCATTTGGAATATAATGGGTGATTTTATGTGTGTCATCTTATGGGAACATTTCTAACAATGCAACCACAATGAGGAAATGCAACATTCATCTTACATTTCATTTGCTAACCCCATTTCTCATTCCCAGTCAAAAGTTTCTAGCATGCGCTACATGGAGGTATAGTATCTGGGTTCATTTTTGAGGAACTATGAAAAGCACTTTAAATATCAGCTTCACCACAATGCATTTTTTGCTTGGCCATATAAAAAGCGGTGGTGTATGAGGAAAGGACCCAAATGCAGAGCAGCAGGCAGACAGGAACAGTTAAGTGATTTAATGGTAAATTGATGATACATAAACTCGCAGTTGAAGGTAACATGTCCAGACAGAAGCAGATGAGATTCCACTGGTTAACATGGGGCGGAAACACCATTGACAGTCTGGCCAGGGAGAAGTGTAGATGGGCTGCTATAGAAAAAGGAGGCTGTGTGTCATCTTATGGGAACATTTCTAACAATGCAACCACAATGAGGAAATGCAACATTCATCTTACATTTCATTTGGGAAATGAGGAACAGGGGGTAAAGTCTGAGGGCATCTGATGGTTGGATGGAGAATGGTAAGTCTGTAGAGTTCCTAGGAAATACATGGTGGGCAACTGAAGTAGCCGTCGTGATACAAACTTGACCAAAGTGATCTTAAAATGTTCAATTATCGGGACATATATAGCCAATATACCCATTTGGAATATAATGGGTGCTTTTATCATTAGAAATGATGTAACCCTTAAAGTTATATAAAATACTGCAGGTACCATTGGACGGTCTCTTGCTTATAACCACTGAACTCACCAAAATAAAGCATTGATTCTTAAATGGCAGCCATTTGTTGTGGTTGTAGTGTTTGTGATTTCTGTGAGTCAAAGGTTACAACCACAACATTCTGAGAGATGTGACATCACCTGTTTCTCTGATTACTGGATATACAATTCAAAAATGTTGGGCTACAAATATAATCAAGAAGAATCAGACCTTAGAGCTCATCTTGCGCTGGATATATTGCTGAGTTGAATTCAAAGCAAGTATAGGGTGGGTCTGCTCTTCATCTGACAAACCTGCTGTGACAAAATGGCGGGGAGGGAGTGCATCACAGAGTGTGCTGTCAATGCAGAACCAGGGCGGGGAAATGTGTAAAACTACATTGCTACAACTGCTACTACTTTTCATACTGCTGCTTGTACTACTATAGCTATCACTCTTACAAGTATTATGACAACTACTAACTACTACTACTGCTGCTGCTAACACTACTGTCAATATTACTGCTAATATCACCGTGCAGTGGTTTTTATAACATCAGCTTGTTGCATGTATCTTGTGTCCTGCGTCTTGCAGTAGCTTGGCAGCCATCAGTCCAGCCATGCCAGCTCCCACAATAACATTTTGAGATGTATTTATGTGTGGGAGGCCGGTTTTCAGAGTTTGCAGTAGTTGATCATAGTCTTTGTTCTACAGACAATCAGCCAGATGTCCCTTCATGCTCACAGCAGCAGCAGGGCTGTAGTCGAGGACTGCCCTCAGGGCCTCCATCTCCCTGATGGAGAGAGGTGGATCAAAGTCAATGAAGAGGGCTGCTTTGGTTGTCGTTGTTACCAGGACAACGTCAGCAGGCTTCTTGTTTCCGCTAGGATTGAATACAAGGTCTCCCTCCTTAGCCACCAGTGCATATATGGAAATGCCCCCCACCCTATCTGAAAGAACTACTCACCCCTCTAACTACAACTCGATCCCTCCGTTCAACAAACTCAAACCGCCTCCTTCTCCCCAGGACTAAGCTCAGCACAATGGATGATCAGGCTTTCTGTTCTGCCACTCCTCGGATCTGGAATACCCTCCCCGACCATCTGAGGGCACCTCAAACTATTGAGACTTTTAAAAAAGGACTACAAACATTTATTTTTAGCAGAACTTATGAGTTTTAACTATCCCTGCAAGTCGTTGCAGTATTTGCATTTCATATCGATGTACTTACCATGCTTTTATGATCTTACCTGTAGCACTTTGAGATTTGCTTCAAATGTAAAGTGCATTACAAATAAAATCTATTATTATTATTAGACGTTAAGAAAACCTTTGGGAAGAAGGTCCCACCCACCAGTCACTTCATCATACCTTAAAAAGAAAAAGACAAAAAAGATACTCTTATTGAATGCAGTCTTGCAGAGAGAGGTCCAAATGTCTGCGGTATGCTAGACCGTTGCTAAGCATAACAGACCGTGGCCATGTATAACAGACCATTGCCATGGATGCAGTTCTGTTAACTCTGGAGGAAAGCCATTAATCTACAGAAATAAGCCCTGTTAATTTATCAGCTGTGGCAAAAAGTGTGAAAAAGTGGAGCAACTCCTGTTCTCCAATCTAGGCGACAGCAGATCTGGTGAGCGCCTATCGCTACATCTTTATCTACAGTCTATGATAGCTGCCCAGTAACTTCAGCCGAAGGGACAATAGTTACATTGCATTTTTATTACACAACATCCAACTTTATCCATAATTTCAAGCAACACAAAGGTACGTAATTGTGTCTTTTAGCTAACGTTAACAGTAATAAACCAGCTGGTAAAACTTCAGCTAGTTTAGTTTTAACTTAACCTTAACGTTACTTCAGATTTGGTTTCAAATCTATTGCTTAGACATACAGTATATATGAAAGTTAATCGGCGACTGATTCAGGGCCATTACGATTAAATCAATGTATCAATGTAAGTATGTGTAGTTAACGTAACAGGTTTTGTATGACTTGACTTGTGACTTGCTTGACTTACAGCAGGGACTTGTCTTGACTTGCTTGATTCTCACCACAGTGACTTGTCAGTCCGGTCATAGATCATCTCACTCAGTGCTGTGTACATAAGGCTCTGGTTGTTAAGCAGGTCTTACCGAGACCTGTTTGAAGAGGTGGTCTCGGTACGCTTTCAATCGATCGTTTGTGGTGAGAACATGATCCGACCTCGAACTGCACCAACTATACATACTCCGCAAGTCTGAGCTAATGTCTCCTGTAGTCAGAGGTGTTTAGACCATGGAGATGCAAGAAATATGCACTAGTCCAGAACACAGGAACTTCTTCCTGTATTTACTTTCTTGCTCCCGCCCCCAGACACAACCGACCAATACGTTCTTGCGTGATTTGTAATGGGGCATTTTGGTATGCTTGGATTTTTCCAGGAGTGAAACCAAACCAAACCAAGCCAAACCGAGGGCAAATCGCTCCAAGTTTACAAACTCACCAGCTGATTCGGACCAAAGCAAACAAACTATAGGTGTGAAAACACCCTTATTTAAGGCACATATTTTGATCTGCTATTCATACAGACAGCTAACTCTGCACCTGGCCCGTGCAGCACTTTGGGAATCAATGCCTTGAGCCATTAAGCTACTACAAATTATCAAAAAATAAAGACTTTAAATAATAATTTTGCCTCACACAGATCCATCTGTTATTAATCGCGTCTTATTTCTCTCTTTGGTGACATGAAGAGAACGATATCTTTCTTTCTTTCAAAAAATTAACTCATTCATAAAGTTAACGAAAAGACATCAAATAAAATTACAGATTCTTATCGTTTAAAGAGCTTCAATGTCAACATCTTCTGTTCGAGTGACTTGAAATGAAAGGGAAAACCTCTTAAATAGACACATTTAGGGCTGGAATTTTGTTCTCATCTAACTGGCTCAACTGGAAAATGGTAAGACTTTTATTTTAAATCAGGGTTTTGGTCCTCATTATTTGGTCTCTTTCTCTCTCTCCCCCCCAATTAGTCGAGTCAGATGGTCGCTCAATAGATTAGATAAATTGGGGGGAATTGTTGGGTCTCTGTAAATGATGTGTGTATATATATATATACTCTGTAAAGTGCCCTGAGATAACTTCTGCTATGATTTGACACTATAAGTACATCTGACACATCAGAATCTGATGATCTAGAATTACTGGTCATGACTCATGATCAGTAAAACCTTGAACACAACATCATCATCAACATGTGTGTGTGTGTGTGTGTGTGTGTGTGTGTGTGTGTGTGTGTGTGTGTGTGTTTTTGTGTGTGTGTGTGTCATCTTATTTATTGGAAACCCTGCCCAAAATATGAACTGATAGGAGGAAATCAACAAACCATTATTTTAATTATTTAATTCATCTTGAATTCCCATTGTTAACCGCATACTTATCATTCACACAGTGTCATATATCCAGTATTTAGATGAAGCCATGACACCTCCAATGCTTCTGCTTTTCAGACAGAGAAACACTTTCACTTTGTTGTATTTAACATGCAATGACAATAAAAGATGTATCTATCTTAAACCACTGTGCATGTTCGGTATGTGGGAGGTCTAGTCTTTAGAATAAGAGCTGCCTTTTTAACTTATTAAGGAGAATTTGTTGACATTAAAATAAGAAATAAACAAATTGAATCATTTTTAATATCAAACAACAGCGTTTATAGTGGCAGCATGTTCACGATAAAACAATATTGTTTAACATTAACATCCTCGGTATATCTACAACATGTATCTATAATGTAATGAAATCATGTTTAACGTATATGGCACATTAAGATAATTTCCCCCTCACCTGGAAACTTAAAATGTATGTTTGCACCCAACTAATAAAGCTGGCCAGAATTGCTAAACATGCACAAAAAAAGAGTATTGTAAGGACAAGGATGAAGTAATGGACAAACAACTATTAATTTGAGCATTTAATTCAATAATTTGAGAGCACCAATGAATGTAGATTAAAAGTAGCAAATTTGTATGAAAACATTTTACAGTTTGTTTCTTTGTAATGTGCTGACTGTTTTTGTTATGTTTAAATCAGATCAGCTGTCAATTGCCTGCTCTTTCATTCTCTGTATGTAATGCCCCCAGGAAGTGTGCCAGGCTTTGACATTTCAGCCAAACAGTGGAATTGAAATGAACACAACAAACAGTAACTGCCAAACATCCACCTGTTTGATGCAGATTAGAACTGCATGGTGTAAGGACAATTCCAATGAGCCTTACTCCTAAGGAAGGAATGCAATCATCAAGCGTAAGATACAATTTGACACAGACATTTCAGTACTATGGTACTACTGATTGACCTAAAAAGTAGACCCTAGAGCTCATCATGGTGTCGCGTTCTAGCTGACTCTTTGTTAATTTTGGAAGCAGCCCTGATCGCAGATTTCATAGATGTCTCGATCCAAGCGTGAGGAAAAGCTGTGTGTTCACCTGCAAAGTGCACCCTGCCTTCACAACTGAAGAGATCTTTAGAGTACTCTAAATGTTGGTAGGGTGTGAAGAGAGCGAAGGCACCCAAGCTGTGAGGATCCGCGCTCCACCTCTTCACCACCACCCCTGTGCAGAGAGATTTGACATACTCGCCGTGGATCTTCGCCAAATCTCTAAGAGCCAGCTCTTTCAGGTCTTCATCGCTCGCACCTAAGAAGAGGAGAGATTCGTCGGACCAGGTGTAGGAGGCCAGGAGGACACCAATGGTCTTATTGGTTGGGAAACTGTGGCTGGGGTAGTAGATGAAACGGGATGGCCCGTCGGTGATGCTCTTTCCTCCTCGGATGCCGTCCTTCTCCCAGAACTTCTTGCTGAAGGTGAGGATGATTTTAGTGGAGCTGTCATAGTGGACTGCCCTCAGTGCCTCCATCTTTTTGATGGAGAGAGGTGGATCAAAGTCCATGAAAAGGGCTGCTTTGGCTGTCGTTGTTACCAGGACAACGTCAGCGGAAAGATCTGTCAAAGAGGACTGTTGTCCTGTCTGGTACGATACTATTACACCTTTATTTGACTGGCTGATGTTTTTGACCTTGGAGTTGAGGAAGATAGGAACATCCAGGACATTAAGAAAAGCTTTTGGGAGAAGGTCTGATCCACCAGTCACTTCATAATACCTTAAAAACAAATATTTGTTTGAGTGCAATGTTGTAGAGAGGTGCAAAATTCCAGTATGTCAATATGGTATGTCTATGTACAGTTATATTCATAGGTTATGATTTAAACTGGGAGAGCAACATTCAGGCATACGTGTCAAAGGAGTTTTGCTGCCGGTTGATAAAAACAACTTTCAATTTCATCTTAGTTTAGGTCAAAAATGTACTTTACATAGGGCCACATGTAAAGCCACTGAATTACTGTCTTTCAGATGAAAATATAAAATGTACTGGTTTTCTCTTGAAGCCAGTACTCTTTAGTTTTCCAGACCTTTCATGACCACCTTACATTTTCTGGCCAGGGGTTTTATAATTTGTATCTCTACTGCAAAAAAAATATATTCCAAACTTGAATAGTTGACAGTGTGGGATGTAGGGCCTTACGTAGTGTCGTCACTGATGTCAGTCTGGTCATAGATCATCTCAGTCAGTGCTGTGTACATAAGGCTCTCTTCATTAAGAAGGTCTCCAATCATCCGTATTGCTTCTGAACTCAGATTTCCTTCTTCTTTCAGATACTCCTATTAAACAAAGTTCCACGTAATGCTGTCAGGGTGCCTCAGAAAGAAAGCTTAACAAGTGTTAAAATCTTTGGATTACGTTTTCCACTAGTCAGGTTTTCAAATTTAAATCAAGAATTATGCATGTACAGACACTTGTGGATGTGGTGGGGAGTTTCAGTAACAACTGTTTTCAAATGCTAAACCATTGAAAATGGCGTGCGAAAATAATGCCATTGATAATGCACTAAAATATATGTTGTAATTCGCAATTTACCCCACACAATGTTCTCATTTTACAACATTTAATGACATTGTTGTGTTTTACCTTCACAGAGTAGTGGTCATATTTTATCAGCGCAGCCTTGCAGCCATGAGTCTGGACGTAATCTTTCACCTACAAGAAACCGGAACAATTCACTCATTTATCTATTGAGCTGATGGTGTCACCATGAGTCAAACTGAACTTTGATTTGCCTATAATGACCCATGAATGTGTAACTCGACTGTATGGCCTAGCCTGACACAAGTGGAAGCTCTTAGAGGTTGGGCCCACCGAACAGCAACGCCAGTAGTTCAATGTTTGTCTAATTTTCATATAGCTCAGACTTTAAACATGTCCTCTTTTAACCTTACTGGCCGGAACAGCTTAAAGGACAATTCCGGCGCAAAACGAACCTAGGGGTTATTAACAGATGTGTACCCACTCTGTCGCTCTATGGGACATGTTTTCATGCTAATCGAATGTGTTTGTAGCTTGAAAGACGCTAGCGCGGACCGCTGATTAGCTTACAACGCTAGTTTTTGGGGCACAGGGAAAGTAAAAACAAATCGCTATTTATACCACTAAAAAGGCTCAAAATATCACCGCACTTCAACGGTAGCATAATGAGGGTCCCAACATGTTAACCGAAGCATTGAGAACTTTGTAAATGTACAGTTTATTAAAAAGATAGATTATAAAGACACTCGTGTTCATGTTTATGTTCATGTGGTTCTTGGAAACCAGTCATGACTTACAGCTGGCGATGCAAACTAAAATCAAAAGCGATTTGCTCAATATATCTGAAATAATCGCACTCTGCATAACTTGTCTAGTGTACTTACTCAGTGGATAACTGTCCATCTGGTCCCTCCGGTCTGGGTCGCCGTCTCCAATTTATTTTCGTGACATGGACACACTGCGTCTCTTGGGTGTAACGACGCAACAGGTCCCACTCCGTGCAAGACAGACACTCCCGTTCAGTGGCCATAGCTTCACAATGTCCGCAGCTACACCACCAGTTTCCCGAAGTACGAGGCTGTGTTGCGGCATTGACTACCGGTAGCGCTGTCTCTCTCGTAGCCCTTTCACGGAGCTCCCGCAGCTATTCGCTCAATAAACTGTCTGTACACTTACAATGTTCTCAATGCTTTGGTTAATATTTAGGGACCCTCATTATGCTACCGTTGAAGTTTGGTGATATTTTGAGCCTTTTTAGTGGTATAAATGTGTTGTTTTTACTTTCCCTGTGCCCCGAATACTAGCGTTGTAAGCTAATCAGCGGTCCGCTCTAGTGTCTTTCAAGCTACAAACACATTCGATTAGCATGAAAACATGTTCCAGAGAGCAACAGAGTGGGTACACATCTGTTAATAACCCCTAGGTTCGTTTTGCGCCGGAATTGTCCTTTAACAATTAACTCTGACTTCTGCAATTAGTGAATTTCCTGGATCAGGAAAGTCTGATATTGAGGAAGCTATACCATTAGTTATGTTGCACCATGTTTTATATAACCCTTCTATGCCGGTGTGAAACTACTCTACAAAAGAGAAAAATACATTTGCTTTCCAAGGATGTGTGAATTTGTGTAACTTTCTTTCCACCCCTCCTTCCTTTCTTCTGTCTTACGTACCTTCTGCAAAGCTTGTTGTAGCAGTTCGTCGGCTGACTTCCCTTTCTCACTTGGCCACACGTTGTAATTCAGAACGTCAGGGTCATTTTGCACTGTGTACGTCTTCTTCAACAACCCATTAACCAAGTAAAAGGTGTTGGGGTCATACATGCTGAAGTTATTCAGCTTGACCTTTAGCTCGTCCGCAAACCAATGGACGATTCTGGTGACAAAGGGGATGGTGGTTAGCTTATTACTGTAATGTATCTTTACCTTGTGGGCCCAGACAGTAAACAATGACATTCACTAACTACTCTTGATGTGTAGGCAAGACATTTAATGGTGGCACATGTAACATCCCTACATCATTTTTGAGTTTTAAGTTAACAAGACAGCGACAAGCCTCCAAGGGCCTCAACAACAAAATTCACCTTCTACTATTTTGAAGTAACTCGGCATGTTATTTTTATGTAAATAAACCAGAATGTTTAGCTCTATAGATAACATAACATAACTCTGAGTCAATTCCACTATAGCGATAGTAAAGCCTTTACAATAGCTTAACTATTAATTTCTTTTTCATTCTAGCCACGTTTAATTTTTATCTCACCTTTAGTGTTTTAAGTAATTGTAATAACAATGCTGGTGGATGGTTTCCTTGCATATCAACCCCATAAAAAGCTGGTAGTTTTATCAGCATCCTTTTTACACAATCATGTTAGTCTGAGACAGGGAAGGGTTGCATGCCATGTTTATATGTAAATGCCGAAACTGAATGTTTTTAAAACTTAAACTCACCGGTGAGTACTTGGGATCCTCATGGCTCCCAGTTCTGCATACCAGCCCTCTTCTTCATTCCTGTAGGTCTCCACCCGTCCTCCAACACGACCACTAGACTCTATTATGGTTACCTTGTCAGAACAGAAAAATACAAACAGATAAATACACAGAAGGCCATTATGTAATGTTTCAAAGGTAGTAGGTTTGGTATTGCTACAACTGGACAGCCTAAAGCCCTCTTTGGGGGAAGTTACAGCTTACTTACTCTGTGTCTCCATAGATGATGGGAGACGTAACAACAGTATGATGAGACAGTGCTGCCTCAAGCACTTTCATCCTGCCAATGTCATAGAGGAAGTAAACACATATCACATTCTGTCTGTGCTGAAGTATTTGGGTTAAGCATCTTTGCGGCACCCTCAATATCTTCGTTGACATTGAAGGTTCAAGTAAACTTAATGGCTCCAGCATTAGTTTAAATATACCTTCAGGTAGACAGGAACTTCAGAGAGTTGGGACGGCACAACATGACATTCTGGTTAACCTGTACGGCCTGCCTAATTTTCTCCTCAAAAGAGATTCCATTAAATGCTTCTGTGTAAGTCTTTAAAGTCTAACGAACCTTCTTAATGTAGGTGAATATCAATTGTGCTTCTCCTGTGTTAATGTTTAATAGGTTTGTTTGTTATGTGTGCACTTATCACCAAGGCAAATTAAAGTTTTGAATGAATCCCAGGATAAATCTTTTGTTATATATCACTGTTGTGTGACCCAGATACGCAAGTACAGAGCCTATGAAGTGAACCACACCTCTTTATTATAATAATGCAATGTGTTTTTGCTTGAATTAACATAACGTTGACAAAAAAAGGAATCCCAATCAATTAAAAACAAAGCATTAATCATTAACAAAAAACAGAGTGTGTTCGATTTCAGTGCTTTGAGACAGCTACAGCCTCTTTACTAACTTAACAAAGCACAACAGTGCTTAAACACAACAGACAGACTAACTACATTATTAAAACACATATAAAGGTGCTTCAGTGGATTGTTAACATTCAAAAGCTGACTTGACTTGTAACTACGGGTGGGGCGTTCTCTGGTAGGAGTCCATAGGATCATATGATAGCTGCTGTTAGGTGACGCTACGCAGGTATTGGAAACGTATTTGATGGATGCAAACAAAACAGTGCACCATCTCATTAAAAAAATGCTTTAATTGCGGTTAGATACTTTTTAAATAATTGTTACAGGCCTACGCCCAAGTTGCCCAACTATAGTGTCTACGAGCCCACCCTCATATAGCAGGTAAAAACCGGCCCTACCATGTAGTGGTCTTTATACCAATATCAGCTTGTTGCATGTACCTTGTGTCCTGCGTCTTGCAGTAGCTTGGCAGCCGTCAGTCCTGCCACGCCAGCTCCCACAATAACAACATGACGAGATGTATTTGTGTGCGGGAGGCCGTTCCTCACAGTCTGCAGCAGTTCATTGTAGTCTTTGTCCTCCAGACAATCAGACAGGTGTTCCTTCATGCTGACAGCAGCAGTGGTGCTGTGGTACAATGTGAGCAGCAGCACACTGGCAGCAACTGGAAACCCACACACACCAAGAGGAAAACACTCCATTTTACTCAAAAAGAGAGCTCATATCACTTTCCATCTTCCATGATGTTGGGACATTCAATTCAACAAGTGGAGAAGATTAACGTTAAAGATGGGTTGAGTTAATTTAAGGTAAGATACTGAAAAAAACTGAGCCTTTACTTACCTTTAAAAGATAAAAAAGGCATAACTTCATGTCTGGGCTAGCTTCACTAACTCAATGTACTCTTTCATTTACCATTATTTTTCTAGGTCTTTCTGAAAAAGTGAAATGTGTTCCTGAGGTCCACTTCAGCGCGTGCTAATAGTAACTTAAACCTCACAAAGTAATTGTTGTTTAACTTTGTAACTGTAGTTTAAACTACAACAATGGCGGGCACTTCGTCAATCGTAACATGGTTTCAACCGCATCTGTAATATTCACCAACGCTTTCTTCCAAAGACATTTTTCTTCACAGTCACTCTTTAGCTGTAATTTCTGTTGTCTAAAAACTTGTACAGTGTTTAGTCCTCTCTTTTTGGCTATTACAGACATGTCTAAAGTAACTGTCACCCCCTCCAATCGCATGAGAACCCGCCTCTTTTGTCGAGCCGTGTCGTTTAACTCAGTGTTCTTGGGCTCTGGGAAATGGTAAATATTAAAGTCAGCTAAAAAACTGAAATAAATATTGAATAAACTATTTATGATTGTTACTGTTTTTATCTAAACATGTACTTTTTAGTAAAGCTATGTTCACAGGCTGAATATTTAGTTATTTATGTCATAGGGATTTTAAATTAGTTTTTTCTTTATTGTAGGAAAGAAACCCAAAGTTCTGGTTTCACCTTCGCTCTCCATGAAACTGTAACTTGCATCTTAGGCAGTGGCGGACTTAACGTAGAGGCATAGGTAGGCGGCTGCTTGGGGCCCCCTACCAGTGGTTGTAGTAGGGGGGCCCCCAACCAACCAAAAAAAAAAAGTAGTAGTTTGATTGTCCAGTTCATGGTTATCTGTCCCTAGTCCGTAGTCCGTAATACACCCCTACTTTCACAATGAAATGGACTAGGCCGTAATAAACCCCCAACTTTCACAATGAAATGGACTAGTCCGTAACGTTGCACACAGCATGGCGCGAAAGATAAACACACAGTGACAGAAGAACTGGGGAAGTACACAAACAGAGACGAAGCAAGACGAGTCTAAACGCGAAAATTAAACGAAGTTACCCAAGCGGCTCAAAGAAAAGAGAAAAGCGAATGGACGCCAATAAGTATTTGGCAACGCCGCCAAAGATGACAAGCTTTTTTACTGCTACTGTTTGGGGATACAGACAGGAACAACAACATCCATAGCGTTGAACATGATGCTACAGCAGCAGCAGGCAGCAGCTAGCTGTGAAGTGGAGCTAGGTGAGGATGTTAGCCAAGACAAATTAAATGAAGAGGACATCACGTTGTTTCAGAAAGAAGAGCAGGAGAAGAACAGAAAAAGGAGGAGAGGAAGAGAAAGAAAGACAAGGCAGAGAGAGTAAAAACAGGCATGAGGCATGAGGAGGAAAAGAAAGAAGATAGAAAGGAAGGGACAGAGACACAAAAGAGAGAAGGTAATCATTTAACAAGACAACATTTCATAATAGTTCTTAATCCCAATGATTGACTGCTGTTGTTTTTTGTTATCCTCTCACTTCATGGCAATGCTGCAAACAACTTTCACTTACAATATCCTGTATCATGTACATGGGTTTGTTTGTAGAATGTTTGAAATGTCAATCTCAAGTGCATTGCCAATTGCAACCTCACTCACTCACTCAAACATACAAAGTCAATTATTCATCTTGGCAATATTTGCTAAGTATATGGCTGTTTGGTTTTACCCTAACTACTTGTCTGGCTGGTATATTGATATTGATTTGATCTTAAAAAAAGAATAAACAGTGGTGGTTTTCCTGGCATTTTGGCAAAGACGGGTGTTATCTGAAGCCTTATTCTCTCTTGGGTTCCATCGTGACTATTCGTTTGTGTTCTCTGCTTTCCATCTTCATTTTGGAGTAAAGAAGTGTATGCAAGTTTGTTTTTTCTCTTCTCCAACCTTTACCTTTTTGTTCTCTTTTAAAGATCAGATGGGGGGGGGCATACATACCTTCGCCTTGGGCCCCCAATTTGCTAAATCCGCCACTGATCTTAGGGCTGCATGATTATGCCCACGTTATCTTGCCATGTTTTGCATTGCCAAAATTCTGGTCATTTATTACAAGTAATATCAACCCACTCTCACGGCAGTTTGTGAAATGGTCATGTTATTTAATCTATTGAGTCGTGTACATGGACACGTTTATCTTGTTTATTTCGTGGTGGTCAGCATGTATTTTAAACTAATGTATTTCAATGGGAAGCATCTTTCGTGATCTCATCTCGACTACGGTAGCGAGTAGTATGAAATGCCGAAAATCCACATAGGGAGGTTGGTTGGGTCAAACAACACAGGACTTTCACCCCAGAGACCGGTGATTGTGTCCCGCGTGTGACGTTAACTCTCCCCGTTGTTCTTTTCCTAAACTCAACCGTCCCGTTGTTGTCCCGCGTCCCCCAGATACCGCGGACCGTTTCCCTCGTGTGACGTTAACTCTCCCCGTTGTTCTTTTCCTGAACCCAACCTCCATATAGATGCTTCCCATTACGTGCTGACCACCACGAAATAAACAACATAATCGTGTCTGTGTACACAAATCAATAGATTAAAAATAACGTTACCATTTCACGAACTGCCATGAGACTGTGTTGTAAATATAGATATATTGATATATAGATTTATTTGGTAATGTTTTTGTTTTTCTGTTATGTCACTTTCCAATTATTTTCTTGGAAGTTTCATAAAAAAGAATTTGGTACGAATTGTATGTGAAATTGGATTGTTTTTTTTGAAATAAAAGCTCCATTGAAACCCAAATAACTCTATTCTCCATATATCTTAATCTGTTTGCTTGCCTCTAAATCAATTTCAAGTTTTTGCTTTAAAGGTTAGGCTAGGAATCAATTTGAAAGAATTAAATGAAAGTGTACTACTTAAACACTATCTCTATTGTTGTTAATGAGTACCGGATTACTTTTTTCACTACAGAAAATATTAGTATATTTAAATTGTAAAAAAGTTTGGATATTACAGACCCATAAAGTAAAGTGTTACCTTTTATTTCTCTCAACAAAAAACCTTGTTCACCTGCATTTTATACAGATCTAAATCTATACTGTATATCAAACGCACAGCAAATTAATCTTTCAACAAAAAGTCACTTTCTTCACAAGAAAATAGTACTAAGGTACTAAAACACGACTACTAACTAAAATAAACAAATATCTTGGACTTGATCTTGCATTTATAATAACCTAAAGAGACAACTGTTTAATCAGACATCTACAACTCTGACCGGATACACTATGACATGATTAAATATGAAACAACTGTGTGAATTATTTCAAAAAGGAAGTAGAGAAACTGAAGAATTACACACAATGAAAAGAGAGCTGCAGCGTATGTCACATACAGTGTGTGTATATAATGTTTAATATATATTTTCAAATGTGGACCCCAGGAAGAGTAGCTGTGCTTAAGGGCACAGCTAATGGGGATCCTAGAATAAACTAAACAGTATATGCTAGTAAAGACTGGCCTCTCATTTCATCATGCAGCACTGAAAATGAAACTTTGAGCTTAAAAGCAGAACTACTGTGTAGCGGTTTTCAGTGGATCAAAACCGCAGACAAGGAAACAGATCAATGAACTGACCACAGCAAAATCTGCACGTACGCCACATATTTGAAAGCACAGGATAACTGCAAATGAATTTAAACCAATTCCCAACCACCTTTAAGTCTCCACCAGTCTGTAAAATGTAATACCAACATGGCAGAGGGACAGTCTGATTCCCATTATCAGTTAAGTTTCTAAGTTTATTTATATTTCTTCATATTAAAAAAAAATGCTGTCTCCAATGCTTTTGTCTACATAAAATAAAACACAATACTGCTGCAAAATACTCACATAATTTCCACTTCACCCAATGTGAATCCATCTCAGTCTTCTTTCTGTCTTTGGTGACACGAGGACGAGAAACAAAGTTTAAACATTAAATCCTGACAAACAAAAGTTGCATGTCAGATCCAACCCAGTCTCACGCCAGTTCGTGAAATAGTCACGTTATTTAGATTTATTAATTTGTGTACAGGTCACAATTTTTTCGTTTATTTCGTTACCATTTCACGAACTGCCATGACACTGGGCTGCTCTGGGGGACGCAACAACGGGGAAATTAAACACCACAACGGGGAAAATAAACGCCACACGTCAGCGCCAACAACAGGACGGACCGCCAGACGCGGCCACAACGGAGAAATTCAATGACACACGCTGGCGACAACAACAGGACGGACCGCCACACGGGGACGCTATCCCCAGGCGCAGAGACACGATCCACAGTCTCTGTGGCACGCTACAACGGGGACATGAAACGCCACAACAACAGGACGGTTGAGGTTAGGAAAAGAAGATACTGGGAAAGGAACCGTCACACGCAGGACATGCCGACAACAACGGGACGGTTGTGGTTAGGGAGAGAATAAGGAAATGCAACACGCCGGACGCGATCCCGCTCTCCGGGGCGAAAGTCCTGTATTGTTTGTTTTCTGCTTTTCATACTACTCCCTACCGTAATCGTTCTGTGATCACGAAATATGCTTCCCATTATTAAATACATTAAATTAAAATTTGTAATCACCACACGAAAAAAACGACATAATCGTGTCCTGTTCACGAATTAATAGATTCAATAACGTAACCATTTCACGAACTGCCATGAGACTGGGCTGTCAGATCATGAAAGTATGTACTAAAGTATATGTAGTTTGTGTGCATTTATCTCATGATCTCATTTGAAGCCGTGAACGTCAATGACAACTGCAATTTGCAACAGTTATTAAGAAACGCACCAAAAAGGTGATTCTGTCCTAGTATGATTAACAAGGTCTCTCTGTAGAATCTTACAATGCCTAACTTTCTGTACAACTGAATACCTAGTAACAACATTCATAATGAAAAATGATGATGCACATTCTACACATTAAGTATTTAGTTTAAATTTCTGTTTTATTTTAATATTTCTTCCATTGCAAATAGTTCATATTATTTTATTATATATTATATAGTTGTATATAGATATGTTTTACTCACATACATTTCAATTGGCAGCATTTTATGTTTTGATATTGCTTTAATCTTTAGTTTTCGTTCTATTCTATTCATCCAGTCTTGTATAGGCTAAGAAAGGTTTTGAAAATTAAACTGAGATGAACCTCATTTAGGAAGTAAAAGAAAAATCCAGCAGATGCTTTCTTATGCCGATATAATAATGACATTTCAGTTAATAAATGTTAGATGTTATCTAAAGTTATAAATGTTATGAAACATTTCCTACCTTTTCAGGGGCTTAAACAACAAAACGTTTGATGTTAGCTGATGTTAAAGTGACTAGATGTGAAATGTTAGCCTCTTATATACTCATAGCCTCAATGCTGGAACTTTTCTGTCAGCTGACCAGACTGACCTCAAATGGCGTGACTTTGTTGGTTTTTTTTATCATCAGAGTTTGGGTTTCAGCTCTTACAATCAGGCAATCTAACTGGCAGGTCTTATGATGAAAAAGGAGGCTGTGTGTCATGTTATGGGAACATTTCTAACAATGCAACCACAATGAGGAAATGCAACATTCATCTTACATTTCATTTGGGAAATGAGGAACAGGGGGTAAAGTCTGAGGGCATCTGATGGATGGATGGAGAATGGCAAGTCTGTAGAGTTCCTAGGAAATACATGGTGGGCAACTGAAGTAGCCGTCGTGATACAAACTTGACCAAAGTGATCTTAAAATGTTCAATTATAGGGACATATATAGACCAATACACCCATTTGGAATATAATGGGTGATTTTATCATTAGAAATGATGTAACCCTTAAACTTATATAAAATACTGCAGGTACCATTGGACGGTCTCTTGCTTATAACCACTGAACTCACCAAAATAAAGCATTGATTCTTAAATGGCAGCCATTTGTTGTGGTTGTAGTTTTTTTTGATTTCTGCGAGTCAAAGGTTACAGCCACAACATTTTGAGAGATGTGAAAAACATACCTGTTTCTCGGATTACTGGATGTACAATAATTCAGCATACCAGCCCTCTTCTTCATTCCTGTAGGTCTCCACCCGTCCTCCGAAACAACCACAAGACTCTAATATGGTTACCTTGTCAGAACAGAAAAAAAGTACAAACAGATAAATAAACACAAGGAATGCAAATTTTTCAAAAGGTACGTAGGTGCAAAAGAATTATACTTTTATACTATTGTACTTTTGTAATCAGTAGTATTTATTGTTCTTTGAACAAGAAGAAAAGACAAAACATCAAATAGTCTTCAACATAAGGCTGTAAGGAAACAGAAACAAGAATACACAGAATGGATGATATAAAATATAAAATTATATAATTAAACAAACATCTGACACAAACTGGGTGAAAGAAAATGAACAGTACAAAATAACAGCAAGTAATGACATAATTGAAAATACATTACTAAAGAATATTCATACACATACATAACTACAATTTGGCAGATGTGTAGATAGTTAAGTGGCACATATCATGATTCAATGTAATTCCTAAGGATTCAAGCCAAGTCAGTCTAATGCGGGGGTCAGCAACCTTTCTAACATGAAATGCCATTTTAAAATGTTGGTGTTGGGGCACCTTAGTAGCTCACCTGATAGAGTGCGCGCCCATATATAAAGGTTCACTCATTGATGCAGCGGCCGCAGGTTTGACTCTGACCTGCAGCCCTTTGCTATGTCATTCCTCCTCTCTTTCCCCTTTCATGTCTTTAGCTGTCCTATAAACAAAGGCCTAAAATGCCCAAAAAAATGATCTTAAAAAAAATGTTCAATGTGCCATAATGTCTAATTTAAGGATCAGTTTGATATTTTCATGTATAGCAGACCAGAATTTTTGGCAAACAGGGCAGGACCACATCATGTAGAGGAGAGTGCCAATGCCCACCGCGCACTTCCAGCTGTCTGTTAATTTCAGCCTAAGTAACCTGGGTTGGGACCAGTATACTGTGTTCATTATTTTAAATTGTACTAGTGCAGTTCTAAGTTCCCGTGATGTTTTTTTTCCATAGTTCTTTAAAATGTTATTAAAATTCCTGCTATGTCAGTCTCCCAGGTTGATTTAAGATTAGAGTCTAGACTATTAAAACATTTAAGCAGTATGGAGTAGTATTTGGATGCTTCATGGCCAGTGCCAAATATTTTAACCACCACGGAGAGAGCGTCTGAATCTGGAAGTCTAACAAACAACAAGTCTAACACAAGCTGACATTTTCTCCATCAGCCACAGTATTGCCTTTATTTTCTGGTTTGATAAACCATCTGTACACTACCAGCACAGCTACAAAAAAGTTAGTGACTTACTAGTGAACACAATGGAGCATTTAGCAATATTTCCTGCTACATGTATATCCACTGAATTATTGTCTTTTAGATGAAATTATTAAAATGTACTGATCTTCTCTTGAAGCCAGTATAAAGTTTCTCAGACCTTTTTTGATTTGCATCACTTTTTCTGGCCAGGGTAAACAGTTATTACAATCTTGAATAGTTGACAGTGTAGGATGTAGTGCCTTACTTAGTGTCGTCATTGATGTCAGTCCAGACATAGATCATCTCACTCAGCGCTGTGTACATAAGGCTCTGGTCGTTAAGCAGGTCTCCAATCATCCTTATTGCTTCTGAACTCAGATCTCCTTTTTTCAGATAGTCCTATTAAACAAAGTCATACAAGCAGGAGCCTCTCCGGGAACCATCACCTTATCGTGGTGGAGAGGTTTGTGTGTCCCTATGAACCTGAGGGCTGTGTTGTCTGGAGCTTTGTGCTCCTGGTAGGGTCTCCCAAGGCAAAGTGGTCTCAGCTGAGGGGCCAGACAAAGAATGGTTAAAAAATCCTATGAAAAATCGAGGAAGGGATGAAGTGACCCTGCCCGGAGGAAGCCCGGCCCGACCAAGGTACTTCTGGAAAACCGTTCGCCACCTCAGGAGGGGGGAGCGGGGGAACCATCCAAGCTGTGTACAGTAAGGATGGGACGCTGTTGACCTCAACTGAGGAGGTAATAGGGCGGTGGAAGGAGCACTTTGAGGAACTCCTACATCCGACTAATACGCCCTCTATGGTAGAGGCAGAGCTGGAGGATGAGGGGGGATTGGCATCAATTTCCCTGGTGGAGGTTGCTGAGGTAGTTAAACAACTCCACAGTGGCAAAGCCCCAGGAATTGATGAGATCCGTCCAGAAATGCTTAAAGCTCTGGGTGTGGAGGGGTTGTCTTGGTTGACACGCCTCTTCAACATTGCGTGGAAGTCTGGGACGGTGCCTAAGGAGTGGCAGACCGGGGTGGTGGTTCCCCTTTTTAAAAAGGGGGACCAGAGGGTGTGTGCCAATTACAGGGGTATCACACTTCTAAGCCTCCCCAGTAAAGTCTACTCCAAGGTGCTGGAAAGGAGGGTTCGGTCGATAGTCGAATCTCAGGTTGAAGAGGAACAATGCGGATTCCGTCCTGGTCGTGGAACAACGGACCAGATCTTTACTCTCGCAAGGATCCTGGAGGGAGCCTGGGAGTATGCCCAACCAGTCTACATGTGTTTTGTGGATCTGGAGAAGGCGTATGACCGGGTGCCCCGGGAGATACTGTGGGAGGTGCTGCGGGAGTATGGGGTGAGGAGGTCCCTTCTCATGGCCATCCAATCTCTGTACGACCAAAGCGAGAGCTGTGTCCGGGTTCTCGGCAGTAAGTCGGACTCGTTTCAGGTGAGAGTTGGCCTCCGCCAGGGCTGCGCTTGTCACCAATCCTGTTTGTAGTATTTATGGACAGGATATCGAGGCGTAGTCGGGGTGGAGAGGGGTTGCAGTTCGGTGGGCTGGGGGATCTCATCGCTGCTTTTTGCAGATGATGTGGTCCTGATGGCATCATCGGCCTGTGACCTTCAGCACTCACTGGATCGGTTCGCAGCCGAGTGTGAAGCGGCTGGGATGAGGATCAGCACCTCTAAATCGGAGGCCATGGTTCTCAGCAGGAAACCGATGGAGTGCCTTCTCCAGGTAGGGAAATGAGTCCTTACCCCAAGTGAAGGAGTTCAAGTACCTTGGGGTCTTGTTCGCGAGTGAGGGGACAATGGAGCGGGAGATTGGTCGGAGAATCGGCACAGCAGGTGCGGTATTACATTCAATTTATCGCACCGTTATGACGAAAAGAGAGCTGAGCCAGAAGGCAAAGCTCTCAATCTACCGGTCAGTTTTTGTTCCTACCCTCACCTATGGTCATGAAGGCTGGGTCATGACCGAAAGAACAAGATCCAGGGTACAAGCGGCCGAAATGGGTTTCCTCAGGAGGGTAGCTGGCGTCTCCCTTAGAGATAGGGTGAGAAGCTCAGTTATCCGTGAGGAGCTCGGAGTAGAGCCGCTGCTCCTTTGCGTCGAAAGGAGCCAGTTGAGGTGGTTCGGGCATCTGGTAAGGATGCCCCCTGGGCGCCTCCCTAGGGAGGTGTTCCAGGCACGTCCAGCTGGGAGGAGGCCTCGGGGGAGACCCAGGACTAGGTGGAGGGATTATATCTCTAACCTGGCCTGGGAACGCCTCGGGATCCCCCAGTCGGAGCTGGTTAATGTGGCCCGGGAAAGGGAAGTTTGGGGTCCCCTGCTGGAGCTGCTACCCCCGCGACCCGACCCCGGATAAGCGGATGAAGATGGATGGATGGATGGATGGATACAAGCAGGGTGGCTCAGAATGAAGGCTTAACATGTTAAGACAAAATCTTTAGATGAAATGTTTTCCATTAGTCAACTTTTTAAACATGGAGAATTATAAATGTACAGACACTTTTGGATGAAACAACTTTCTAGTTTGTTTTCAAATGGCAAACCCAATTAATGCTATTTGTAATGGACTAAAAAACAAAAACTGTGATTCACAATTTACTCAACATAGTGTTCTCAGTTTACAACATTTCATTGCATCACATTGTGTTTTACCTTCACAGAGTAGTGGTCATATTTTTTCAGCGCAGCCTTGAATCCATGAGCCTCTACTTCATCTATCACCTAGCAAAAAAAAGGAAGAAGAATTTATGTATCTATTGAGATTACCATGAGTACTAACAAACTGAACCTTGGTTTGTTGACTGGATGGCCCAGCCTTACACAAAAAGCCACCCAATGGAAGCTCTTGGAGGTTGCGCCCACAAACAAAACAATTAATTAGTCAACTGAAGCCACCAAACCGCAATGCCAGTAGCTCAATGTTTGCTAAACTGGTTTGCTTTTTTGCTTTGTCTAATTTTCAAAACCCCACAACATATCCTGTTTCAACCTTACTGGTGGGAACAGCCTAAAAGTAAACTCTGGAATTAGTGAATTTGCTCAGAGCTTTTTTTATAGTTCAACTTGACACACAGATGTGTGACCTTTGATGGAATGGAGACCCGAAGGTCCAATTTTGGGGAAGCTATCCTATTAGCTATTTTGCAGCATGTTTTATATAACTCTTCTATACCGTTGATGAACTGCTCTAAAACAGAGAAAAATACATTTGCTTTCCAAGGATGTGTGAATTTGTGAGACTTTCTTTCCACCCCTCCTTCCTTTCTTCTGTCTTACGTACCTTGTGCAGAGCTTGTTGTAGCAGTTCGTCGGCTGACTTCCCTTTGTCACTTGGCCACACGTTGTACTTCAGAACGTCAGGGTCATTTTGCACTGTGTACGTCTTCTTCAACAACCCATTAACCAAGTAAAAGGTGTTGGGGTCATATATTATGAATTCATTCAGCTTGACCTTCAGCTTTTTAGGAAACCAGCGGACGATGCTGGTGACAAAGGGGTTGGCGGTTAGCTTGTACTTACAGCGGCAACAATGGCAACCTTCGCTAACGGTCTTCTCCTATTTTGCAATATATAATGTCATGACATTAAACGGAAATGTTTTATTCTACAGATAATATAACCTAATTTCACCTTTAGTCAGTTCCACCTTACCAATTGTACAACCATTACAATAGCTTAACCTTTCTTTTTGATTATAGCCAAATTCCATTTTTAACTATGTTCGTTATTTATTTAAGGGGCCACCAGAGGAGTTTTGGGACCTTTACTCAAAATAGACCTGACCCTCCTTCATCAACAATAAATTTTGGATGACCCTCCAAAATGATTAAGAGAAAAAGGATGACCCTCCCCAACAATTTATTGTACTGATTTGCACTTTGCAAAAATGTACAGAGTCCCATTGTTTTTTTTTCCAACCATGACATATATGACTAAACCTCTGCATTCTCATCTGACGCATCCCACTCCTCTGTTATGGTGTGGTGGCCATTTCAGTAGATTTACTCACTAACATTGTTGTGGAAACACAAAAAGCATGGAAACTAAATGCATACTTCCTGCGGTACTTCAAATACTAAATTACTAATCTAGTAAACTAGTATTCACATGAAATAAAACAATAAAACATTGAGACCATTCAACAAAGCACACTGGGTAATTCAACATTGGTTGCTATGGACTCGTCACTAGGCTTCCTCAGTCATTGTATATTTTAACATAGGTAAAACTGCCGAAGCTGAACATTATCCAAAACTCAATTTCTCAGATGAGCGTCAATTTGCGAGCTTGCATGCTACCACTCCTTCCTTCTCAAATACCTTGAAAAGGCTGTCGTTTGCACAATTTCACAAATAATCACCGGGACCGAAAGGATATACCTCCTGTCTCATGCCTTCCCGGCTACCGGCTGGTGCTATCCGCGATGCAAGTTTCGGCTTTTCAAAATAAAAGCTTGCGTCTGGTCAGCTATGTTAGCTGTGGCTTGGCGGCCGTCAGTCCATCCATGCCAGCCCCCACAATGACAACAAGATGAGATGCATTTATGTGTGGGAGGCCGGTTTTCACAGTCTGCAGCAGTTCATCGTTGTCTTTTTCCTTCAGACAATCAGCCAGATGTCCCTTCGTGCTCACAGCAGCAGCAGGTCTGAGGTAGAGAGTGTGAGCAGCAGCAGCAGCAATAGCACACTGACAGAAACTAAAATCACACAAAAAGAGAAGCACACCCAAGTAGGAAACATTTAGCAAAGTATTTTTTGGGATTATGGAATATTTGGTTCAGTGTACTTGCTGCTTTTCCTGAAGCACAGTTGCCAGAGTGGTAAAGTCTTAGAGTTTTACAAATCCAAAGCCTAGTTGACTAGATGTGAGTGAAATCCAAAGTGTACCAGTGTAAAGCTCATGCTGAAAAGCAAAACTCAAACATTGATTTCTTCAATGGGTCTGAATCGTAGATAGGGACTAAATCAAGGAACTGAGCAGACTACATGTGCACATTATATAACAGAGATGGGGACTCGAGTCCGAGTCTCGGACTCGAGTGGCACTTAAGTCGCACAAACAGCTGACTTGACTCGGACTCGACCCAAAAGACTTCAGACTTGACTCGGACTCGAGCTTCGAGACTCATCAACAACCTGTTTTCATTCAATTATTGCTTTTTTAATCTAAACGTATTCATGTATTTCTATTTTCTATTTGCGCATATACGTTAGGGAAACGTATGACGAGCCTCATGTCCACTGCCCTTTGCCATAATGTGCAACGTAACGCATTTGGTATGCCTTATGTGCGCGCAATCACATATAAAAAAAATGCATTGACGATGGCGACACCAAGTCCTCCCGGAGTTGTGCCTTTTGTCATTAGTTTTGCTTTCAATAACTTGGTAAACAGAGGCAGTAAGAGAACAGCTACATGCAAGGTGTGTGGCACCAAGATAAATGATGCAGGATCAACAACGTCAGACTTCATCAGGCATCTCAAAACGCATAGGTCAGTCACTTGCTAATGTGAAAGAGACGTTACATTTAGCATATATCGTCACAGGTAACAAGCTAACCATCGCAAAGTGTTGTGCTAATGCTGGGAACAGGCACATTGTGTCTTTATAGTTAGTAGTTGCTGAGACTCAGACATCCATGGCGCACAGGAGGCGGGACGCACGGATCCATCTCCCCAGGAACAAACGCTGTGTCGGGTGGGCAAACTCATGTGATGCGTAATTGATCCCGTGGATGATTTGTATGCTATTAAGTGAGTCCACCAAACACTGGGCCATCTTGACTGTCTTAATTCTGGACATATTTCTGTTACTGTAGTCCTATTTACTATTTCATCCAGCGGATCCGTGCGCACTGCCACCCGCCGTGGAGACGCTGGCCTCACTAACCTCTCCTCCTCTGAGTCAGGTCTCCCTCGCGCTGGACTCAATTTCACTGAGCGTACTAACACTTAGAAAATAAATAAGTTGCATTACATCAGTGAGTTCAAACTGCTTATTGTGCGTAATTTGGACTGACACTGAGATGCGTCTTGTTCTGTAACTGGTGTGGCGCTGCCACTATTCTCCTGATTTCCACTTTGACATTAGACATTTTTTTGAGTGAAAGAGACGTTACATTTAGCATATATCACCACAGGTAACAAGCTAACCATCGCAAAGTGTTGTGCTAATGCCGGGATTGCCTGGGAACAAGCAAATTGTGTCTTTATAGTTGTATCCATATGATGTGACAGATCCATCTGTTATTAATCGCGTCTTCTTTCCCTCTTTGGTGACATGAAGAGAACAATTTCTTTCATGTTTGAAAAATTAACTCATTTATAAAGTTAACGAAAAGACTACAAAATATTTTCATGTTTATAGTGAAATTGCAATGATAGTCTGAGACAAGACATCAAATAAAATTACAGATTCTTATCGTTGAAAGAGCTTCAATGTCAACATCTTCTGTTCGAGTGACTTGAAATGAAAGGGAAAACCTCTTAAATAGACACATTTAGGGCTGGAATTTTGTTCTCATCTAACTGGCTCAACTGGAAAATGGTAAGACTTTATCTATGTTCATATGTTAATCAGGGTTTTGGTCCTCATTATTTGGTCTCTTTCTCTCTCTCCCCCCCAATTAGTCGAGTCAGATGGTCGCTCAATAGATTAGATAAATTGGGGGGAATTGTTGGGTCTCTGTAAATGATGTGTGTATATATATATACTCTGTAAAGTGCCCTGAGATAACTTCTGCTATGATTTGACACTATAAGTACATCTGACACATCAGAATCTGATGATCTAGAATTACTGGTCATGACTCATGATCAGTAAAACCTTGAACACAACATCATCATCAACATGTGTGTGTGTGTGTGTGTGTGTCATCTTATTTATTGGAAACCCTGCCCAATATTGTATTTAATATGCAATGACAATAAAAGATGTATCTATCTATCTTAAACCACTGTGCATGTTCGGTATGTGGGATACCGATATCTTGTATCTTACAATACGTCTGTTGTGTGGGAGACAGAACGGACAATGACAGGTAAGTACAGGAATTTTCAGAAAGCTTGTATTGCGTGTCACCAGAACGAATGAAGCAACGATCAAGCGAAGATGATGCGTGGATCCGGGGTTCATATACTGGGCTTGATCGTAGATGGCTGGCAGGTGTGTACGGCGGGAGAGGTGATGGTGGAATGACGAGCAGGTGTGTGTAGTCAGCTGGCAGGAGCAGGCAGAAAGAGGGGAAAACACAGGGGACACAGAGAGAGGCAAGGCAAACAGAGAATAACCGACAGTGGAAATGAAATAGGCACTAGGAAACTAGAAAACAGACTCACAGCCAGCCGACCCCAACCATCACAACGTCTCTACTATAAAGAAAACACACAGCATGAACATGTGTTGCATAATGATAGAAAATGTTTAACAAGTCATAAAACAAATTGTTACAAATAAAAGAATGTTCGGCCTCAGGATAAATAAAAAAAAAGCTGGATAACAATTGAATGTCGTTTTGGAGGATTTTAAAAGGCAGCGATGGACAAGACTGCACATAGATGAAAGAAACAAGCATTCACACAACAGTTTTAGTCTGTGTTCACAATCTTGGGATCCTGCTCAACTGAAATATTTGAGACCAACATTTGATCAGTTTCTTAGTTTTTCTCTTTCTTAGCTTTTCTTCTGTAGCTGCAGTTTGGAGTTTATGTAATGGGAGATGAGATGGAATTTTGGGAATTATTTTTTAAGAACAGAAAAATTCATCCATGTGTCGTGGTGTTTTTCTAAGCAAAGAACCTGTTTGTGAGTTAGAGAGAAAAACACTAGTCCAGCCACAGCAGCAGGACATTTGTTAAAAGCACGTATTTTTATGATTATTGTTAGTAGCATTTGTAATTGATCCTTTCCTCTAGTCCTTTGAGGTGGAAACAATTTGACAAGTCTTCTGAAAATGTCTTATGTATGTCTGTTTGTGGGGGGAGCCCTGAGGGCAGAGGGAGGGGTTAAGACAGAGCTCTGAGGGGATGCTACTCGAACATTTTGCTCACTTTTTAACATCAACCAACCCTGCCTTTAAGCATTTCGGAAGATATTGACATCTGTCATTTGTGGGATAAGAGGCCATCATGAGAAGGAAAGCTGAGAGGAATCTGCTCAGTAGAATCAAGGTTTTACTCAAATCAAACCATGTCACTAATCTTTCTGACTTTATGGCTTCACATCTACAGTAGGGCTCAAATAATTCAATCTTAACTAATATATAACAGACAATTAGTTTGTCTTCACGTCTTCATTTCCCATCAGGGAGACTGGGAAACACCCAAACTCTGATTCTCACATTTGATCAGTTTGTTAGTGTTTCCTTCTTAACTTTTTCAGCTGTAGCTGCAGCTTTGTCTTCGATCAAATTACATATTGATGCTTTTAGTAATGATTTATTAGGAATATGTGATGGAAGCATCAACAGTTAAATTACCAGGAAATCCATAAGCTCTTAATCGTGGCAGACATTGCTTAACCCCCCTAATTTATTCACTCAAGAACAGACTCTGTTAAAGCAAGATCTATCAGCCTGGTGGTCATAATGAAAAGGACCCTGAGAAAATGTGTTTTGTATCAGAGAACAAACACAAGTTGACATGTAGAGCATGACCTCTCTACACTGTGATAGTAGTTATTTATTCCACATCTTCTCAACAAACCTTTACACGTTCATGAGACACGTACTATTTCCACAGCATTGTGATCATGACAAAGTGTTAACCACAAACTCAGTGTGTCTGCTTTAGATGGCTTCAGATAAACGAGACGCGACACCATTAACTTAGCAGTTGACCACAGTGAGTGTATTTAAAAACTGCAGCAGTTCCTGTAATCAGACTTCTCACATGTGTGAAAAAACAGAGATGGAACAAGTTGGTTTAGCTGTTGGACCATAGCTAACTGACACTTTCTATTAATGGACAGGTTCTTTATTTTGTCAGATGAAGGCTGCATGCAACATCCTTTTAAATGCTTTGAACTTCACATGCACTTACAACCATGTCAATCCAGCTCAAAAAGGTACGAATACATCACTGATCTCATACATGTAGACAATTGTACTATCTAACTGAACAAGCTGTACCATTTTGTATGGGGCTGTGTCATTTGATTGTTTTCACTCATATGGTATTGCTAATTTAGGTCTATTGTGTGAAACTGCTTTATGATTAATAATGCACAGGATGAAAAACCTAATGGGACAACATTTCTATGGAATTGTACCTCATACAATTTCATCTGACAAAGAACATTGATTGAACATGTCTTCTAAAGCTCCTCCTTCACTTAGCAACCTGCAAGACACATAAGATGCACAGAACAAATGTCAATAATATAAAATAAGGAGGAAGTATGTCAATGTCAAGCTTGTGAAAAACATAAAATGCAGTGCAGAACTGTTTAGTTTTAAACCGCCTTAACAATATCATAAAACAAATGTGGAACAAAACAATCTTTCGGAGTTAAGTAACTGAGGAAATTGATTATCTCAAAACCACTTGGTGAAACACATTCTACCATATAGCTTATTTCAAACATTCGACATCTAGAAATATTAACTTTATGAGACACTTCGCACATTGGTGGGAAACATTTTCATATTAAATACTAGTCGTCTTTCGATAAGCATGAGAATCAAAGTATAAGAAGAAATGCTGTTGGAAGTGGTGCTCCAGAGGATCAAATATGATATGTTTGATGATAACAGTATATGAGTTTCTGTCTTAAATAGCATTCACATCGACATTTGAGTCATAAATACGTCTCAGAAACTCTGAAAGCTCCCATTGATCCCACTTGATGCTTATCTTTGCACTGAAGTGGCTATTGTCAGCTAATAATTGCTATTTATTATATTAAAATCAAATTTTTATATAGTCTGTTATGACATTTCACAATTTTAAAACCCTCATACAACAAAATGTTCATATAACCGTCTTAAGTTATGACTCAAGTTGTAAATATAGAAAGCTTTCCAATCTCTACAATCCATTCCATATGACGTGAATGTGGCATAAAAAACAGTATTACCCTCAGTCTTACCTAATGGATTGAAGAGTAAACAGCATTCTCTGTAAATGATGGGTTGATACCTGCTGCATGATCTGCTTTGAAAATAGATGAAATTATGTCAGTGTGCATATATAGATTCACCAAAACACTAATTTCACTTACGTTATTGCCAAATTGGTGGTGTCTCTGATGTTGGTTAATCCCAACATCACTTACCATTCAAATGGCTTTTTAATAACAATGAGTCTCACCCAGGTGTTCAGTGTCACCCAGGCCCAAGGTGTTGTAAATAGGTCTAGACGCAAATTCATCCTCATCTGACGGAAATAGACAGGGGTAGTCAGCTGATAGGTAGATATATCAACATTAACGATGGTGTTTAAGGTTGAGCTGAAATTACAGTTTGTTCACTAGAATACTTTTCATTGTATTTATCGGGGGAAGTTTGACATTTTTGGGAATCTTTCTTGCCAAGAGACCCTTACACATGTCTGTGAAGTAAGGACCCTGAGCCAGAAGGTGGTTAGTTTAGTATAAGGTCTGTAATCAGGTGGAAAAGCTAGCCAAGCCTCTAAAGTTCAAAATACCCCTACCAAAACCTTTAAAGCTCACTTGGGTTTTTGTTTTGCATAAACACAGGGGTTACATTGGGCTAGAACTTTACTGTATGCTTCTGCATTCCTATCTGAGATTGAACATGCAGGTTAATTCTGCTGGACATATGCTGGTTAAACTCTGAATTATTATTTATTTCTCATCAATAAGCTCCCATCCATTGAGTGGCACCAATCCGATCTTAATAAAGTAATGTTCTGACTTTGTTATTTGCGTTTGTGATATTACACACTTATGGTTGCACAATGGCTTTGATTGGTGGGCTTATGAAATATAATGACAACATTTTCAAACCCTAAACATCCCCAAGTTTAAGCAATAAAAGTGAGATTGGTGTGCAAGGAAAATAAGTATTTCTCTTAAAGCTCAATATTAAAGGTGGAATCAAACAGAAACTTTAACTTCAAATTGAATGCATCTCTCAAGTTATTAGGTTATTAGGTATGTAGGTAGCTAACTCTTTTGTTTAGTATAAAGCAAACCCATAACCTTTATACTACATACACTGAGGGGCCTTTCAACCTTGTTTTCTCTGTGGGTTTCTTCTGTGGTTTGAGTCTAGCAAGCTCAAATTATCACCAGCACCTACACATTTTCTGCTTGTAAAACTATAGTCATTTCTTGCACTAAAACTGTTGTTTGCAGTAATGTGCATGGCTGTAAATTTCTAAACCAAATGATACATTCTAAAGTTTAAGCTGTTTTACCCAATTAAATACACAATTTAGATGCTGTGTTAATAACATGATTGCTGTGGTCTGTGTTGACATGAGGTTATAATGTAGAGTAAAATTTAGACAAAAATAACAATGTCAAGTGAAGTACTTTACCTTTCTTCCTCCTGTTTTTTGTTACAACAGCATACGTCACTTTGTTTGCATCAGCTGCACTGGTTTCTACAGAGACTAAAAAACAACAACAATATAAATAGGAAACTAATGTTGCCTATTAGATAAATTGTTTTTGTATACCATAAATGACTCAACAATTACCAACAGGGATTACGCCAGATTGGGATATTTGACTTTAGGCTTTATACTTGATATTTTTAGATAATTTCAACTGTTGCCTTGTGTAAAGCACTTTGTAGTTCTGTTTTTTTAAAATTGTTTCATATTTAAAGATCCTAATTAATAAATATAATATAAAACGTATAATATATATAATATCTTTTACATGCCTAGGTAGAAAGCTGAAAATATACCAGTATACTGATAGATGTTCTCACCTGTTTGGTCCTCAGGTAAGCCTGATCTGGGGGTCAGTGTGGACAGGTAGAGCAATACTGTAGTACAAGAAAGAAAAATAACAGCTTCAATAGAAAAGCAGGAAATAAAGATCAAATACGAAAAAATGTCCCAGTGTTAGCATCTGTCCTGTTTCTGTGCTTTATTTTGTGACTGCAAATATTACATTGAGTGGATCCATTTATAAAGGAGTTAAAATAGCCTTCTGTTCACAGAATTAGAACAAATATTAGAAACCCATGTTCAAGTTTTCAAGTTCCCTGTGAAGTCCTTGACCTATGGTAGTGCTATGGAGCAGTTTTTCTAGTTTGTACGGCTCAGTTACCAGCAACAATCCTCGTACTGCACATCTCTCTCTCCCTTCTGTGCCAAAATGTTACCAAAATACCAAATAGTTGCAAGTCAGTAAACACCTCACTTGCTTGTTAAAAGAAACAAAACAATTTGGGGGGAGCCCTGGTAGTTCAACTGTTGAGGCTGCGCCTCATATACTAAGACTCAGTCCTAAACACAGTGGCCCCGGTTCCAGTCTGACCCACGGCCCTTTGTTGCATGTAACCTCCCCTCTCTGTCTCCCCTTTTGCTGCCTCTAAGCTGTCCTATAAACTAAAGGCCATGAAAGCCCCAAAAAATAATCTTAAAAAAAAATGCTGGTTGAGATATGCATTGCAGAGATACCATGAAAGGCACTTCTGTTTCACAGAATGGGATTTGTTGCAGAAGCAGAACTGAGTTTGTCCAAAAGAGTAATTACATTAGCATATAAAAGAGAGCAATCTACAGACACTTAAATGGCACCAACACAAAATCAAAGGTTAAACACATCAAAGTTCCCCCTACACTTTGACTGACAAATAACCTTTTCCAAAGTGAAGTAGTCCAACCGCCAACAGCAGAAGCATCAATAGAACAGTGACAACGATCCATGGGGTACAATCGGAGGAGTTGGGAGTAGTCTCTTTAGTGAAAAATGGCAGAGAATGATTAAACCTAACTTCAAATATATATGCCTATAGCAGTCATTTGTTTCACATGTATGTATAAATGTTATTTTTGAAACATTGCTGTATCTCACCTCTGACGGACAGCCAGCTCTCTGGTGATTCTCCACCATCAGAGATGCTGCACTTGTAGAGTCCTTCATCAGACTTAGAAACACTGTGGATGGTCATCTCTCCTGTTGAGCTGCTACTGATGAGGCGGCCATTTTTATAGAAATCAGTTTGGAGGTTGAAAGAAGCCGTCTTGTTTCTGCAGCTCAGAGTCACAGCTTCTCCCTCCATCACAGGAAGAGCAGGACTCTCCAGCATCACTGAATGCTCTGATCACAAGGTGTTTGATATTTATATCATGTTAAAGTCTAGATGAATTTGACAAAATCTTGTCTTAAATCAAACATACCAGTGACAGTGATGTTGACGCTGTTGCTTCTCTCCCCCCCTTCAGCCTCACACCAGTACTCTCCACTGTCATCTACAAAAATATTTTTAATGTTACAGGAAAGCAGTTTGGATGCCTGCTTACTATTAGTTCTACATGTGAGTACTTCCCCTTTGACCCCCTCACAATGGAAAGTTACAGGCTCATATTCAAAGAACTGCAGCCTGTTTGGGTCGACTCGAAGAAACACTGAATCTGACACAAAGGAAAAAAGGGTCAGTTCACCAAAATCACAAGAGAACATGTGTTCCTACTTCCTTCATAATAATAAGCAACCAACCGGTACTTACAGACTTTCTGATTAAATGCACACAGCAGGAACAACACATTGACCACTGGAGAGACAAAGAAAAAGAGCCAAACATCACAGAGACATGTTTATAGCATCTATACATTCATCGAGTCCTACAGCTACTGCAGCTGCTCTTAAAGCTCAGCGTATTGTCCGTTAAATCTCATAAACGGAACAGAAAGGTCAAAGTCAAAAGTAAACATTTTGCAGCAGCAGTCCACAGAATTAGTTTAACAGCCTTATTAACTTCAACCTGCTTCTTTATGATTTTTGTTTTAGTAAAAGGAAGACATAGTCAGTACTCACACAGTCTGATGCGGAGAGCTGTGACCTCCATGTTGTCTCACTGCAAGTATTGAAAGCAGGTGAGAAATGGCACTTCCTTTGCGTCTTATTTTATGCTGTTGCCACAACACTAATTCTGTGCATTAGGTCAAAAGCCTCGTCTCAGGGACAGAGCTGCTGTCGTGGTAGAAATAACCTCAGTGGGTGGAGCCAAAGAACTTCATTCAGACAAAACAAAACTGGTCATATAATTATGCTATTAATATGGTATTTTAGATTTTACCAATGACAATTTGTTGGCAAGTGGCCATTTTGTTGGCAAGTGGCCATATTATACTGTAAATGGGATAAGTTTGCACTTTCTGTGGTGGTAATGGTTCCCAAAGAGGCAAATAGCTACTGTCACGCAGTCATGGAACGTACTTGTCAGATATTGTCTCTCAAAGGAAATACACGGGTAAGCATTGTCTTGTGAAAAAGAAAAACCTGTGCTTCTCTTGGCTCCGTGAACGCTTTGTGTTTAATTTTTCATTTTGAAGTGTAGTGAGGCAGATTCATGAACATCTGTCTATAACGGAAGTTGTGTAACTGCTACTTGTTATATTTTTTATTAATGGCTGATTTCAAGATTGTGGCACTTATCACAAAGGTGTTTCCTTAAATACATGTAGACATACTGGAAAAACATATCAGTAGCACAATTTCCTCTATTCTTTTTTTCAATGTTTCACTTCCACACATGCACACGCACACGCACACGGACACACACACACACACACACACACACACACACACACATGATTCACAGGTCCTACGACTACCCCCTGCATTACATCATTCAAAGTATTAAAAAACATTTTGGACAGACAGAGATTTTATTGCGTATGCTTTATTAAAAAAGTATTATATTTACATACATGTGGCTGATAGCTACTGGCCTTTTACTGTCATTAAAATGCTCTTTAACAACTTCCCGTTTCTATCCAAATATTACATCACAATATGGTGTTGATGCAAATAAAACATTTTTCATGTTTGTTAAGCAACTTTTTTCCTTTTTTTAGATTGTATAAAATACAAACAGAAAGTGAGACTCCCACTCCCCCACAGGGTGTGTTGATCGAGGTGCAGAGATGATGTGGTCAGTCTGCACAGGGTTTGTCAGCGTTATGGTCAGAGTGGATTATTAAATGTAGACACGGCTCAAAATAAAACTGTCGTTTGCAGAGCGTCTTCATTTGACTTCTGAGAATCCTCACGTCTCGATTCGGTCACAGCACATCTGCTTCTAGCCCCTTAAAAACATGAATTCATAAATCAATCAATCAATGAAAAACAAGTCTTAAAGCAGCAGATGCAAGTACCATCATTCTATTAAACATTTTATAATTAAAAATGTATTTTCCTCTTCTAAATTGTGTTATTGATGATGCATAATGCATTGAAAGGAATATGATGTGGGAATGACTGAGCCTCTTGTAATGTTATTGCTTCAACCTTTTAGATATTTGTGAATTATCGTGATTAGGTGGAGTGGGAAATGTGAACAGTATTGTTTGTTATATTGTAAAACCTGGTGTTCTGTATTCCATTTGCATTGAATTCTGTTATTCATTTAGCCTTCTATCTACCTGCCCAGGGACTTTGGGCAGAAAACAGCAATTGTGCTAAAACCTGGTACGATGCATCTCCTCATTTTTATACAAGGTTAATGTTCAATTGTGCACCGTCCCTGTCTAAACTTCTGAGATGTGAACTACTTAAAGGACAGCACTTTCCATCCCTTTACTTTCTTCCTTTCTCAGTTTTGCAAGTGAGAATTTCAGGGGTGGTACTGTATAGACTCCCAAGACACTAAAAATGACACACATCCACCAGCAGGTGGTGCACTGGGCCCCTGGGCATAGACATATAACAGACCCCCACCCCGTCTACATAGGATCAAGACACCCAAACTCAAAGAGTTTGAATGAGTCTACTTTTTGTCAATTTGGGTCCTTTTGTGGTTGATTTGCATGTATTTTGCACCTCTTTTTTTTGTCATTTTCTGGCTGTTTTGAATCTCTTTATAGTCGTTTTTGGGCTATTTGTAGTCGGCGTGTTTGTGTTTTTGGTCGTTTTTGTGTCTCTTTTCAGGCATTTGGCGTTTGTAGTTGTTTTTGTGTATGTTTTTAGTCATTTAGCATCTTTGTGTGATCGGTTTGTGTTTCTTAGCAACATTTTATGAGTCAGGACCCCTGACCCTTTGGGCCCTTGGCCTGTGCCCCAACTTTCTTTTACCCTCATTCTTACCAGTAGTATACTCTAAAAACTACAACACTATTTATTCACACCTGAATGGACATGACTTATTGTTGTTTACCTCAGAGTCTCCCACAGTGCAGTAGTCCCAGCAGCAGCAGCAGAGGAGCCATCATCACCAGGGGGAGAACGGTTCTTAAGATGAGGAACGCATCATCGGAGGACGGACAAGTCTCTGGAGGAACTGCTATAGAGCCAACAGAAAGTATCTACTGTGATGTCATGACAAACAGCGGTGACTCAGTATGTCTTTTATTTTAAGATGAGAATGAAATACATTGTTTCTCCTGCAGATTGGCTGCATGCACTTTATGCTGCTTCTGTGTCTACAGCAGTTATAATTCTGTATTCCAGTTGGAAAGTTTGGCTAACAGGACGACTCGTTCAACACCCCCCCACTTTGAGAAACCGCAAGTCGAAATTTCTGTTTTGATCTCCCTCAAAACGTTCCATCCAGTTAAACCATTGAAGCCCACACATTTAAAAGAGACAGACTCGTATTCAAAGAGTTGCAATCTGGTTGGAATGATCGAAAAAGCTCCATCTGACACAGAAAATCACACAGAGGAAAAGAGATGATGTTGAGAAAGTTCCTTAAAGTAATGACTCAATACTTTTTTGTTGCTTTTATAAACTAACAAACAAAGCTACTTACCAACTCTCTGAGCGTGTGCGCCAATAATAATTCTGTGTTTTAGATTGAAAACCTTGTCTCAGAGACAGAGCTGCTGTCGTGGTAGAAATAACCTGTGGTTAAGATGAATATCAGTGGGAGGAACCAAAGAACAAAGACTTGCAAATGAGAAGGTCCTTTATTCTCAGACCCATAAACTATATTTCATGATGGTTGAAACAGAGAAATAAGACCAAAATCGGTTAAATTAAGTAATGGTATTCTAAACTACACATGACATTTTGTTGGCCAGTGGCCAATTTGTTGGCAAGTGGGAATATATAAACATGGGATAGTAATCCCTACGTTTGTGCGTTCCATGGTGGTAATGGTTCCCAAAGAGGCAAAGAACTACTGTCAACCAATCATGAAACATACTTGACAGGTATCGTCTCTTAAAGGTTATATCAATATACTGTATTTCTGCTGTTGATGCCACACTTATTACGTGCTTGAGATTGAAAACCTCGTTCTTGACACAGAGCTGCTGTCGTGGTAGAAATAACCTCAGAGGTTGAGTTAAATATCAGCGGGTGGTGCCAACGACAAAAGACTTACATATGATAACACAGATTATAAAACATTGACAGTACATGATAGACACAAGACTGATTACCATTTATTCAACAGAACAGAGGCTGTCGTCGTCAGAAGGAGGACAGCACTGGTCGACTTTTGACTGTCAGGACTAATGGGAAAATAGTGTGATGTTATTGTAGAGCCACAAAGCTTCACAAACATAGGAGGCCACTGTTAGGAGGCCACTGTTTGTTTCACATCTTCTACCAGCAGTCAATGCTGGTTTTCTTTTAAACGTGACCACAATCTTACCCTTACCCTTACTCTAACCTAGAGGTAGGTTCATGTAGGTGCATGTCACACATTCTCTAAAATAAGTTAAACAAGCAGGTTAAACAGAACAAACAATATAAGTATAAATATATGTGTGTATATATATATATATATATATATATATATATATATATATATATATATATATATATATATATATATATACATACACAGAATGTATTAAAAATAAGAGAGTAATAGTTAAGATAAAAAGAGCAGATTAAGTACAGTGGCATGGAGAGCCAGAGGGGGGGTGTGGAGAGAGTCAGGGTGGTTTTCCTTGTTGATAAGGCTAGTGGCGGAGGGGAAAAAACTGTCCTTGTGACGTGAGGTTTTGGTCCTGATGGACCTCAGCCTCCTGCCAGAGGGGAGTGTCTCAAAGAGTTTGTGTCCGGGGTGGGAGGGGTCAGCCACAATCTTTCCAGCACGCTTCAGAGTCCTGGAGGCGTAAAGGTCCTGGAGCGGCGGCAGATTGCAGCCAATCACCTTCTCAGCTGACCGAATGACACGCTGCAGTTGGCCCTTGTCCTTGGCTGTGCTAGCAGCGTACCAGATGGTGATGGAGGATGTGAGAACAGTCTGCCCTTGTCCTCGGCAGTGGCAGCAGCGTACCATATGGTGATGGAGGATGTGAGGATGGACTCGATGATGGCTGTGTAGAAGTGCACCATCATTGTCTTTGGCAGGTTGAATTTCTTCAGCTGCCGCAGGAAGTACATCCTCTGTTGTGCTTTCTTGACGAGGGAGCTGATGTTCAGCTCCCACTTGAGATCTTGGGAGATGATAGTTCCCAGGAAGTGGAAAGACTCCACAATGTTAATTGTGGAGCCACAGAGGGTGATGTGGGCAGGTGGGGCTATGTTGAGGGATTCTATGTATGTGTATGTTGATCAATTAATTCAAAACGTAAATGCAATCATAATGGCCTTAACTTGGGTGACACAAGGTATTCCTTTTGTTTTTGGAAACATTGGAACAAATGTCTGTGTTTAAATCACTGTGGTTTTGTGAACTGCCATGATTGTCTCTGTACTGTTTTCCTCTATTGCATATATTTTATTTTATTATTTTTAATACTGATATGGACATTCAATTGACTCCTAACCCAGCATTTTCTAAGGATTGTTTGGATTTGATTAGATTTTTTACAAATGGTCATGAGACTCTATTGAATCCCTGTTATGAAAGAATATTTGATGAGGACTATCTATACATTGCCACTAGCGAAGGTGATCCATTTGGGGACAGCATAGAGCTATGAACAGTCAGTCTGATTTCATATATTTGAATGTTTAGGTATTTGAAAGGTACAAATGTGATCTGTGAGGTAATATCTAAAGAACAAAAACAAAACAATGCAACATTTGCTATTTTTTGACATAGTTCATATATTGTTATTAATTCTGAATCAATACAATGTTTACTGTCTTTATAAATATACCATACTGTCTTTACCCATGTTTGCCATAGTTGTCCTACAAGCTCTTTTTTTAGCTTTATTTAATACAGACCTACTATCAGCTACTTACTGAAGCCCCCTGAGGCAAATGTGTGATTTGTGATATTGGGCTATATAAATAAAGCCAAATTGACTATCAGGACATTATATTCAACATTTGATTTGAGAAAACTATGCCCAGCATCAACCAAATCAGGGACACACAATTAAGGTCAAAATAATGTATAAATCTACTCTAATCTTTACGGTTTTCATTTTAACAGAACACATCTGGTGGCTGTTAGTATGCATGCTTATTCTTCTTTTTATTTTGTACAATTGGACACCTTTAATTGATTTATGATCAAATTGTCTAATGTAATTGTATTCATTCCTAAAGGTAATGTCCTGATGTCTAAAACTGCCAATAACAATTTAGATCATGCATTGAAAGTAATTGTATCACTTCTCGGTGTGAATGTCAACATACCTTTCTGGTCAAATATATTTTGTTTCATTTTAAGCCTTTATTTGTGACAGGATAGCTTAGACATGAAAGGGGAGGGAGTGGGGGAATGACATGCAGCAAAGGGCTGCAGGTCGGAATCGAGCTGTGTCGAGGACTGAGCCTCTGTACATGAGCGCACGCTCTAACAGGTGAGCTACCCAGGCACCCCGAACAGATGTTATTATGTTAGCAGTTGACCACAGTGTATTACAATCTGCAGCTGCTCTGTTCTTGTAATCAGAGTTTTACATGTCTGAACAAACAGAACAGGTAGAACAATGTGGTTTAACTGTTGCACACTGATGCCTTTAAAATAGACATTGATGCTGTGAGTAAGCTAAAGCTCTCCGATGATGTTGAAAAAAGTCTTTGTAGGTCATTTCTACTTTATAACAAGCCACACATCGTCATTTAATCAGAATCAACCGATTTACTCTCTTTACAAATATATATAACCTGCAACATATTTAATTGTTTCTCTATGTATTTCTTTTAAGAATAAAAATATGTCATTATCTTTTGTCATGGACATACATAACTCCTAAAATTATGTTCTTGAATGCATTCGAAATTAAAACAGCGGTGATTAAAAATGTAACATATTCTGTTTGTAATATTACAAAAACATCTGTACTCATTAAAGACTCTTGCATTAATGTAACAGCTCTGTGTGGTTGTATGACCTGCACACACACAGAGCTTTGAAAAGCCACGCCTTCATTCTTCAGACTCTGCTCTCAGTATCCTGCAAGACACACAAGAGACAGAGAATATAGCTATCAGGATGTTTAGCCTCCTACTCTCCAATAAAAACACATTTTAGTCAAATGTTTCCAGCAAAGCAAGAGTCAAAACACAAATCACATTCCATTTCAGTTGTATTACCTATTCATGGTGGCCTGGTGTCAAGCTGTCCTCACTTTATGGTGTAGTAAAGAGGGGTAAAGTCATCATCTGACAGATAGAACATTTTAGGCATCCTGAGACATACGTAAGTGCACTATTGAACAATGTTTTTTATTAATACACACATCCATAGGCCGGAATAACCATCTGTTATCATGGCTGGGCCTGCCTCCTAAATGTGTAGTAGGACAAGGCTCACTTATTGGCCCATTGCATTTTCTATAAACTACTTTGACAAAACATACATGGCTTCGCTTGTGTTTTAAAATCATTATTATGCAGATGATACCCAACCAATGGTGGAAGAAGTATCCAGATCCTTTACTTAAGTAAAATTACTAATACCACACTGTAAAAATTGCATTGAAAATGTTACTTAAAGGTGCAATATGTAATACTGATAGCTAGTGTTTAAAATAGTTACTGCAGTACAAATTCAAAATACTGGAGAGAGTCGTCTCCCTCGACCCCTCCCCCTCCCCAGACTCGAAGTTCACGTTGGTTGCCAGGCTGAGACCGCAGCATTCACAACAATGTTGCTAGACGATTGTCTCACATAGCCAGACATTACTTAACAGCACATCGGAGTAGCTAACGTTAACGTGGCTATATTGACAGTCGTAAAAGCCCGTGGTCACTCTGAGCTCTGTACCCAACTGACAGACGCACCTTTTCGGCTTAGAATTACTCTAGGAACTGCTAAAAACACAACAACTTTGCCATCCTCTCCACCTAACTGACAGACACACTTCCTTGGCTTAGATTCATGGTGGGAAACGCCAAAAATAACACTAACGTTAGCTATCTTGCCGTCCTCGCCACCTGACTAAACACACTTTATTGGCTTAGAACTATGGCAACAATTGCTGAACACATTGCAAACTCCCGGTCTTCTCTTCCCAATTCACAGCCCCCCTTTCTTGGCTTAAAATAACGGGTTAGGGCTGCTGAACAGGCTACACGTGGCCCCCTTGCCTAGTCCTCCGGTAACGTTAGCAGTTAGGCAGTGTTAGCCAGGACCAGTTGGGATCACTTTACTGGCTGTGTCATGTTAGGAACATGCTGGATTTATTTAGGTCGGTAGTCTCTCTCTCCGTTTGTTTGTTTGGTGCTTCCATGGCTATACTAACGTTACAGCTGTAGCACGCTGGGTTTACGTTTTTACAGGTATATCTGGCAACCCAGACTGGCTGTCAAACTGGGCAGTTGATACCAACACACAGGCCAAAACACAAACAGACATTCCATCACGGAACGGAAATCTCAAAATGAGAAAATACTGGCAATAGCATTGTTGTCAGAAAAGATAGTTTTTCATCTTAGCATGTTTCCTTAATATCTGATAACGCATTGAGGTCATTTTTGGATTTATTACAGTAAATATATTACATATTGGACCTTTAAGTAAAAGTATGTCAGTATCATCAGGGAATGTACTTAAAGTATTACAAGTAAAAGTACTCAATGCAGAAAAATCCCCCTATTTTAGGATCCAAACAGTTTTGTTTAATGGTCTAATCAGTTCAGCTGGCCATTATTTTGTTAGCTAGTTTCATTTTAGAATAAAACATCAGATTTTATAAACTACATGTGTTTTGTGAACAAAAATCTTAATCTGTCAGGTAACTAGTAACTAAAACTGTCAGATTAATGTAGTGGAGTAAAAAGTACAATATATTTCTCTCTGAAATGTAGTGGAGTAGAAGTAAAAACTGGCATGGAAAGAAAAGACTAGTACAAGTAAAGTACAAGCACCTCAAACTACTATTACCCAACTTAATATCTGTGTTGAACAAGCACAAAATATACTCCATGACTGCCTTGATACAGCTAAATGAGGTAATAAAACTGATACTGTTTGACCCTTTACTTAACATTATTAGAATGAAATACTTCTTTGGTCATTTGAGCTTGACAAAACAAGTCAACATCTGCAATATCCTGTCATTAGACGTGCATATTTGAGTGACAGCTTAGATTTAAAAAAAAATAAAATAATAAATGTATCAGGGAGAAAAAAACACGGGTCCACATTTACACATGTACATGCGTCATATCATTACTGGCCCCATTGTGTATTTACATATACTGGCCACCTCTTCACTACCCACATAACTCATGGGGCTGTGAGGTGGCTTTAAGTACCTGGCGTCCTGATCAAAATAAATCTGCATTGTCATGTAGTGTTTCCATGGTGGTTTCTTGACTCGCGACCATATATATATATACATATGACCGTGAAGCAATCACCAGAGCTGCTACACAGTGAGCTGAGGGGCCAATCTACCTGTTTCTGGCTGTGGGTTTCTCGTGTAGTTTCAGTCTGAGATGCTAAAATAAGAAGCTCTCACCATCACTAGGGCCAAAAGCTCGAGAAACAGACACAGTCTTATACAGTTTAAACATGAATAAACTTTAAAAATATACTATAAATGACCGATTAGTAATTCAGTGGTTCTCAAGATTTCTGGTTGTGACACAAAAGTAATGCCTGTTCACAAGCACTGATGTAAACTTTAGTCTAAAGGAAGGTTCACTTTAATACTAATATAATAAGATAATTACATTTTCTAAGATTTCTTTTAAAGGGTTAACATGTTGCATTCTGTGTTTCTCAGTGTCAAGTTAATTACCTCTCTCCCTTCTGGGTTTTGTGACGACAGCATATGTTGCAGCTACATTGGCCTCTTCAGACACTGAAACATGATAACGTAGCAGTTAGGTATATAAGCAGACAATTATTACATTTTACTGAAAACTGGTACACAGATAGCTTATCTACATATTCTATAAATATATCCCTTTAAATATTTTTAGTAGTTAGGACAAAAAAAAGATGTGAAAGTAGAAAAAAGTGTTGCATACTCTGGCTCTGTATGCATTTCCCTTTTATTCAAATGACGTTTCTGCCTTCATGCCTTCTTCAAAATGGACAATCAAAATGACTACAACTTGTGTTGTGCATTACATTTCTTTTATATAAACGTAGGGTTAATATCTCAGCCCACCTTCATTCCTGGGATAATTTCCATAATGACAAAATACACATTTATATAGTTATGTTAAAAGGAGGTTGGTTCCTCACCTGTTCGTAGCGATGGTAAAGGCTGGAAGGACGAAGGAGACATTAGGGTATCTGTTTGAATGGAAAAAGCACTTTTAGCACACTTTGCATTATCATTATTTCAACCCTGTCTCTTAAAAAAATGTGTTCCCATACAACTAAACTTTGTACCAGTGACAGGCTCACGTTCTGAAACGGTTTCAGTTTCAAACATGTGGTTATCGCGGTGAATTAAAACAATGTACTTGGTTACGTATAGGGAACAAAATCATGGGTTGGCTTTTGGGTTTACACGTGACCTAGTCCTGTGTTTATGTGACCAATCCATGACCCTGGCGTCTACGGAAACTTTGAAAACGTTTAAGTGAATAGGAACGTAATTTTAGGAGAGAAGGCAGCCTGATTTTTATCCTCCGTACCTCTGGTGATTGTTTGATGTTTCTTACGTTGCAGTAATCCCACCAACAGCAGCAAAGCCGCCAAGAAAACAGCGACACCGACGCAGAGCAGCAGCGAGAGCTGAGGGCCATGATGAGGGGAAGGTTGTGATCCTAATGCTGTGGAAAAACATGCTTGTTGATATCAATGTAATACTTAAAAATATTCTACACATTGTCTATGTCCATTCCTTAATTAACATTCAACAGTCAAAGAGCAGGTTGAACTCAGTAACAAGTTGTCATTTGTAATACTTCTATCAAGTTTTAAAACATGAAACTTGACACGAGGTACACATCATTTTTGGATTTATTTTGTCATGTCTCACCTCTGACAGCCAGCCAGCTCTCTGGGGATTCTCCAGCTCCAGAGATGCTGCACTTGTAGAGTCCTTCGAAAGACTGGGAAACATTATGGATGGTCATGATTCCTGTATAACTCTTCTCCATGAAGTGACCATCTTTAAAGAATTGAGTGGTAAGATTGGTGGACGTCTGCTTCTGTCTGCAGCTCAGAGTCACAGCTTCCCCCTCCATCACAGGAAAGACAGGACTCTCCAGGATCAGAGAGCCATCTAAACAACATGTTTGAAAAAATATGTTAATTACACAGTTTGAAAGCCTATGCATGGAATAAAGCTGTCCAATATAGCAGATTTTTCCCAGTTATTACTACTTTAAAATATATATTGAACAAAGAACTGAGATGTGCACGGACTAAAATGCGATGACTTTGCGTACTTAGTATTTACTACTGCTTAGTATTTGCATACCAGTGACTGTGATGTTGACAGTGTTGCTTTTCGGTACTCCCATTTCACACCAGTATTCTCCACTGTCAGACGCTGGAAAGGCATTATTAATTTTGCAGTGTTCTGTCGATGTCGACCAGGTAGAAGAACATGTTGTAATAACTCCTTTAATCTTCCTCATCACTCTCCATCCAGTCAGTCCCTCCAGTCCCTCACAGCTGACAACTATGGACTCATATTCAAAGTGCTGCTGTCTGTTTGGAAAAACCTGAGGAAAAGATGCATCTAAGAGAGAGACACAAAGAATGAGATTATTAAAGCAAACATTTTTCAATGAAATGTGTCCTCTACAACATTTGTACTAGTTTATTACGGTATGTTATTTGAATGCATAATAGCTTTAAGGTATTATCACTTGGGATACAGAATATGAGATATTTAAAGCCTATTTGGGATGTTGTTAAAACTACAGCAAATACACATATTAACGTTTGATAAATAAACTGCTACTTACCAGCTTTTTGAGAATAACTGAAGTCAACTTGTGCGACCAGCAGACACAGCACAGTCATCACTGCAGAGACCAGAGAGCTGTTACTGTATTAGTTTAACATATATAACACAAGTAATACATGTAAATGTAATATTTGCTTATTATCAGTGAGCTGATTACAAATCTTAAATTACCTGTGCTTAAATCTGCCATCTTAAATTCAAAATATAGCACTGTATTTTGGATCATTCACATCAATTTCCCCTAAAGAAACTATACAGCTGAACATATTTTACAATTTTTTTCTCAATATATTTCTGTGGACATTACACAGTCTCAGTACTCACACAGTCTGATGCAGAGAGATGTAACCTCCATGTTGTCTTGCTGTTGCAGTCTGATGTTCAGTCAGTCACACTGAATTATAAATATCATGCAAGTCAGACCCTCCTCTTCCTGCCTGTTTCTCTTCTGGTGAGGAAACAGCAGGTTGGAGGTTTCTGACAGACAGAGTTGCTCTCAGTTTAAAACAAGAACAAAAAGTACAACCTCAACAGGTGGCCCGAGAGAACCTCCTTTTAGAGCTTATAACTGGTCAACAGAAAATGTATTCATTATGAATGACTTTTGTGACGAGCTGACTTTTTTTAGGCGTCACCACCTACAAACACTATCAGGACATTTTATTGGATTATATTCTATGAAGCTAAAATATTTTCTCTCCTCTCATTTACCTTTTCCCCCAGCACCATTACTCTCTGTACCCGCTTTTACACTCTTTTTGTCTCTCTCTCTCTCTCTCTCTCTCTCTCTCTCTCTCTCCCTCCCTCCCTCTGTCTCTCCCTCCCTCCCTCTGTCTCTCTCTCTCCCCTCTTTGTCTCTCCCTCTCTCCCCTCTTTGTCTCTCCCTCTCTCTCTCTCTCTCTCTCTTTCTCTCACACACACACATTGATCGTGATCTAGTCAACCTGCGATAGGCTCTACCTCTTGAGAATTGTTATTTTCTCACATTCACACTGATTATTTAGATGGAGATTTAAAAAACGCTTTCTTGGAGCATAAAGTTTAATGAGGACGTATTGTCCTGAACGGTATCTCTGTGTTATACTGTAGATATAGTATGTATGCCTCAGCTCAGACTGCAGCCAAGACCTCCATCTAGTGGAAAGTCTTGTTAACTGCATGATTTGCAGTAGACCTGAAAAATACATTTGACTTCATTGATTGATATGTGGTCAGATGGTCAGCTCATGGAAATCCTTTTTTTCCTATAGGTCAGCTACTGTAAAGACAAACGTAATAGATAATATTTCCATATATTTTATTTTTCAACCAATTTTTTATTCAAGAATTTGACTCTAGCAACCACTGTTGGTTTACTGTCAACTACCAACTACAGCAGATAGCAGGTTCAAAGTTCAGTTTGAACTATTAAAACAGGTCATGTAGTAACAGACTGTAAGAAAACGAAAGTATAACACATGGACACACACACACACACACACACACACACACACACACACACACACACACAATTATGTCTGTGTGTGTTGATTAGGCTATGATTTTAATACTTAGTTGATTAGTATGCAAACACTAACATTAAATGTGATTTAAAAAGCTTTGTTTTTTTCCTTTTTTTCTAGAAATGTGATCTTGTATTCATTTGTAAAATTCTGTTTATCATTTACAGTTTGTATCAATACAAGATCTCAATAAATTTATTGAACACAGTGTTTTAGGCTTAAAGCAAATATACATGCAGATGTAAACGTTGTGCATGCAGTCTAAACCTCTAAAAGCCACACATTCATTTGAGTTTATTGGAAAGGAAATATGAAGTCATAACACACGTTATCTATTTACAGACGGTGTGGGGTGAAAGTACACCTTTTGTTTCAGGCTATTTTATTCCAGACTTTGACCGTGCAGCGACTCTGACACACTTGCCAAAGGTAGGACGTTTTAGATGCAAGACTTATTCTTGGTTTAATTTTTCATCATGCCACTAATGTAATTAAAGTATTGCCAGTTTCTGGATTGAAAGTCAAATTGCTATCTTCTCCTGCAATATTTTTCATACATCTCTGTGGGTTATGTAGGACTGATCAGTTGCTTATAACACAAGAAATGAGGTTGACGTCTGTTGTTGTGAACATTATGAACCCGCATATGGAACAGCAAATGTGACAAAATAATGCATGAATGTATACAATGAGCCAGAATTTACATGAGAATAAAAGAAAATGTATCAAAAACAGAAGAACATGGAAAATCTGTTTTTTGGCAAGTGGTTAAGGTTTAATCTGGGTCCAATCACAGCAATGTACCTTGTGTTTCCACAAAGTTAACCTCCTGAAAATCCATTTGGTCCTAACTTTCCTCTTCTACTTAACTACTATGATCAACTTTGTTTCATTTGAGTTAATGATAACATGTTTAATCACACACATCTTCAGTTTAAAAAAAATGGCAAAACCACCATTGTGTTGTCTTAAAGTCTGAACCATTTGAGCGATTACACTGCCTACAGTTATATCAGACTTCTCGTAATTTTCAGAACTGCAGGATGATTCACATGAAGGACAGACTCCTCTTGAAACCTCAGCTCAGTGTCTTCAGTGCATTGGTCTTGCATCACACTGTGGTCTTCCTTCTCCTAACACACTCTGGTGAAGGTAAATTAAACACAAACATATGGTAAATCATGATTAGACTTTATATATACTGTATCAAAAAACATACTGTAACATAATGGTCATTAAAGGCTAGACAACTACAAAAAACACAATATACAATACATTTTACAACCCAATAAAACACCAATGCACTTAGTGGTTTTACTGCCATAGCCTTACTTGGTTTGAAATGACCAGAAACTAATGGTTGTGATACCTACAGGAAATAGCCATAGGATGGCTGGGTCATGAAACACAGGGCTTTCAACCTGGGGAGAGAAGTTCATGTCCTGGAGAAAGTATGACATTTTAACCCAGGAAAATGTTTTAATCCAAACCACGATCTTTTTTCTAACCTTAAATAGTCGTTTAGGAGCCTAAAATGAACTCTCTGCTGCAAGACGCTCACTTTTTGTCAGCTTAACTTAACTGTAATGTCCACTGAAACGACTGGCAGCTCATTGTGCCCTGTACCTGGCTCACAGTCTCATTTCTCATCTCATTTTGTCGGCTAAATTTAACTGTAGAGGCAGCTAAGCTCAACTGTCATTTTGACCTGTCGTCACGTGACCAGCTGGCGTTCTACTAATTTCGTAGGATATCTTACGAATGGGTGTCCATAAGTTTTTGTACAATATCATACAAACCTGTCATGGGTATGTATTGAATGATATGTAGGAGTTGGATAATAAACAGATGTTTTTTTTTTTTCCTTAGGTCAGTCTCAGGTGATGGATACATCTCAGCCAATAGTGGCAAAGGTTGGTGATGACATAACTTTGCCATGCCACCTGGAAACTGCTGTGGATGCTACTGACCTGACTGTGACGTGGGCGAGATCTGACCTAGAGCCCAGATTTGTCTATTTGAGACGAGACGGCGTGGAGCTTCAGCTTGAGGAGCATCCATTGTACATGGGGAGAACATCACTGTCCACCAACAAACTTAAGTGTGGAGATATTTCTCTTAAACTCTCCAAAGTAAAACTCTCTGATGCAGGAACCTACAAATGCCTTGTTCCAAAATCTGGTACAGAATCTGTTGTCGAGCTTACTGTAGGTATGTTGGCATGAATCCATTGTGCACTTAAAGTGGTTATATCTAACTTTCAGTTTGTGTTGATTCTATCGGTCACTTTGGACAAAAGGTGTAGTGTTTTTAGAACACCTGCTGTCGTAAAGGTCTTTTCTTTACGGAGCTTCATTGCCAACTGTATTCCTGATTTAGAGTTACCTGGGGGGTTATGGAGTCGCGATGAATATTTTGCTCAGACAGAAAATCATTAATTTACAATAACAGAATATGTTACAGATGCACCGTTGCATTTCAAGTGTTGCATATGGTAACTTAGCCTGGATGCATCCTTGGCTAAACTGGGTATCATTGTCAATGTGTTACGAGCCAAAGCATTAAGAGTTTGTTGTAGCAACCAATGTATTTAATAACTTAGATTAATAAAGCGCATTTGAAACCCACGGACGCTTTACACAAGTACAGAGGGAAACGTGAAAAGAAAATTGCAGGCCAACCACAAACACTAACTGAAAATAAAAAAAAACGGGTGCTAAATGGAAGGGGGACCTAATTTAATCCAGGCTGCTAGCATACAACCACATTGATGGCATATGGACACGGGTACGTATAAACAAACACTTTTCTGAAAACTGACAGCTGTGTACAATGTTACTTTTGAAAACGTAGAGGTTGAAATGTCCGTTTATGAAAATAGCCGGCCACATGTAAATGTAGCGTAAATCTGATGCTGGCAGATATTTTGGTACTGTTCATGGGCTGACCAGAAGGGCACCCACAGGGACATTTGGGTTGAACAAAAAAGCATTTGGGTTAGTCAGAATGGATAATTGGATGGACTAAAACAGAGGTACTTGGGACAAACACATGGGCACTTAAAATGACCATGGGAGGGCATTTAGGCCAACCAGGGGACATTTGAGCTGAGCAGAATGGCATTTAGGCTGACCAAAGGCACACAAACACAAACAGAGGTGTCAAGAATGACATTTGGATTGATAGTACTGGCAATGGAACTGACAAGAATATTTCTTGGGATGACCAAAGGCACACTTGAGACACACAACATCATAAAAAAGACATTTTGGACCACCAGAAGGGCATTTGGGCTGACCAAAGAGTTAGGGCGTCATTGTAGAGCACTTGGGCTGTTACTTTAGGGAAAGATTAGGCATTACTAATCAGCTGTGGCAACTTTATATTCAAATTATTTCTACTTTTTTAGGTTCTGTCTCCTCACCTGACATAAAGATATCCAAAGTCAGCAATGGAGTGGTTCTACAGTGTGCGTCTAAAGGCTGGTATCCAGAGCCTCAAGTGTTGTGGCTGGACGGTGAGGGAAACCTCCTCTCTGCTGGACCTACAGAGACAGTCAGAGGTCCTGATGATCTCTATACTGTCAGCAGCAGAGTGACTGTGGAGAAGAGACCCAGCAACAGCTTCACCTGTAGAGTCCAGCAGAAGAACACCAACCAGACCAGAGAGACAACTATCCATCTTCCAGGTAGAAAAACACATTGATGCTATTACTTTGTCAGAGACAGTATTGTTGTATTTACACATCTATTGTGTTCATTTTAGATGATTTCTTCATGGAGCAGTCTAATTCTGCTGTTCGCATCACCATCTGCTTGGCTGTCTGCTTCATGTTTGTCATGGCAGTCTTTGTTTTGTGGAAATGTGGACCACACCAAATCAGTAAGTTAAAACTTCATTTTTCTTCTTTACAAATCTGAAGTTACTCTCACATTTCTTTGATGGCTATTTTGACATGAATTACATTTAGAGTGAACGGCTAAGAAGGGCTGAGAACCACCCGACGGGATCTTAGCCATAGCGTCATCCATTGCAATCATGGAACATCCAACTTGTTGGCTGTTATCCCACTCATACCATACTCATTTGAAATTAATAATTTCACTCTAAAGTTTTTCCACACTTTTCACCAATCAGAGTCTAGAAATATAACTGGCCACGGTATGATGATAGAAAATATATATTAATTAAGTAATATAAAAACATGTAATTTGACTAGATTTTCCACCAAATGTTTGTGTCACATTTGGGAATTAAAAGCTAGATAATTCTGCAAAAGAGGTTTAAACATCAAACTAAACACCCATCTCTTCTGTTCACATAGAAACCACAAACGGCAGCACAGAACATCAGCATCTGGTGGAGGGAGATAAAATGGTTCAGTTGGACATAAAAGAGGAAAAAACTTGATGAGGAGTTACAGAAGAATGAGGGTGATTTGAAACATGTACAACAGGTGATTATAATATTGATGAACCAGAAGAAAGATCTGGAGAACCAGAGAGAGAAACTCAACTCACTACTGGATGAGGACAGGACACAGCTAGAGGAGAACGAGAAGAAGCTGAAGAAGCTCCCCAAAACAGACACAGGTAAAAAAATGGAAAAGCGTGTAAAGACCAGAGAGGATCTGGACAGGAGAAAGACAGAACATGATGAACTGTTATGGAACACAGGGAAGTTACAGGAGACAGCAGAGCAGATGATTACTATAATGACAGAAAGGAAAGAGAAACTAGAGAGAGATAAGGAGAAAATAAATGAACACCTGAAAGAGATGGAGAGACAGAGAAAAGAGACCAAACTTCAGTTAGAGCAGCAAGAGAGAGAAGAGGAAAAAAATAATCCATCCTCCAATGATGATGAATGAAAAATGATGTTTTAATATTAGATCCATAGTGTTGTCAATCTACCAGATCATTCCAAACCAGATGTGACCACCGTGAACTGGACTTACAGAGACAGTCAGAGGTCCTGATGATCTCTATACTGTCAGCAGCAGAGTGACTGTGGAGAAGAGACACATGAACTAGTCACATGAAAATGAGCAAAGCAGGTTGCTGCATTAACTTGAATTTCAGTTCAAGTGTCTTTGTTTTATAGAAATTATTTTTTCTCATCATCTTGCATAATGTTGCATTTTTTGAATAGATTGTACTATAATACTTGGTAACACTGTCATAAACACATGACAAAGTCATGACACATGAACCCTTACCATAACCATAACTTGTCATGACAAAAACTGAATGACACTTGCGGACAGAAGTGTCGTCATAGCCGTTTATGAACTGTTTATCATGTTTATGTTTGTGTTTATGACAGTGTCATGTCACTCTTATGTAGATACCTTCAAGTAAAGTGTAACCTAATATTCTTTTGCTGTATTTGCTGAAAAAATCATGTTAGGCTGTACTTCACTGACATAAATAATACTTTGTACAGAATGTGTGATTAAATAATCCTGAAAATGTATGATAGATTATATAATCATCAGCAATTATTGTATTAATGGTTAAAGTTTAAATAGAAATTTATAGTAGGCACATTTTAATTTAATTTCACCCAGATTTGATATTTTGTTCCAATTTACTGATTGTTCTGTTGTGTTTACGTCAGGTTAGACAGTAACAGTCATCCCACAATCAGCCCAACAGCAGTTTCTCCTAACACTCTTAAAACCAAAACGTTTTTTTTTTCTTGCAGTCATTGATGTTTTTATAGCTGAGAAATACAGATGTGTTTTTGATAACAACTGTACATGACTCCTTTTCTTAAAAGAAATAAATGAACATTTTCTAGTCCATCTAATGAAGGCTGTCACATTTGTTTGTGTTGCTCAAAGCTGTACTGAAATGTTATTGCAGATAAAACTCAGCAACAACCAGAAGACACGTCGACAGAGATTTGGTCTTTTATCTGAAGTAATACACAGTTAAAAAACATAAACATTTGATGGATGAGATTGCAGGAGGTGATTAAAATAATACCGCAGCAATGACTGTTTCTTAATTGTAATTAATGTACTCACACAAGATGGATACAAGTATCTAATGTTTACAATTGCTTATCGTCCTTGCTAAAGTACCTTATTGGAGGGATGCCAAACACTGCAAGGCATGATCATTTATTTAATACTTTACAGGTATCAAAGCTTTTATACAGTTACTATTTTAATTAAAGTTATCAAAACTAAACTAAAATAAATGAATGATTGCCTCTTGAATGTAAAAAAGACATAAAAGAGTGGGATCTAAGGTTGCACTGCTTTCTTAAGTTTGATTTAAGCTGTTGAACAAACTGAGAATGGACTAAAATCTGTGAGTGAAAAGAAGCTGAAATATTTCACTCACTGGTGTAAAAGTGCAACATTTGCCAAAAAGCCATGTTTCAAATCGTAAGCTAAATCAAATGTACCAATTTGTCACTCTGCATGAGCATAAAAAGATGAACAGCAGGAAAGTAAAGACAACAAACCTGCTTTGAAACAATTATTCTAAGATAAAAACCTTTAAGAGTACCGTGTTCAGCATTCATTCTGTTTAAATTAGTCAAGTATTACAGGCTTGCGGTTGCAAAAGGCTTTCAGCTGGGAAGTAAATTTGACTCGTTGACATCTGGTTTCAGAACTCAAAGATGTTTCACCTGACGGATGAAAAATGCCCAAAACTGTGACTCTGTACTAGAGGATGGATACCAAACCCAAGCCCATCGGGAGCTGACAGTACCCAATGGCCCGGGCCAGGTTCGGACAGATATTTAGAATGGTGCTGTGGCTCCTTTAAGAGAGCTCAGTGTGTGTGTGTGTGTGTGTGTGTGTGTGTGTGTGTGTGTGTGTGTGTGTGTGTGGAAAGTGGGCAGAAGAGAGATAGAGAAAGAGGAAGCAGACATGTTGTAGATGTGACCGGAGCAGAATTGTTGGAATAAGTTAATAAGTTAAAGTTTTGTACACAGTGTGTGCGGTGTCCGAAATAAACCCCAGACTGAAAGCCAAGTTCATTCATTTGCTCACGCAAATGAATGATTCATTAACCCCCACGCTATTCATTTTATAACGTCTGATCACGGTCGGAAATGAAGCAATCTGGAAATGTTAACACATTGAACATTTTAAATTAAACAGCTCATTAGCGTGCGCTTGTTGCCCCGTGTGCGCTGATACGCTCATCTGTTGACATTTCCGAATGCCTTCCTACAGTTCCTTAATAAAAGCGGGCTTTCCACACAAACAAACGTACATGTGTCATTAGTATGAGAAAAAAATTTGATTTTAACTGTGTCGAGCTCGGGTCAGGTTCGGTTGCTGCTCTGTCGGACGCGGGCCGGGCTTGGACAGAAAAATGCGGCCCGATCCGCACTCTACTCTGTACCTACAATGTTTTGGTTTCCCATCCCACTCTTGTCCTGCTGCCACTAACGCACTGCTGTAAAAGTAACTTCACCCAGGAGACCGGGGTTTCATCTTTCAAACACACCCATCTTTTCCTAACCATAAGTGGTTTTACCCTGCATGTTCCCAAATGACACCAAGGGGTTCCAGAACCAGAGTGTTAAAATGTGATGCCAAGGGTAATGACCAAGCGAGTATTTGACGATTTTATTTCACGTGAGGCTGTCTTTAACTGACTAAGTGCAGTATGTGTGAATAAATAATCCTGAACAATTTATGATATATTGTATCAGTATTTACTGAGTTGTTCTGTTTCCTTCGGATTAGAGTAAATAACACCTTTTGGTTGTAAAATCAGCTCAAAGATGAAATAGGGAGAAAAGTCTGCTGATCTGCCACATAATCACTCGATCAGAATCAGAAAGAGAAAAGTAAGTAACACAAGGAATTTGCCTTGGTGGTTGGTGCTTAATAAACAAACATATTGAATATTAATATGAAATAAACAATACAGAAACAAATATATACAAAATAGCTGTTTAGAAAAAAGGCTGAATGGATTGAGTGCATACTGTGCAAAAAATATATCTAGTATGTGCAATGGGCAGGTGTATAGTCCAGGATGTAGGTTAATGCAAAGTGTAGTGATAGGGTTGTAGGGGTCAGCAGAGTTTCCTCCCAACACTTCCAAGTCAACAGAAAATAAAAACATTACAGTTTCAGTTGCTGATGTTTTTTTGTTTAAAAAATGCCATTGAGATATGTTGTTGATATACAGATTGGTTTTGTCTTTTTTATAATAGCTCAATATGTGGCATTTTTATGTTTTGTGATGTTTTGATAAATAACTTTTGCCTGTTGGGTTAAATTTAGTATTTTTAATCTTATTAATCAGTCAATGTCATGTTTTTACTGAGACACTGACTGAATATGTTGTATATGTTATATGTTATGTGTATGTAGCAATAAATAAACCATATTTTGTAAAGAAATTAATGAATAAACCTTTATTGTGAATACTGTGCAGAACATAAACCTTTCTTCGAGGCATCAATGTCATTGTTTCTTTATTAAAAAAAAACCAGTAAAATACAGTAAACTGCAGACCCTGAAAAAATGTTGCAAAATGAATCAATTCATCCTGGAGGATGATGGTGTTTACTGGACTCAGCTGAGCTGTGATGAAAATGTTACCAGAGGAAAAGGGCATCCCACCTAAATGCCCACAATTCATAACATTTGATAGATTGGCAGGAATAAAAACACTGCAAACTGAAAATTAAAGATATGCAGGAATGTAAACACTCTTATTTATTTACTTTTACTTTCCATAGACACAGCTAGGACAAATACCGTATGTCTGTGATACACAAAGAGGCAAATAGAGAAAGCTATTGTATTGAAAGAAACTTTAATATGTCAGAAAAAAAGTGTTGAACCAACCACCATAGACCAAAGGACCTGTGAGGGTCATGTATGAGTGGAAGATGTCTTGAAAAACTAAACTGAAACCTAACTCATGATATGGTACGAAAACTTTTGCACAATAATTTGTATGATATTTTATGAAATTAAAGCGACTAGTCACATGAAAAGAACGGTTTTAAACCTGGTACGGAGCAGCGTGAACTGTTGCAGTTTAGTTGATAAAAGGTGACTGTCATGCAGCAAAAACAGTTATGTTTAGGCACCAAAATGACTAGTTAAGATTAGAAAAAAGATTGTGCTTTGGTTTAAAAAACGGTCCTCTTAAGTTGTACTCCCGAAACAGGAACACTTGTTTCCTGCGTGAACTTCTATTTTTGTTTTTCCCTTAACGTCTTCCGGGACATGAACGCCACTTCCATGCCTTAAAGCCCTGTGTTTTATTAAAGGTACTTTATTGTCACATACACATACATGTATCGAAATTCATTTCTCTCCATTTAACCCATCCCTCAAGGGAGCAGTGGGCAGCCATTTACAGCACCTGGGGACCAACTCCAGATCTGAGCCAGTGCACCCGACCTTCCCCCTATGTGGAGCTTACATTTTGTAGCTATATGTATAAATGGATCATGCGAACAGCTTTCTACAAGCTTTCTTTCTTTTGTGTGGTGTCTAAGAAGCTTAAACTCAGTAGTATCTAAAATTAAACATAGAACAAGATATAAAGCAGGCCTTTTGAAAATAGTCAGGCGTTCATCTGTGGTTGCTGTATGAACGTTTTCTGCTTTTGCCAGTCTGATAATAACCACGCGAATTGGTAACAGAACTGTGAAACCTTTTCTAGTCCATCTAATGAAGGCTGCTACATTTGTTTGTGTTGCTCAAAGCTGTACTAAAATGTTTGCAGCTAAACTGTGCAACAACAAACAGCTTAAAAAGCACTGCTTTGTTTCTTAATTGTATTTTTCTAATCTCCTCACATAGGATGGAGAGATTGAAGTATGATGGTACATGAAATACTTTATCTTATTGACCAAAATCATTCATTAAACTCTGTACTTGGTATTCTCTGACGTTAACTCTTTGTTTGTTCCGTCTGGCAGTTACCTTCACATTTACAGTTAGAGGGAATCAGTTGCATTTGTGTGACTCTGAGTTTCCCAGAGTGCAGCAGTCCCACCAGCAGCAGCAGCAGCGCCACAATTAAAATGGTGAAAACGGTCCTTAAGATGAGGTAAATACGACAGGAGCAATGTGGGGAGGGATGAGTCTCTCTGTGAAGTGCTGCAAAGACAGAAAACAGGTGTTTCAATGCATTATGTGCTTGATAGGGTACATAAGGTGAGGCAAATTCATTTATATAGCACCGTATAGAGATGCTTGTTGAATCACTGACTTCTTTTAAATCACTTCTTAAAACACACTTTTATAGACACATCAGGATCTGCACTGGCCACTTTTTTTTTATTTGATGGTGTAATGATTCAGTCTGATCATCTTATATGGATTTTAAAGAGCCCTTATCATACTTATTTTTAACATCACATTTGTCTACTAGAATTGGTTTACATGCTTTGCTGTTACAAAAACATACTGTGTTTCTCATTCTGCCCATTGCTGCAATTCCCCCACCTAAAAACGCTCTAAGCTCTTGGCTCGCCTACCTGAAAAGACCAGGCTGCTCTGATTGGTCAGCTGGCTGTTATTTAATTTAAACAAGTCACTGGGCGGGCTGTGCTTGCTCAGGCAGCACCTATGGGCAGCACATGTAAAAAACTGGGCTGGCTTTCTGGATCAATGGCATCACAAAGGAATTTGGAATGTGGGCAAGGTGTTCTTAGGCAGTTAGGACAAAAGTGCCTTCTATGGGAGGGAAAGCTCCATTTGGAGTGAAATGTGTTTTTGTTATACTTTATACATCTTTAACATACACAAAAAACTATAACACTAAAAGACGGGAAATATCCATAAAAAAAAGAAGCATAATAGGCGTTCTTGAGTTTGCACACCATTCTTCTACCATTATCACTTTAAAGCTACCATGTATAAAACTTCAAAGTTCAATTTGAAATTAGACACAATGTATGTCTCACCTCTGACAATCCGCCAGCTCTCTGGTGATTCTCCAGCTCTAGAGGTGTTACACTTGTAAAGTCCCTCATCAGACCCGGATGCACAATGGATGGTCATGTTTCCTGTAGAGATGTTCTTTATGAAGAAGCCATCTTTATAGAAGGATGCCAAGATGTTGGAAGAAGCTATGCTATTCTTGCAGTGGAAAGTCACAGCATCTTCCTCCATCACAGGAAGGACAGGAGTCCCCAACATCACAGAACCACCTAAACAGTTAGTATTATTAATATTTTGAATGACATGGTTATTAAAGATAAACAGCCAAGAACAACTAAAAATGAGTGTTAACCAATGGCAGAAAGGAAACAACTGACATATACAGTATAATTTCATTTTGAGGTCTTGGCGACATACAGTATACCATGCTGATGGTCAATAATCCATATATCATCGTTTTATCTGTGACACCATCATATTTTCATACTGGAGCTTTTTCATTGGTCCATGTCATGTGATATAGTTATGACAATTTGAATGAAAGTAGGCCTACTACGCCATCGATATGTGATATTTCCAGACTTCACAAACTGACAAGAATTGTCTAATACAAAGTTCATATTATGGGATAGACGTCTCAGATATAAAATATTGCAGTGTCTGACTTGTTTACATTTACTTTGGCTGACTTGAATGGTTCATGAGTTGCCTAGTCTATTAGTTGGTAGGTAATCTTGACTTTGACGTTGACATGAACGCCATTTAAAAGTCAAACTGACAAATGTGGCATATAGTACTTTTATAGATCTGTCACACAGTGTTGGTAGTTGACCGCAGTAAGTGTATTTGAATGCTGCAGCAGCTCCGTTTTTAAAAACAGCATCTTCAGACGTGTGAAAATAGGTATGGAATAATGTGGTTACACGGTCACACTAACAAACTACTCACTCTTTAAAAAAAGATCCTGATACTGCACATGCATCCAGCATAACAATTATATCCAGTTGCAACAACAAATATTACATTTACAACAGGCTGACATTTGTAACTTCTGAAGACAAGCTTGATCTTGCAACAAATGGATACATTTTTGAAAACTGGTTCTCACCTCTGACAGTCAGCCAGCTCTCTGGTGATTCACCAACTCCAGAGATGCTGCATTTGTAGTCCTTCATCAGACTTGGAAACATGGTTGATGTCGAAGTCTCCTTCATATCCAGTTGAATTGAGGAGGCCATCTTTATAGAAATCAGCTGGGAGGTTGGAGGCAGCCATCTGTTTCTGCAGGACATACTCACACTTTCTCCCTCAATCATAGGAACCGTAGGACTCTGCAGGATCACCAGCTAAACAAAAGAATTTTCCTCATTGGATTACAAGGGTTTCTGGGTTTCTTAAGAACGTTCTTGCCAATTTTCACAGGTCATATGTGGAAAACACATTCAGAAGCCAATATTTCAAGGTGTATGCATTAGTACCGCTGCTGTTATGTCAGACAGAATTTACTTGCATTTGCCCAAAATATCCCCCAAATTGTGTAATGTTGAGATGCCGACCGTTCTGAAAATAAAAAGGCGTGTTTTGGCATCTAAAATCTCTCTTTAGTAGTGGATAAATACCAGTGATGGTAATGTTGACGCTGTTGCTTCTTTCTCCCTCTTTGTTTTCACACCAGTATTCGCCACTGTCTGATGTAAAGGCAGGTTTAATGGTAATAGTTCCTGTTGAGGTTTCCCATTGGCTAGTATTTGTTGGAACTTCTTTCAGTTTCCTCATCACTCTCCATTCAGATGAGTAATCCAACTCCCCACAATCTACAGACATGGATTCATATTCAAAGAACTGCAGTTTGTTGGGAGCAATATGAGGAAAAGCTGCATCTGTGACAGAGAGTAAGAGAGGTACAGAAGAGGTATTTTACCAATACAGTTACTTAAAAAAATGATAAACATGCATACAAAATTATAATTACTGTACTTCATAATTAAAATTTGTTGATACACAAAGGTATTTTTTAATCAAATTTTCTGCTTAAAAAAAGAATGAAGCAATCCTATTATGAAATATACAGGCAAAGAAGTTGGCAATTAATTATTAAAATTAAACAATTAAAAAAACTGAGTTTGTTTATACATGCTAACTGCTACTTACCAGATTTCTTAGCATTGCAGTTCTGAACAGCAAGTAGCAGCAACACATCCATCACTAGAAATACAAATATTAGACCTTAATACCAGATAGAGATTGTATGTTTCTTAAAAAGCTAAATACATATAATAATTGAAGGAACACTGTTGTATTACATCCTTCATTTAAATGCTGTGATGCCTAACATCTGTACTCTTGTGATTTGTTTACTCATGAAAATAAATGTCATATTCAGCTATACTTTAAGGTAGTTTTCAAACATCACACCATGTTGTTAAAGTATTGACTTATTAGTATTTTTATTGATTTAACTAATATATCTATAGCTGTATATCAAGTTCTGATATAACTAAAAATCAAACCACTCTAATTGTGTTCGATAATAAACATCTGTATCTGCTTATTTGTCCATCTTTTTACATGACTAGTCTTCACTTGAAGTTAATATTTTTACGCAGGACTCTGGACGATTCCAAATTTCTTAATTTTCTTCTATACGTCAAACATTGAATTTCATTAATAAAATAGGCCTGTCGTACTTTGTCATATGATTTTTACTCGCCAAGAAAGAAAATGAATTGCCTGACAGCTTTTATATCTAGTAATTTTTTTTATGATAAAATGCCGTTATAATAATAATACATCTTATTTGGAGGTGCCTTTCAAAACACCCAAGGTCACATTACATTAGATAAATACATAATAAAACAAGAAGACAGGCAATGACAGAGACAAGACATGACGGAACATGAGAAAAATGTGACACAAGTTAAAGAATGTGGTTGTGGAAAGGGAATCAGTGCATTACATAAATTATAAGTTATAGTTAGTAAGCCAGTTTAAAAAACTGTGATTATACTTCATATATCAGAACACCTGAAAAACATCTTTTAGATTTTAAATGTAACTATTTGTCTTACTTGTATTTGATTTTATGTCATTTTATGTTAGCCTACTTAACATAAATATGAAAATATATATGATAATAGATATAACATTTAACTATTATATTATTATATTACTCACACAGTGTGAAGCAGAGAGCTGTAACCTCCATGATGTCTTGCTGCTGACTGACTATATCTGAACAAAATACATCTAAAGCTAAGACCCTCCCCTTCCTGTTGTGTTTCTAGAAAGGTTACCACAGCACATACAATATCTTTCAGAGAGATTTCTAGTTGATCTAAAAGACAACAAAGGATGTTACTGACTAAGCTGCTGTATGGGCAGAGAAGGACCTCTAAAAATAAAGTTAATTAACTCAGACTCAATCGATATATTCTATAAACTTCACGCACACACACACACTATCTCTCCCCCCTGGCCCCATTCACCCACCCCTAAATGGACAAGAATGAATTCATTAAAAACAGGAACTGAGCTGAACCGACTAACACCATCAAAATTGAGGAAACACCAGAGGCAAGAAGCTTAAAAGCAAAATATTAAATATATTAATACTGTAGAATGCTAAAAACAATTCATAAAATACAGATAAATGAATCAAGTAGAAAAAAAAAACAACTAATTAAATCAATTATAAAACCAACTAAAACAGACTGCAAATCTGATAACTAGGGCTAAGACTATTAAGAGCTTAATAAACCAATAAAAGGACCTTAAAATCTAACACAGGCTAATATCCTGAAAAGTTGTCAGAATATCACAACTATAGACTTGCAGAGATAGTGAACTTTAAGATAATGATCCCTGAAGGTCTGCTCTGCTGAAGATCTAACACCACTCGGTAACACTGAATGACTGTGAATGTTTATGAAATGATGTGTCGACCTACAAGGAAACATTGCTTTTACAAGCGGCATATATTTGCTGCAGTGTTGTATGGTATGTACTTGCAATCAATGATTGAAACACACACACACTCAGTTGCTCAAGAGCATGATGAATTAGTCCGATTCTGCCCTCTGCAGTAAATCAACTGCCTGTCACACATGTGAAACATTTCCTTCCTCTCAATTTCCCCCAGATGAAGAAAAATGTTTCTCAACCCATTATATCTCGGTGCAGTGAATGCTTACAATTGGCTTTACCAGTGGTAACCCACATTTCCTATACTTAAGTTCACTTATTAAAAACTGTTTGCACAGTTTTTAATCAGAATTACCAACCATTATTCTATTGATGAATCAATCCTAAATACACCAGTGCAACCAAAACACTTGATACACACACATCGTAGGATCAACTTTTACCACAGCACTGCCAATATTGGTCTCCTAAAAGTAACAATTTGTCACGCAACACACAAACACCTTAATTACCCGTAGCATCACAATATCACTTTTGTCTTTGAGGCACTGCTACAAATGCTGCAATATGCTTGAAAAAGTTTTACAGTTTGTCATTTGTTTTTTTACTATTGGTAAATCACATTTCTCAATACTAAGTGTTTGTCATGGATTGGGGACAGAACTCAGGCGCAGACTGGAGTAGCTGGTAAAGAAACTTATTTTATTGATACTGTGAGTGTGGGCTGGCAGAAGGGGTACTGGGTCCGAAGATGGCTGGGCTGGCAGAAGGGGTACTTGGTCCGAAGATGGCTGGGCTGGCAGAAGGGGTACTGGGTCTGAAGATGGCTGGGCTGGCAGAAGGGGTACTTGGTCCGAAGATGGCTGGGCTGGCAGAAGGGGTACTTGGTCCGAAGATGGCTGGGCTGGCAGAAGGGGTACTGGGTCTGAAGATGGCTTGGCTGGCAGAAGGGGTACTGGGTCCGAAGATGTCTGGGCTGGCAGAAGGGGTACTGGGTCTGAAGATGGCTGGGCTGGCAGTGAGGGTGCTGGGTCCGAAGATGGCTGGGCGGGCAGAAGGGGTACTGGGTTAGAAGATGTCTGGGCTGGCAGAAGGGGTACTGGGTCTGAAGATGGCTGGGCTGGCAGTGAGGGTGCTGGGTCCGAAGATGGCTGGGCGGGCAGAAGGGGTACTGGGTTAGAAGACGGCTGGGCTAGCAGAAGGGGTACTTGGTCCGAAGATGTCTGGGCTGGCAGAAGGGGTACTGGGTCTGAAGATGGCTGGGCTGGCAGACGGGGTGCTGGGTCTGAAGAAGGCTGGGCTGGCAGAGGTGGATTCTGAAGGTGGGTAATTTTGGTTAGTAACAGAGCAGACAGGTACAAGTACAAAAAACAAAAACTAGACTGGCTACAATTATCAAAAAGCTGGTTAATACGCATACTTGGTGGTAAGCAACAATCCGGCAGGGAGAGGAAAGTCAGGCTGGTATATGAAGGCAGTTGATGGAGCATGATGAGTAGCAGGTGCGCTGATTAGGATTAGTGCCAGGTGTGAGGAGAGTCAGCGGGGGCGGCGTGTCCACGCTGTGGAACATGAGGTGGAAACAGATAGACAGAAAACCAAAACACACCAAACACACGACAGGCATAACAAAATGAAGAAATACAACAAAACACATACACACACCAGACTGTTACCGTGCGGAAGTCACGGCAGGCCGAGGCGTGACAGAGGCATGACAGTACCCCCCCTCCGACGAGCGCCTCCTGGCGCTCCACCAGGCTTCTCCGGATGGGAGCAATGGAAATTCCTCACCAGAGTAGCATCAAGTATCTGTCGCCTGGGTACCCAGCCCCTCTCCTCAGGACTAAACTCTCCCAGTCAATGAGATACTGAACCCCGGCGGCAGGAGTCGAGTATCCTATGAACCGTGTAAGCAGGATGGTTATCAATCATCCGAGAGGGAGGAGGTGCAGGAGGGGGAGGCAGTAGTGGGCTGGGCTTGACAGGTTTGTTCCGGGAAACATGAAAAGATGGGTTCACCCTGAAAGTGCGGGGCAGCTTTCGGCAGACAACAACAGGGTTAAATAAACTAGCAAATTAATCAAACTGTTGTGTGGATGGATATTTTATTTCATTGGGGTTCAAATATGAAAATTAAAATGTACACTTGAGCTGAAACTTTTTGGGAATGGTTTAGAGTTCAGTAGGTTAGTTCCTAAATAGATACAAATCATAAAACAATATATATTGTATGAACTAGTGCAGTGCCTCTTTGGAACGGTTTTCTTGGTTCCCAGTATTCCCTCCCCCCCACAACTTTATTGTGTAAATTCTCACAAACGTGATAGAAAATGCAGTTATAAAGTGCTTGGTTCCAAGTGTTGCTGCTTGCAGCGTTGTTGGGTGGTGTGCCCATTGGAAGTGTTCAAGAACCACTCATCGGATGGTACCTTAGTACAGGACAAAGAGCTTTACAATTTGCCTCTCCTTTACCCATTCACACATTGATGGTGTCGGAGCTGCCAAGCAAGGTGCTGGCCCACTATATGAAGCACCCATAGGATTGCTGCTGCTCCTAAATCAGAAGCAACAAAGTCGACTGTGGCAGCGGCAAGAGAGAAAGACCTTGCCATCGACTGACAAAACTGGAGTCTCTTTTACGGAAAATCGCTATATTTTGTGACAAAGTCGCTAAGTTGGCAACACTGCCCCGCCCCCCACTGCTGCACGGAGGCTCATACAACAGCGTGCCACGGGTAGTCTGGCTCTATGTTCATTTCTAGGATGTGTGGCGATGTGTGTTGCTGTTGTCTTCGGGAATGGTCCAATTATGAGCAACGAGCAATATACTGAAAATGGGAAATTTGAAAGAAAATTTGGATAGTGTGTTCAAGGCAGGCTTGCTTGGTTCTTGACATTACTGTAACAGGGATAACGGATTAGCAGGAATTTCCTACGGACAAAATACACACGGTGACACACTGGTGAGAGCAAATTATGTTTAACCATGGAGCCAGCTTATTTAAATAGCTCACATTACTGTATTGTGTAAACAGTAATAACTTAGATTAAGGCCCAGTATGTAACGTGTTTAGTTGTTCATTATCAAAATCTGTGTTGCCCATTCACAAACTTGTCCTTTTTCATGAATATTTACCACCACCATCAATTCCAAATATTCCTTTGGGCTTGAAATTTTACATTTGCATTCGCATGAACTGGAGTAGACGCTCCATATTCATGCGCCATCTTGAAATACGTTAGCCAGTATCCATGGTATCCAACATATACAAAGGGAACAACCCGTTTTATTATCATTGGGATCAAAGTACAAAATACAAAATGCACTTTTAACCAGCATGCACAACATTTGCTTCCTTCCTTCCTTAAATATGGGCCATAACTGACACCTGTTTCTTCACAGAATCAATCACCTCACTAACTGAACACAACACTGCTATTATTTTGAACATTCCCCTTTCAATTACAGATTCAATTACACAGAATGAGCAGCATGCATGTCATGACTGTTGGGTCTGTTGGTTTTCTATGTCTCTACAACACATGTAGAAATATCACTTCTACCCAAAAAATTGATTTATGAGGTTAGTGATGTTGGACTGCTATTATTTTGAACACAACTGTACATCTGAGACACTGGAAAGGACAACATTGCAAAAATGCTCTGGTAATCTTCCTTCTTTGTGGTTTATAAAGTTTGATTTATATGAATGAATACACTTTTTCCTTCTGTCTTTTTAAATTCTCTTTATTGTATTGTAAAAAATGCTGCCTTAATGCATGGGCTTACCGGCGCTTAAGCCCAGAGGCCTATGAAGACGAGGGGCCTAACATGAGCCAGTAAAAAAAAGAAATCACATTGATTTATAATTTGTCAAATTTTCTGTCCATCACTTAAGGCCAGTGATAGCAAGGGCAAGAATGGGCGCAGCCCGCCCAATCAAAGTTAAGAAAATGTGTTTAGCCAATAGAAAAAATAACCGTTTCTGGGTAGGCAGCCTAAAGCCCGCCTCCAAAGTTGCACACTGCCCCGTCTTCTCCTCGTGTTCAGGCTTGTTTATGTGGTTCAGCAACACATTCTCACACCCATCTCATAAAATATGGACGCTTGGTCAGGTGCCTTTGTCGTTCTTATTGACGCTAAAAGTCTCCTTTAGCGCTTTAAGTAAACGCACTTGGTCGGGACTATTGCCGTCCCTTTTGACGCAGTTATGTTAAGGAAAAGGTCGTGGGTGGGCTTACGGTTCCGTGACACATGGGAAGAATGGGACGGTTGGGTTTAAGAAAGGGTCGTGGGTGGGCGTACGGTTCCGTTACACGCGGGAAGAATGGGACGGTTGGGTTTAAGAAAGGGTCGTGGGTGGGCGTACGGTTCCGTTACACGCGGGAAGAATGGGACGGTTGGGTTTAGGAAAGGGTCGTGGGTGGGTGTACAGTTCTGTGACACGCGGGAGGAAAGAAAACAATTACTATAGCAAGCGTGACGCGAACCCCTCTCTCCTGGGTGAAAGTCCTGTGTTTGACCCATCTACCACCCCAACCAACCACCTTACACGGAAATTCGCCCTTACGTACTACTCGCTAAATCCTATCTAACTGCTGCTCTGACACCAGCTGCCGCCAGAGATGTTCTTTTGCTGGTGCTTTGGGGTTGCTGGACGTTTCAGTGAGGGTGCGCTGAAATTTTTAGGTTCCCTTGACACAAATAGGCTAACGTTACACACACTCGCGCAGATGCCAACCCGCCTCTGCCGCGGTTTACTAAGCGAGCGAACGAGAGAGATTGATTTAACGTTGCCGATACAACAGCACCATAGAACTCTGATTACTCAGAAGATTAATGCAGCAGGCCAAATGTCAGATGGTCAGATCACCTTCCTCCGGCCGCTTTTCTCCGTCCCGGTTGGTGACAAGTTCACCATATCTCTCAGTCTCATTTACAGATTTTGATAAAGTCTCCACACCTTGGCGTTTAGGTTAGTAAAAAACGATGCATTGCTAGCGTTAGACTCACTTCTCTAATCCTAACGGCTCCAAATATTGAGCTCTTCTTCTTCTGTGTGAATACGTTAGCTGCTGTCGAGTATAGTGTTAACTAGCTAGCGGTAGGCTAACGTTAGCTGCTGTCGAGTATAGTGTTAACTAGCTAGCGGTAGGCTAACGTTAGCTGCTGTCGAGTATAGTGTTAACTAGCGTCACATGCAGCGGTGTTTGTGTTTCCTGTAACGTCTGTTTCAGAGCAGCAGAGAGAAGAGCAGACATATCAGTGGCACCAGATTTTCGTCTGTATTGACAAACGTCAATATGGAATGGATTAATCTGCGTTATTTTGACAGCCCTACTATTTACACATTAACAATTTTTTATTTATTTATAAATCAACCACAACAATTTCTTGGGGGTGCTAAGGGGGTGCTATGACAATCCTAGGGGTAGCTACAGCACCCCCTAGCCCCTCCCTGATGCCGCCTCTGCTCTCCTTCCAACTCATCTTCTCCGTCTACCTTGCTCAGTTGTTCATTTTCTATTTCTCTCGCCTTTCTCTTTGGTGAGAAAAAAAATACATATGGTACCTTTTCTCTTCATTTCTGTAAGATTAAAAGTAATTTTACAATGTTTTCCTTGACAGACGTTGAATCAATATTAGCTTTTGCGGCCTATACTTTACACAGAACAAACGTCAGACCTAAGTAACATATGTATAGTTAGCAAAATAACGTTCTTCAACCTGATTTTTATCATCTCAAAATCAGCATCGCCACTATGCTAGCACTGTGCTTTCGTTATAATTTCATTTCTTGATAGATAGTTAATCCGTTTTGACCTCTTTCCTCCTGTGTCTCCTTTCCTCACGACTCCTGGCTCCCTCGCTTTGCGCCACTCAGTTTTCCAAAAAAATTCAAGCTCTTGCTGCTCTGGCGTCATCTCGTGCTACATTCACTGCAGTCGGACATTGGAGATTCGCGCTCAGAAATTGTCAAATTGGCCATAACTTTTAATTCGTTGATGCCAACTGGGGTGGCAGCAGGGCAGGCAAGGCTTTTTCTTTTCTATGCCACCCCGGTAGATCCGCCCCTGCACCAAGGTGACTTGGTTTAGTCTTGACTTCTGGTCAAATCTGTTGATTGTCGAGTGCCGAATAAACATAGATGGACAGGACAAGGTCAAAGCCATCAGGTGTCCAATTTAGAAATAAAAAAAAATAAAAAGGAGAAACGAGGTATGCAACTACGTTCTCTCTGTATGATTACGGTATCCATGTAATGAATGAAGGGCTAATGTCAGTGGTGTAGTCTACGTGATACGCAGTATACCCACTAAGACAGCTCCAGGATTTCCATATACCCACTTAAAAATGCTCAATGACATGTAACAACATATTTTGCATTATTATTTTGATATATTTTGAATTGTCATGTTTTTTCTTCTTCGCATAGGCTAATTAAAGGTATTTCCACAGTATATTGGTGCATAAAAGTGTGTCGGAATGCAGTCGGAAGTCTTTGACGCTCAAAAGTTTCCTGGGCGAGGACACCCAGACCCCCCGCTATGATATGGCCCCCCATCCTGGCCCATATATACAGTACAGTATACCCACTACAATGCATTAGACTACACCACTGGCAAATGTTAATTGGTGGGTATAACTCTTACATTTGTTAGCGTTTTTTGCTATGATGCTTGCTATGCTTATAAAACAATAATTTGGTTTTAACTCAAACACAATATCTAATTCCACCATAATATTGTGCCGTGCAACAAAACTGTTACGAGTTCAGTTATTTATTTCCATCATTTGGGTTAACGTTAGGCCCTGTAATTAGCCAACGGAATTTTCCAATATGTAGGTTTCGAAGACGAACATTTGCTATTTGCTACAACTCTATTTCGTGACAACAGTTTAACAAGTCACAACTAAAAGTGTGCCATGCATAGAATTCAAGGCAGTAACCAAGGAGCTAATGGTTCCTCCCTCAACGTTAGATCAATAAAGCGTGTAATGACATTTAGCGTAAAAGCGAAAATGTGATAAAGTTGAGTTCCCTGCCAGTGGAGAAAAAGGGATGCAGACAATTTCCTCACAGCCAATGACAATGCTCATCTGAAATTCAGCACAGCATGAAAGATTGTATGGAAATATTTAGTCATACAGTAGCTTAGGTGGAGTCTACGCCTAAGCTGTCTACACCTAAGCTGAAGGACTCTTTTTGAACTACAACAGGTATGTTGTACTAACTTATAGCACCCAGAACTCAGCTATAGTAGACGTGCATCTTTCTATAACTAACATATATTCTTACAATATCCTGCAGGTTATTTAAAAGTTTGTCACTGAACTGTAACCTGTTGTTGCTTATTACTGTTTGAGTCTACTGTTACACATGAAAGAGACATGCAGAGAGTTGGTTATTAATCATTTAATGACGCATATATTTTCCAAAATGAGGTTTATTTAAACTTGTTCTCGACAATGTCATTGAAACACAAAGGGGAATACTGTAGTTGCAAACACATTGCATTAAAAGATAATCAATTATTTAAGTTAAACCTGAACATTACACATTATTTTATCTTATTTTATGAATGTAAAGTAAGGCTGAGTGACGTATAATATTTCATCATTTTGTGATTCACACTGTTTTATTACTATAATTACTATTTTACAAATGATTTAGTTTTCAGAAGCCCAGGATGTCTCACCTGAAAGATGGACCATGTCTTAAATCTTCACATAGTTCTTTTACTGGTGGTGTTTGTCCTCCTCCTCTCAGCACCCTGTTTTGAAGGTAACATGTACACAAACACATTAGTAACAGCTAAATGAATGCAAAAGTATATGTAATAATTTAAGTTTAAAATGTTACTAGTAATGAGCTGAAACATACTGTAATTTTACAATTCTGTGAGGCAAGAAGTCACTGTTTTAGATCAACTTTGTCTGGAAAGCACAAGCTACCTGATATTTGTATGAACACACTTTAACTGATGAACTGTCACATGCAAATTTTAACAGTAATCTTTAACGGCACATTATATTATTATCTACCCACCTTTTACTAAGCGGCAGTCTAACGTCCAAGGCCACTGAGCTTTTAGAGCTCCTCAGAAAGGATTTTAGTCACAGAAATTGCAAAAACCACAACACACATTGCTTGAGTTAAAACAGATCGGTATCTTCCTTAGGTCTGGTGCATGTAGTTGGTCCGTCTCAGCCAATAATGGCAACAATTGGTGATGAAGTCATTTTACCGTGCCAGCTGGAACCTGCCACAAAAGCTTCAGGCATGACTGTAGAGTGGGCGAGACCTGACCTGAACCCAAGATTTGTTTACGTGTGGCGTGACGGTGTGGAACTGGAAAGTAAAACACATCCGTCATACAAAAGAAGAACTAAAGTGTTCCCTGACGAACAGAAGCTCGGAGACGTTTCACTGAATCTCTCCAAAGTGAAACTTACTGATGGGGGAACATATAAATGCTTCATTCCAGGACATGGTGACGCGTTAATTCAGCTTGTTGTTGGTAGGAACATGTTTTATATCCATCCATCAAATTATCAAAGTTGTCTGTTTTAATTCTTGCAGTACTAGTAAGATATATGTAAGTGTCTCAATGAAATGAGTCTTTATATACTGGTGGGACACTACCTTAAATAAATTGAATCTGAGCCTGCAAAGTGAGGGAGACAGAAAAAAGTGCTGTAACATATTAACATGAATCAGATAACAGGAAAATTATTTCTGATGTAAAAGCATTTGCAAATGTGCAGCAGCTGTCTGTTTTATGAGTTCAATAAGCATATGTTTGAATGTGCATCACTGACTATGTTTACATGCACGTTTACATTACGTTTTTTGCCCTTATTCCAAGAAAGACAATATTCCGACTAAGCTGTTTAGATGGCTAATGAAAATGAATATTAATAATGTAATATAATAATATAAATTAATATTCAAATAATATTCCTTTTGACATGCAGCTGTAAAAACAGGGTTTTTCCACTGGTGGTGGACGTGCAAACTGTTATGAGGGAACAGAACAGACTCAAACGCTAGGCTCAAATGTCAACAGGTCTATTGAGTTTTCAGGGAAAAGGGAGTGGGGAGGTAGACGCCAAGGACAGGGGAAAAGGCAGCTAGGATGGTGAGGGAATCGGGAGCAAGGATAGGATGGCGAAGGCAGTCAAGGGCGAGGGTACTCAGGGGAGCCGGGGCCGAGAAGCCGAGGAGGAGACACTGGAGCTGGAGAGCCGAGAAGCCGAGGAGTGGATGGAAGTGGTGGAAATGATAACCAGGAGTGATCAGCTGGCAGCAGTAGCGGGAGGGGAAAGGGGAAAACCAACAGAGACAACAAGGCAGGGCCAACAGAGAAACTGACAGTGGAAAACTCAAATAGGGACTAGTAAACAAAACAAGAAACTCACAGCCAGCCGACCCCAACCATCACACAAACACAGCCTCCCTCTTTCACTCCTTCAACCAGCTTCTTGAAAAGGTTGGGGTTGTGTCATTTGTGCCTATTCAAAAACCTGTTGATATCCAAGTCTTTCATAATGTTTAAATGTAGCTGTGTTTCACCTTTTTTTTCTTTTGGCCTAAGAGTTGGCTGGTTGGTTTGTGTACAACAAACCATAGAAAATGCACAGAGCTGAGCATAAGCTGTAAACAGGCAAGAGGCCACAAACTGTCAAACTGTAGCAAACTGCAGTAAAAACCCTGATTGAGATACATATTCTAAATGCACTGTATGCATGTCCAAAAAATGCTTGATAACTTGAAACTCGAATAATACCAGCATAGCACACGTCTTAATCGGAAAACGTTAAATTTGGAAAAAGGCCTTATACGACATATCCAAACATAATATGCTGTGATAATAGTGGAATATTTGTGTGCATATAAAGGTAGTCAATAACTCTGTATGTACATATACCTATTTAATTTTTTTCCTCTCTTTATTTTTAAGGTGCTGTTAACTCACCTTTCATAGTGAGTATTAACAGATCCTCCAGTGGAGTGGTTCTACAGTGTGAGTCTGAAGGCTGGTATCCAGAGCCTGAGGTGTCGTGGCTGGACGGTGAGGGAAACCTCCTCTCTGCTGGACCTTCAGAGACAGTCAGAGGTCCTGATGATCTCTACACTGTCAGCAGCAGAGTGACTGTGGAGAAGAGACCCAGCAACAGATTCACCTGTAGAGTCCAGCAGAAGAACACCAACCAGACCAGAGAGACACACTTTCAGATTGCAGGTTCAAATATGAAAGGGCTGAAGCCCCCATTACCAACCCCGTTTACAGAAAAAAAAAACATTTAGCTATACTTACATCTTACATCTACATACGAGTCGTGGGTCTGTAAATGTAAAGTTTGTCCTTAGGTTGGTGCTAGAGGAAAGTATTAAGAGAAATTACTGTGCTCAAAGGGGGTGGCTCATTCATTACAATGGAAGTTGCTCACTGGTAGCCATTAACAAGAAAATTAATCAGGCTTTCTCAAGCGTATTCCGATAATAATAAAGGACTTCAAAGGAAGTACTGGTAGCTAGGACTATGGTTTAGGTGTGTGATGGCCACCACGGTTTGTTAAAAACAACAATGGCGGAAGTGATAGACAGATGATTTATCCTATCATCTGCCAGGTATTTTTTGAAAGTGCCTGCCCTTTGCTGAACAGTTTCCAATGACTTAGGTGGTTCTGTGTAACACACCATCTGGCACATCAGGTTACAGATATCCTGCTCTGGACGAAGGTATTAGACGTACAAACTAACAGGACTTTGTTAGCTGCTAATCACATAAATATTTTTTTTATTTATTTAATGAAATGCTCAATTTAATAGTTTGAAAGAAGTGATGTGCAGTTTGACATAAGTGACGATTGGTTCTGTGTTTTATCATTTCAGCTGATTTCTTCACAGTTCCACCAAGTTCATCTGGTCGTGTCAACATTGGCGTTATTGCTTTGGTTATTTGCCTTTTGTGTAGTCTGGCAGTTGCCTTTGCTTGGTGGAAATGGAAAACATCAGTAAGTCGTTAATCCATTTATTTCACATTTGCAACCCTGCATGTTTTCATGTTTCATGAACTATAACTTTTAACTGAAATTTCTTTCCCTTTCTTTCCTGTGTGCACACAGAGACAAACCCACTTGTAACTCAAGGCTGCGATGGCACAGTCAGGGGAAAGAAGCAATGAAGGACATGAACAGTTTGTTAGTTACTAAAAAAATGTAGAGGTCATTGTTCAAGCAAGTACTACATTGAGGTACTTGACCTTCTTCCTGTGATTGTGACTCATCATCGCTTACAAAAAGGCCATACATTTAATTCAAACAGGTGTAGATATGCTGTGGTTATTCTGCAGAGGCTTTGTCGTGGTTAAATGTAGACACAGTCACAGGTAGTATATTGTAGACACTCAAGTTTGAATAAAAACTACCCCGTATAGACTGTGTGGTTTCAAAACCAAAATTACTTTACTTCACCTTTGAAAGCTGTCATATTTATATATTCCCAGTGCATTACATATCTGCTGCAAAGCCAAAAGTATCTTCTGTAACATGATTTCAATATTAGCAGTTTCCCCGGGAATGAGCTCAATTTCTAATAGTTGTTTGTCCTTTGCAGATAAACATAAAATATGGCGAAACTGATGCATTTTATAGCATGAAAGTGTAATAAAGTCAATGATCTGAATGATTCAGCTATTCTTAAATTCACAGTCTGGAGACATGACTTCAGATCTTAAATTGACTTTATGCCAAGCATCAAACCTAGGGCTTTTATTTTGAAACATGTTTGGGTCTCACCTCTGACAGCCAGCCAGCTTTCTGCTGATTCTCCAACTCCAGAGATGTTACACTTGTAGAGTCCTTCATGAGACTTGTAGACACTGTGGATGGTTATTTTACCCACAGAGCTGCTCCCAATGAAGAGGCCATCTTTAGAGAAGACAGCTGGAAGGTTGGTGGACGACGTATTGTTCCTGCAGTGCAGAGTCACAGCGTCTCCCTCCATCACAGGAAGAGCAGGACTCTCCAGGATCACAGAACCAGCTAAACAACAAGACTTTTATAAATGTTAAGTTAACTTGACAGTTTTGCTGTGTGCATAAATAAGGAAAACTAAACACATTTTGTACAAGTACATACAGAATACCAGTCACACATACAGATAGTTGACAAATTAATAGAAAACCCAATATAATGGTAACATCAGTGCTCTTTGGCATAGACTTGAAGTGTCTGCAGTCAACAGGAAGGATGAACACCATTATTGCAAAAGACATCATCCCCCTTTGGTGTTTTGATGATGGGAGTGGAGTCTAACATGTCGCTCCAAAACCATCCATCCATCCATCCATCTTCATCCGCTTATCCGGGGTCGGGTCGCGGGGGTAGCAGCTCCAGCAGGGGACCCCAAACTTCCCTTTCCCGGGCCACATTAACCAGCTCCGACTGGGGGATCCCGAGGCGTTCCCAGGCCAGGTTAGAGATATAATCCCTCCACCTAGTCCTGGGTCTCCCCCGAGGCCTCCTCCCAGCTGGACGTGCCTGGAACACCTCCCTAGGGAGGCGCCCAGGGGGCATCCTTACCAGATGCCCGAACCACCTCAACTGGCTCCTTTCGACGCAAAGGAGCAGCGGCTCTACTCCGAGCTCCTCACGGATAACTGAGCTTCTCACCCTATCTCTAAGGGAGACGCCAGCTACCCTCCTGAGGAAACCCATTTCGGCCGCTTGACCCAGCCATGGGTGAGGGTAGGAACAAAAACTGACCGGTAGATTGAGAGCTTTGCCTTCTGGCTCAGCTCTCTTTTCGTCACAACGGTGCGATAAATTGAATGTAATACCGCACCTGCTGTGCCGATTCTCCGACCAATCTCCCGCTCCATTGTCCCCTCACTCGCGAACAAGACCCCAAGGTACTTGAACTCCTTCACTTGGGGTAAGGACTCATTCCCTACCTGGAGAAGGCACTCCATCGGTTTCCTGCTGAGAACCATGGCCTCCGATTTAGATGTGCTGATCCTCATCCCAGCCGCTTCACACTCGGCTGCGAATTGATCCAGTGAGTGCTGAAGGTCACAGGCCGATGATGCCATCAGGACCACATCATCTGCAAAAAGCAGCGATGAGATCCCCAGCCCACCGAACTGCAACCCCTCTCCACCCCGACTACGCCTCGATATCCTGTCCATAAATACTACAAACAGGATTGGTGACAAAGCGCAGCCCTGGCGGAGGCCAACTCAACTCAACGAGTCCGACTTACTGCCGAGAACCCGGACACAGCTCTCGCTTTGGTCGTACAGAGATTGGATGGCCCTGAGAAGGGACCCCTCACCCCGCACTCCCGCAGCACCTCCCACAGTATCTCCTGGGGCACCCGGTCATACGCCTTCTCCAGATCCACAAAACACATGTAGACTGGTTGGGCATACTCCCAGGCTCCCTCCAGGATCCTTGCAGAGTAAAGATCTGGTCCGTTGTTCCACGACCAGGACGGAATCCGCATTGTTCCTCTTCAACCTGAGATTCGACTATCGACCGAACCCTCCTTTCCAGCACCTTGGAGTAGACTTTACCGGGGAGGCTGAGAAGTGTGATACCCCTGTAATTGGCACACACCCTCTGGTCCCCCTTTTTAAAAAAGGGGAACCACCACCCCGGTCTGCCACTCCTTAGGCACCGTCCCAGACTTCCACGCAATGTTGAAGAGGCGTGTTAACCAAGACAACCCCTCCACACCCAGAGCTTTAAGCATTTCTGGACGGATCTCATCAATTCCTGGGGCTTTGCCACTGTGGAGTTGTTTAACTACCTCAGCAACCTCCACCAGTGAAATTGATGCCAATCCCCCCTCATCCTCCACCTCTGCCTCTACCATAGAGGGCGTATTAGTCGGATTTAGGAGTTCCTCAAAGTGCTCCTTCCACCACCCTATTACCTCCTCAGTTGAGGTCAACAGCGTCCCATCCTTACTGTACACAGCTTGGATGGTTCCCCGCTTCCCCCTGCTGAGGTGGCGAACGGTTTTCCAGAAGCACCTTGGTGCCGACCGAAAGTCCTTCTCCATGTCTTCTCCGAACTTCTCCCACACACGCTGCTTTGCCTCTTTCACGGAAGAGGCTGCAGCCCTTCGGGCCCTTCAGTACCTTGCAACTGCCTCCGGAGTCGTCTGGGATAACATATCCCGGAAAGACTCCTTCTTCAGTCGGACGGCTTCCCTGACCACCGGTGTCCACCACGGTGTTCGTGGGTTACCGCCCCTTGAGGCACCTAAGACCCTAAGACCACAGCTCCTCACCCCAGCTTCAGCAATGGAAACTTTGAACATTGTCCACTCAGGTTCAATGCCCCCAGCCTCCACAGGGATGCACGAAAAGCTCCGCCGGAGGTGTGAATTGAAAGTCTGTCGGACAGGGGCCTCCTCCAGACGTTCCCAATTTACCCGCATTACCCGTTTGGGCTTACCAGGTCTGTCCAGAGTCTTCCCCCACCCCCTGACCCAACTCACCACAGCTCCGCCCCTCTCTTCACCCGAGTGTCCAAAACATACGGCCTCAGATCAGATGAAACGATTATAAAATCGATCATTGACCTTTGGCCTAGGGTGCTCTGGGAACCATCACCTTATCGTGGTGGAGAGGTTTGTGTGTCCCTATGAACCTGAGGGCTGTGTTGTCTGGAGCTTTGTGCTCCTGGTAGGGTCTCCCAAGGCAAAGTGGTCTCAGGTGAGGGGCCAGACAAAGAATGCTTCAAAAATCCTATGAAAAATCGAGGAAGGGATGAAGTGACCCTGCCCGGAGGAAGCCCGGGGCCCCCGTCTGGAGCCAGGCCCAGATGGAGGGCTCGTCAGCGAGCGTCTGGTGGCGAGCTGCCACGGAGCCCGGCCGGGCACAGCCCGAAAAAGCTACGTGGCGGACATCTCTCCATCCCATGGGCCCACCACCTGTGGGAGGAACCGCTGGGGTCGGGTGCGCTGCCACATGGGTGGCAGTGAAGGTCACGGGCCTCGACGGACCAGACCCGGGCAGCAGAGGCTGGCTCTGGGGACGTGGAATGTCACCTCTCTGTGGGGGAAGGAGCCGGAACTTGTGCGGGAGGTGGAGCGCTACCGGTTAGATCTGGTGGGGCTTACCTCTACGCACAGTCTTGGTTCTGGAACCATACTCCTGGATAGGGGTTGGACTCTTTTCTTCTCCGGAGTTGCCCAGGGTGTGAGGCGCCGGGCGGGTGTGGGGATACTCACAAGCCCCCTGGCTGAGCGCCGCTACGTTGGAGTTTAACCCGGTGGACGAGAGGGTCGCCTCCCTACGCCTGCGGGTTGTGGGGGGGGAAACTCTGACTGTTGTTTGTGCATATGCACCAAACAAGAGTTCGGAGTATTCGGCCTTCTTGGAGACCTTGAGTGGAGTCCTGCATGGGGCTCCAGTCGGGGACTCCATAGTTCTGCTGGGGGACTTCAACGCGCACGTGGGTAATGATGGAGACACATGGAGAGGCGTGATTGGGAGGAATGGCCTCCCTGATCTAAACCAGAGTGGTTGTTTGTTGTTGGACTTCTGTGCTAGTCATGGATTGTCTATAACGAACACCATGTTCGAACATAGGGATGCTCATGTGCTCCAAAACCAAGTTATGATTTTACTTCAATCTTAGCAGCTGCACTGCTGTGATGGCATCATTAAGTTAAGACAGTTTCATAACCGGTTTAAAGCGTATGATAGTCACGTTAAATAGTAGTTCAATTCTATGTGTGACACGCTTATTGTTGCCATGTTACCATTGTTTCTGTCTCATTCAAATACGGTATGTGCCAAATTTGCTTAAAGTACACCTACCAGTGACAGTGATGTTGACAGTGTTGCTTCTCTCTCCTCCTTCAGCTTCACACCAGTATACTCCGCTGTCTGTTTCAAAGGCACTGGAAATGGTACAGGTCACCGTTGAGATCACTGTGCTATTAGAACACGTTGGGATGTATCCCTTGATGTTCCTCACCCCTCTCCATTTAGCTGAGCCGGTAAACCCCTCACAGGTAAAAGAGAGCGACTCATATTCAAAGAGCGGCAGTCCGGTTGGAATGATCGAAAGAAAAGCTGCATCTGAGACAGCGAAGAACAATAGAAAATAAATAAATAAAAAAAACACTTTTCAATATTTATACAATAGGCTAAATTAAAGAAAAGGCACATACACAAAAAAAATGAAAAAGACAAACAAAATCAAAACTATAGGTATGTAATGCTATAAGACCAATTGTTTTCAGCTGGGAGAGTTATTTTGCTAGAACCAAATAATTGGTTATTGGAAGGGACTAAAATATAAAAATAACATTTTTTTTTTTTGTCTGACTTTTCAAACCTTTAAATGTCTTCCTTATTCTTGTTAAAGGAAATAATAATTGTCATTGTATTTTTTCAGAGAATGGGTTAAAAAAAATGTTTAACTATTTGCCACTTACCGCCTTTCTTAGCATAACTGTGGTGACCATGTGCAGCCGGCAGCAACAACACATTCAACACTGGAGGGACAGAGAAAGAGAACTGTTGATGCTTTGTTTTATAAAACCATTTTCTAATTTTAATTATGATATAATGACTGGTATAAAGAGATAAAAGGATTTCAGATGCTCTTGGATATTGATAGAGGTTATAAAATGGCTGAAACGTCTACGGAAGCCTAAAGCCTTAATGTAATTTCATCAATTCGTGTAATCTCAAATGTCTAAAAAAAAATGTCTTCACTTCAACAAAATAGTTTATTATTCAGATGTGAATCAGGACAACAAACAATGAAGTGAAAGTTACTTTCTACTCTAACTTAGCAAGAGGTTTCTCTAGGATGTACTATCTACGCTCTACTTACTGCTACTACGTTTTGTTTCGATTTAGCACATTCATTTGAAAAATGATTTTAATTGTGTCACACTCGGTGCGGCTTTCTGATAAATGAAAAATGAACTGATGGAAAAGAAGACTACTTACACAGTTTGATGCAGAGAGATGTGACCTCCATGATGCCTTTCTGCCGACTGTCTGAGCGTCAGACGGAAATACAGATAAATACAATGTAGGTCACGACCTCTTCCTGTGTCGTTTATTCTTTTGTTCATGCAATGACAGGTTTGAGCTATCAGTGGTGGACTCACGGTGTCCGAGGGCCGATTGTCGGTTTAAGGCAGGACGGCTGTATAATTCTGTGATATGTGATATATATCACCTGCAGAGTGGTTAAACAGCCTGCAGATAACGTAAAGTGATAACAAAAGCAGCCAGAAGCCTGTCAAGCTAGCTGGCTTGCTAAGATAGCTAGCTGGACACACCTGGGCTGACATGAACTTACCTTTTTCTCTGTCCCCTGCTCATAGGTCGTCAGTGGAAATTCAGAAATTTAGAAGATGAAATTGACACAAAATCACAACAGTTGACATGTTTAGTGTTTGGAGTCAGGGCTTAACTTGAAGTTCAAGTTGAACCCAGCCTTCAAAGTTGAACCCAGAGTTGAAATAGAAGCGAAATTGCGATTGAAAATGTTAGCGTTTGTTGTTTGGAGCCAAGAAACGAAGCCACACACACATTCATCACACACACCTGAGTGACGTACCTCAGGGCATCCAAGCTGCGTTTCGATCCCACGTCTCCACGTCACCGGTCGGAGTCCTTCACCACTGGAGCATCTTCAGGGCCGATCAACGCAAACAACCAGAGGGAGAATGAAGTTCAGGCTGAAGGTGCAGAAACTTCACCTTCATCAAACTGCAGAGAAACACAGTTTACAGTCTTGGATAAATATCATATTCTCTATTTGCTGCTGTCCTGACCGTTTTGTGCTCAGAACGGGCTAATTTCCTTCTAAACCATGATTACAGCAACCAGTACTTCAGTACTCAATGAAACTGTAACACACTTGAAATGTGCAGCCCACTACTACTACTGTAGTACTGCTTATATCGCCAGTGACCACATTTGTCTCTGACGTGACAGAGGCTGGTAGCGAGAAGCAGCCAAAGCTAACTTTTGAGAGCGTTTTAAGCTTCGTGGCCTTTTTGCTAGACGGCGCTCTGAGCCAGGCAGACACAAAGCTGACAACCTCACATGGATGCGGTGGAGATGGCCTCATACATACACGCAGCGGACCGCTGTGGACTTGTGTCTGTTGCACGGACACGCAAGGATTTCCAGAAAAGAAGCTGCATGTGTCTACGACAATGCACGGACCCCGGTACAAGTCGATACAAACATTGCATAGTATACACTAACACGGTGTAACGCCGATGACCTGTTGGTGTCCATTCAACCCACGCTGGACTCGTTCATAATGAATCAGCCGTCACTCTGTGAGGAGAGAATCCAGTCTGCAGTGGAGTTCAGACACTTCACTGATAAACCAGAGATTGGCTTTATGGTCAAAGATAGTTTTTTGTATAATTAACTTCAGTCTCAGCCAGAGACGCCTGCTTTTAAAAGTAACGTAAAAGTAACGAGTAAAGTAAAAAGGTGTCATTTAAACTCAACATATTACTTACCAATATGCTACAGTTTCACAAGAAAAAGAAAGTTTTAAAAAACAGACTTCTGCACAGCACGTCTCATAATCTTGGCATCATTTAAAAAATTAGCGACAAAAGCTCTGAGCAGGTCACTTCCTTGCACTTCAAAATAAAAGCATTTCCTGTTAACAATGGCCACAGTAATACTGAATAATTACCATTTGCAAGTTTCTTATATTTCACACATTGACTCTAAATATGGTTAAAAAAAAAGTATGGTTTACAGTTTTCTTTAAAATATGTTTAAACTAAATAATATGAGTTATTAGAATTGGCTTAAATTGAAAGCCAGTATATGTGTGTGTGTGTGTGTGTGTGTGTGTGTGTGTGTGTGTGTGTGTGTGTGTGTGTGTGTATGTATGTATGTATATATGTATGTATGCATGTATGCACTATGTTGTTTTGAATTCTTTAAACAGCAGATATTATATATTTGTTTGTCCAAGACAAATGTCCTTTAGAATAATACAACAAAAAAAAACTCTTATCTCATCTTACAACTTTCACCTTAATTAAAAATGGATTCAAGTGTATTTCAATTGTAAAAAATAAAATCATATTTTAAATACAGGCATCCAGGAGGCCACTTTTGCTCTTTTGCATTTACTTTTGCTTGTGTGGACCACAACAAATAACTCACAGTGCAGATAATTTAACTTTACTGATACATCCATGTGTTTTGATAAAACATTATTCCAATATCATATCTATAATATATAATATATCATATTACCACTCTTTAATATTATACCCATTTTTTCATTGACTTTCATTTAATTGAGAACCTGGACCGTAACGAGTGTATTTAAAAGCAGCAGTGGTAGCTTTAGTACAGCAAGGTGTAAACTGGTACGATACGTCATTTTGGAGATGCTTTGAAAAGCCATTTATTGTTTATAGTATCACATTCTGCAAACAAGCATCAGAAAGTCACAGTTTCCATGTAGATTACTTTGTAAAAATGTACTTTAGTAATACACAACACACCTCAGATATTAACATTACCATACATAACATTATAAGACAAAGTACAAACATTATTTTGAAGTGACAGGTGATGCTTTGTGTAATGCAGTCTATTGTTACATAGCTTAGTTTTCAAATACTTTGTTTCTCATTTCTTTACTAATCTTATTATTAAAAACTGACAATATTGTTACCAAGTTGCAGTTTGCTTTGCTGTCAGTGTTACAAATAGTGACAGATACAAAGTACAAATACAGTGCTGTCAAAATGTTTGATCCAGCAGAGAGATGACAACACAAAGTACAAATAGTACTCTTTACTGACCCCGTACTCAGCAAAATATATGTTGTATACTAGAGAGAACCAACTGCACTACTAAATACAAAAAGTTAATTCAAGCAGAGTGTATTTGACGTCTCTAAACTTTCTTGTACATATTGCATGCTATAAGCAGTTCCTTCATCTCCTTTGCAAGGTGTTTCTTCCTCAGTGATCTGTAAGACACACAGAAACCACAGAATGTAATGATGTTTACGCACAAGACAGTACATTAAAGAGTAACTAAACCCAGGCTATAGGCTGTAGTGGCTACAGGCTATAGTGGCCAAACAGTGGAATTACAACTTCCGTGTCTGTCACGTGATGCCATGGCGAAAGAGACGTCTGTAAATCGGTGGCTACATTTTTTCGAGCGTCACCCCATGAAATGACTCATTTCAGATAGTTGCTTTAATTTCACACTGAGCATCAAGTTACCTTCTCTGTCTTTCTTGGCCTTATGTGTTGGTAATATAAAGGTCTGGCGAATTTGATTAAAAATAAATAAAAAGCCAGTGTTACTGTCAGTCCTACCTCCTCAGTCGTCTAGATGAAATCATATTCATGCTCCTGATCTGTAAAAGGTGGGTCTGTTACTGCTGACGGCGCTGCTGTCAATGTGAAGCTGAATACTCCTGGTTCTGGAAATATGGAAACAATTGAAATTGTCTTAGCCTTTTGGTAAGATTCGTTCATCATAGTAACCAACATGTTAAAACACCGAAAATATTTTGGTCATTGGCTCTGTCCCATTACTTTGCTTGTAACCCTGAGGAAAGGCGATGGATGGTGGTGTCAGTGTCGTCCAAAACAACCCATGTCAGTGTTACAATAATGACCAGACCCAAACGGAATCTGTGGATAAATAATTAAAATAAAATAGTAACCATTTTGGAGACCTGGCAATGTATCATCGCCGGGAAAAGTGGAGTGAAAAGATAGAGGCAAAGGTTCATCCTTATCTGAAAAAAGAGACACAAAGTTAGCAAGACATATTGCATTAAACTGTAGCATGGTAAACCTTCAACTAAAGGTCACCTAATGTCAGAATGCTACTTTGGTCCTGTGGAGGACTGCAGGCTGCCGGCGGTTGAGGGGCCCTCTTGCCTTTTTCTGTCTGTGGTTCTTTGCTTTGGTTTGTGTGGAGGCTCAAATTATCAGCAGCATCTGCAATGTCAAAACCATGACGAATTTAGTTGATGTGACTTAGTAAAAAAAGAGGTTCTCATACATTTCTGGTCACAACCTCAAAGTGACATCTATCCAGTTACTGTTACTAATGTTTAAATGCAGACGGATGAATAGTTTATCACTTTACCTCAAAGTGCATTCAATTACCTTTCTTTTTCTTCTTGTCTTTTTTGACCAAAGCGTACAGGTCCTTGTTTGGATCACTCAACTTTATCTCTAATAAGACTGAAACATGAAGGACATTTATTATCACTATCACTATTACCACTCACTATTTCTGCAGAATTATTTTGTAGAATCATTTAAGTGAGGTAGGTAGGCAGACATACATATACAGGTAATCACAGAAAAAAATAGGCATGGCATCCAATATATGAACACACATAGACATACAGTACAGAAGGAGATAAGTGAGTTTTAATTTTCCTGTGTTATGGGTACATAGCCTACTATACAAATAACTTCTTCATAAATAACTTCCAATTAGGGGTGCCCTGATCCTGATCTAAGTCCTTTAATACCTGCAGATAGGCATGTATTACAGCTGTAGCCCTCTAAATTCGGCCCACAATATTTTTCACAAGCTACTTGATCTAAATCTTGAGGGTCCTGGGAACTGCAAAAACACTCCACTACAGAGTGGTGCGTCTTTTACCTCATAAACAATTTGTGGCAGAGTACAGACACCGGCTGCAGAGAGCCTGAACATAAACCCGACAACAGCCAGGTTTTATTGTGGCCTGTTGAGAAGTTACTCACAATACGAACATTAATGAACGACATCCGATATGTCCAGCATAACCCAGTCAATCAGAATCACCGAACCTTTGTTTTGTGTGCATTAAGTATAATTGTAGTACCTAGCTGTTTCTTCCAGTAAAGTAGTCCAATCACCAATAGCTGCAGGAACAATACGACAGCGACAACGGTCCAAAGTAGGATGTAGTAATGGTGGGAAACCATCGCTTTGTCAGATAATGGAAAGATGACAAAAAGGACTTTCTTTAACAAAATGCTCTGGTTTTTGTCAGACAGTATCCTATATATTCTGTACCATTTGATCTAATGTCAACATTTTATACACATTTCCCTAAAAATGTTGCCTGACATATTCAGGGTTTAGAGCAGAGATCTTCAACAGGGGGTCTGGGGCCCCTAGGGGGTCCTCAGATTCTCTGCAGGGGGGCCTCCAAATTATTGTCAATTTTCATAATTTATTTTCAAAAATGAAAATGTCTTAACATGAAACCAACACATTATTAGCAAATATAAATCCCCACAGATGATAGGCTTACTGGCCTATAGGTAAGGTAGTCACTAAGGTAGCCATCCACAGATACAGTTCATCTCTAAGGATTCACTGTGCAACATGTATGTTTAACATTAAAAGATCATTCATGAAATAATGTTGACAATCATTATTTTAATAGCTTAGTATTCCATGCACTAAAAAGGTATGTAAAAAGGCTTTAGGCCACCGTACATGTTATTGTAGGCCCAGTTTAATATGCAACTTCATTTTATACAATATATGTAGTAGGGGGTCCCTGCTCCAACTCTCTTTCAGTTAAGGGGATCCTTGGCTTAAAAAACTTTGAAGACCCCTGGTTTAGAGCTTCCACGATTAGTTGATCAATGGATTTTTACAGCCATAGTTCAACCACGTCTAAAGACAAAATTGTTCATACCAGATTCTTGCCTGCCTGCTTATACCCTTTGGGTTTAGGTTGCCTTACCTTTTGTCGAATACTATTATGATCAACGACCTGGTAAACTTTAGTTTTACCTTACCTGTTCTGTCTGCGCGTTGTGAGTCCTCACTTTGTGTCACTGAGCCATCATACTTCTCTTCTAGAATTTAAAATAAAGTTCTGTGAGTACAGCGTTTGGCTGCGTTAGATGAATTTGTACTGACTCACTCACATGTCTAGAAATGCTGTTAAGATGAGCAGCTAGCTAATACCATCAGTATAATCAGCCGGGGCTGCAGTAAAAATATACTCTCACCTCTGTTAGATACTGGCACATACAGTATTTAATGGTTTATGTTGTTTTTTTTATATCTGCTTACCCTGGTCAGGTTGCCACATGGCTAACAATAGCCCACTGAATCATTGAACAATCTAGCAGTTTGTTCACGTGTGCAGTTAACTGATTGATCTGTCTGAAAGGCTGAGAGTTATATATATTTCTTTTTTACATTTACCTCTGACAGCCAGCCAGACTCTCTGGTGATTCTCCAGCTCCAGAGATGCTGCACTTGTAGAGTCCTTCATCAGACTTGGAAACACTCTGGATGGTCATCTCTCCTGTAGAGCTGCTCCCTAATGATGAGGCCATCTTTATAGAAATCAGCTGTGAGGTCAGAGGGAGCTTCCTTCATTCGACAGCGCAGAGTCACAGCTTCTCTCTCAGTCACAGGAAGAGCAGGACTCTCCATGATCACATCAGCACCTAACCAACAGCATACAAACATTTCATGTTAGATAGTAGCACATATTTAGTGGTTCATTTTTTTTTATATCTTCTTACCCTGATCAGGGTTGCCTATGCCATTATGCATTGCATGCACCAGTCTATCACATGGCTAACAATAGCCCAATGAATCATTGAACAATGTAGCAGTTTGTTCATGTGTGCAGTTAACTGAATGATATGTCTATTTTACATTTACCAATGACAGCCAGCTGATGTTTGTTTGATGTTTGAGGACCAAAACATAATTTTAAAGTGTATTCAAGTGATGGACAGTGTGTTGGTTTATTTGGATCCCTTTTAAACTCTAAGGCACATGCTCAGCAGATTGCTCCTTTGCAGGAGTCATTTTTTAACCAGCCAATGATTACAATTTTAGCAACACTGTCATGTGTCATAAGCATCAAACATCTGGAGTTTTTATAAGTAGGGGTGCCATCACCATTTGTAATCTGCACCCGTCCTGCCCATACAGATGATACTGCAACATGTTATCTTTACGATGTTTTGTAATGCTGTTTGTTCCACCTCTGACAGCCAGCCGACTCTCTGGTGATTCTCCAGCTCCAGAGATGTTGCACTTGTAGCGGCCGTCATGAGACTTGAAAACACTTTCAATGGTCAGGTTTCCTGTAGGACTGCTCCCGATGAGGCGGCCATCTTTATAGAAATGGGTGATGAGACTGGAAAAGGAAGTCAACTTGGTTCTACAGCTCAGAGTTACAGCTTCTCCCTCCATCACAGGAAGAGCAGGACTCTCCAGAATCACAGAACCAGCTGAACAGCATTACAAAATGTTTAGAAGCAGAATAAATGCTAAACTTTAGTGATGATATCTACACACAATCAACCTACCGGTGACAGTGATGTTGACAGTGTTGCTTCTCTTTCCTCCTCCAGCTTCACACCAGTATTCTCCGCTGTCTGATGGAAAGGCAAAGTCAATGCTGCAGGTCACTGTTGACGTTACGGTGTCATTTGAACATTTTGGAATTAATTCCTTGATGGTTCTCACTCTGCACCCAGCTGAGACATTAAACCCCTCACAGGTAAAATGGACAGACTCGTATTCAAAGAGCTGCAGTCTGGTTGGAACGATACGAAAAGCTGCGTCTGAAACTGAAAAATGGAGAGCATAATTAAGGAAGAATTTGGTTCCCAGACAGATAAGAGGTGCATTCTATAATAAGAGGGAAATCAAAAAACAATTGAAGAATCTACGGCTAAAGAAGACCTTGTCTATGCCATAGATGTATTATAAGAACTGGATATAACATTAAAGGCAAAGCCCCGTTCATTTCTATCAGAGTTGCTCAGGAGTGCATGAAACCATCATGGAGCCAAAAATTACCCGGATGATCAGCAGGGTTAGGGTTTAGGGATAGGGTTGGGAACAGGTAACTGCTACTTACCAGGTGTCTGAGGATAACCATGCTGAATATGGGCAACCAGCAACATCAACACATTCATTACTAGAGACACAAAAGAGGAGAGATATGTGAAAAGATGCTTTTACTGTACATAGAATTAATATTCAATCACTAAGTCATATAAAATTGTCATCTTGTTAAAAAGTTTTTGGAGCTGCACAACACTTTATATGCTAAATATAACTAGTGGAAAGTTCTGATATTTTAGAATACGTATGGATTTGATCAAATGCTTTAAATTATTCACATTGGCATATAGCTTTCATAAAGGACATCTGATTTTGGTATTCGGCAGAGCACAAATAAGGGTTTAATAAATAATATTATTTTGTATAATTTTTTTTTTTGGGGGGGGTGAAAAGAAAATATAACTCATAACTGTGCCTGCTTGTGTGCCAGAAAAAAAACATTAGGAACCTGCAAAACATATTACATTGCGCCACTATTTTGTTTTGACTGGAGTTTTTTTACCTTAACTTGCTGAGGTAGTTTATTATGTTACGTGTCTTTACTTGCAATATATGTATGTGTATGTATGTATATGTGAAGAGCAGTTTGTTTGAGTGGGAAGAGGAGATTAGCCTAGGTAAGCTCTGTAGTTAGTTCACCTACACTTTGTGCTCACTGCTCAGTCAGTCTGTGTCACACGGTAGCAGATATCACACTGAAGAAATAGAGCACTATTTATAGCTATACTAGCGACGTTGCTGTGCCACATTTACACATAAACCAATAGAATTCATTATAGTTCATTAATATTCTATTATGTTTTATTGAATAACACTTATTCTAACAAAACATATTCTATAATAATAACAACCAGGATCGTTACATCTATTTCTACACTTATTTGAATACAAATACAGATAATGTTGGTGCCTCATCAAATACACATCAAATACAAACACTATAGGCTCCGTGCTGAAACCCAATTCCTAAAGAGGAACTTCTTTAATTCCACATGTATAGATGGATCCAGACACCACACAAAAATAGAGATATGATAAACTTTTTCAACATTTATCTCTAAAACGTTTATGTTGCTATCCTTTTTATTTCTATTTTGTGTACTGTTACTTGTAGAGCAACAAGAAATGGGGAAAACAGACAAATGTAGTACTCACACAGTGTGATGCAGAAAGCTGTAACCTCCATGGTGTCTTGCTGCTGACTGTCTGAGCAACAGGCTGATACAGAGCTAAAAACAGCATAATGCAGTTGAGAACTTCCTCTTCCTGTGCACACGATTTCTGGTGTTAAGCAGACGTTGGCTCTTGTTTTAAAAGCACTTTGCTGAGGCAGATGTACTCTACAACAATACATGATCTTAGATTTGCACAAAAGGGGCATAACTACTCACTTGTAGTGCGTTTAATACTTCAGTTTCCTTTGAGTTCAGTAGCACCCTGCAGCTACATCAAATGGAGACATTTAACCAGCCAAGCAATGGATGGTAGGATATATAAAATCCCAATCATAGGCCTCCGGATGTATCAAAGTTTTTTAAGTTAGCTTCTAGGACGGACTGATTTCCCCAATAAAATAACATTTTGCCCTGGGAATAATTTGACAGATGATATAGTCACTTAAACGTGAACTCATTCTCATGAACAGGTTCGTATGAAATCATACAAAAAGTTAGGCGCAACAATTCGTATGATAACCTACAAAATTACGGGTCACATGACAGTTTACTGGCATTTACAGTTAAATTAAGCTGACAAAAGGTGACTGTGAGCCTGGTACAGAGTACCGTCAGTACATTTATTTTACAAAAAGTGATTACAGCACATATCCATTCAATCCAATTCATTCAGTAGGTGTCAAGATATCTCAGTCTGGACCAAAGTGGTGGGCAGACGTTGCCATCCTTAGAGCCTTGCTGCAAAAAAGGAGTTCTGATTGGATGGTTCATACCAAAGTAAAGAGGGAGGAGAGATGTTAAGACCTAGAGTGCAACTTTGCATATAAGTAGGTCAAGTTTCTTCCTGTTTGAACTTTTGCTGAACTCCATTTATCTGAGATAGATGGGTGAACATAAATAAAAAGTCCTTTGCTGCCCCCTGCAGACATTATATCTGTCTCTCAGGTTGTCAAAACTACACAGAAACTGCCGTCATTGCTCCTGTTTCATTGACTTCAGATGTGTTTGCTGCTGTAGTATTTGATACAGTAATTATGGTGATAAATTACCTGGCAACTGGATCAAAGTTCAACCTCTTATTTATATGTAACATATTAACTAAGAGACATTGAATGCAAGTGTGAAATCAGCTAAAGGCTACAGCACAGAGCCAGTATGATTATTCAAAACTTACTGGTTTGACAGGTGAATTTAGCAGATTGAAATGTTCTTGGTAGTGGGAAGTCAGTTGTAATTATGCATTAATTAGTTCAAGAGAATATTCAACTGCTGCCGCCGAAGAAACAGCATTGTTTTAGTGGCGTTTCCGTCCTGAAGACAATTATACCACTTGGAAGTGTGGGTGTGGTTATAAGAAACTATTAATACATCAACCTTTTTATTACTACAGGTAGACTTGGATTTATTAGGCTGAGCAGAGGGCAGCACTGTAGCTGAGACTGAGCAGTTGATTGTTGGATATAAGGACTTTGACCGTGTGCAGCTCGCTAAAGGTAAGACATTCTTTTTAAATTAAACTCTTTCTGCTTTGAATTGATTTTCAATTTAGAGGAACTTGTAACTTTTTTGATATGAAAGGAAGTTTGTTGTCACATATGGTCCCCGTTTATATGCAACTTTTTTTTTCAAAAGCCCGGGCAGGCTTATAAACAATGGCTTCTTATCTTCGAAGGAATTAAATAATGGCTAATAAATAATAAAAATAAATAATAGCTGTATAGGAAATACAGAACGGACCTAATCTCAGACTGTTTGAAAAGATATATACATTTGATATTAGATGTTTATTTAGCCAGAATATAAAAAAAAAAGATTCCACATGATATTTTTGTGAATTTATTTTGTGGTTTATTTTAAATTCCCAGCTCTGCATGATGCCTCACCAGACGGACAGATTGTCCTATAAATCTCCGCCCATTGTTCTCAGCACTTTGATTCTCCATTACGCTGTTGCCCTTCTTCTCCTGACACACTCGAATGAAGGTAACGCACACATAAACATGATTATGAAAGGTCATTATTTTGGAATTGAGATGGAATACTCTGCACTACCCGCATGTACTAAATATGGTCGTCAAACCATTAGAATCACCTCTCAATTAAATGTAGTCCAATACAAAACTGCCAGTAACTACGACCTCAGTAATAAACGTACAGTGTCATCAAAAACTGAAGATTAGATTGATTTTTAAATGTAAAAAAAAGACAGAAAAAGTATACAAAATAATATTACACAACATAGAAAGCATAGAGATAGATAACAACAAAACTGATATGTCCGAAGAGGACACTTTATTATTAAATTGTTGTTCCAAAAATACTTAATCAGAGGCCATTTGGATGTTAATGGATACCAACACTGCCTTTTCTTTTTGAACAGACTAATACTTTCATTGTTGTATCAAATCCTTATTGTTGTTTATGTCATTAAATATTGAATGCTTCAATACTTCAAACCCACCAGATTACTGGCTGTTTTCAAATTATTATTCACACGTTAAAGACATGCTGTTGAGTGTTCTGTATTGTACTGTAAGCCAGTGACATGGAATTAACTTATGAACTTAAATTTTTGGCAATGATAGTTGCTATCAGGTCTGTGGCGTTGTTAGTTTGGTTTTTAGCTTTTAATAATTTTTATGGATACAACCAGTGCCTGAAATGGGCCAGTACTCACCAGTAGTACCAGCACTTCTAATAGTCCACAGTGCAGTACCCTTACTTACTTAATTACTTACTAATTGTTATTAATAGTATTATTAATAGGCTGATATCTATACCAACATAGGCTATATATCATGGTTTATTGGGAAGAAGGCACTGGATACAACATTGCCTTTCTAGGGGCCGATACTTTGTCACCACCAGATCACTGGCTGCGTCTTCCTAGGATTTACATTACAGATATGCTGTTGTGCTGCTCAGTACTGTGCTCCCGTGCTACCATGCTCTGGGTGTAACTGATGCACAATGTTACCATTTCAGTGGCACAGACAGACATTTGTCAGAAGCCAAAGTGTCCGCCACACACTCCCTCATAAACTCAGTGGTCAAAAGTGAAAGTGAAACTGTTTCTTGTTTGTTTGACTGATATGGTTTATTTGACTTTAGCAGGTCAGTTAGATAACGCGGTGATAATGGATAATGTCTGGGGTTATAGTGAGAGTTTATCATTACCTCGTGCCTGTGTGTTGCTGTGTCTGTTTTTAACCATGGCTTGAGGGATTGCAATCTCAGCCTGTTGGCCGCTTGGTCCATCACTTCACTTACTTGCTTATGCCTAACACCTCCTGAAGTATAGGCCGTCGATAAGGGATCTCCAGAGTTGTACAAATAGTAATGCACTGTAATTTGTATGTAATGTAATGTAAATTTGTTACTGTATTCACCACATTGACCGATGCTGTGTATAAATGAGTACTATACTATACTAGTATACTACTATACTACGAATTGAGTACTATTTAAGGGGACCAGTGTTTTAACCCAAACCACAAAGTTTAATATTTATTATCATTACTAGTCTTTTTGATGTCTAAACTTAACTGTCATCACTCTATGACGGTCACCTTTTATTGGCTAAACTCAACTGTAACAGTAGCTATGCTATGTCATGTGACCGTTAATTTCATAAGATATATAGGTTTTTATACAATATCATCTGAACCCAGTTAATGAGAATATGTTGACCTTCTTAACATCATCAACATGTTAGCAGTTGTTACCACAGTAAGACAAATTGTGTTGTTTGTGATGTTTCGTCCTCAGGTCAGTCTCAGGCGATTGGTCAATCTCAGTCAATAGTGGCATTGGTTGGCAATGACATCACTTTGCCATGCCCTGTAAAACCTGCCACGGATGCCGTTAACGAGATGCTGGAGTGGTCGAGACCTGACCTGAACCCCAGATTTGTCCATGTGAGGCGCTCCGGTGACGACAGACTGGTTGATCAGAATCCTTCCTACAAGGAAAGGACATCGGTGTCCATCGACGGACTGAAACAGGGAGACGCTTCACTGACACTCTCCAAAGTGAAACTCTCTGATGAAGGAACATACATATGCTTCATTCCACGGTTGAATACAGAATCCAGTGTTCAGCTTGTTGGTAAGTTAACATTAACATTGTTAATGGAGTATCCTTAATTTAGAATTATACATTCAGTTGAAGAAACTGAGGATAATAAAGTACAAAGAAGAAGACAAAAAGAAAAAAAAAACAATAACCAAAGTTAAATTATTTGTTAAAGACAACTTTTACATTATTCCCAAAAGAGGAACGAGACCAACAAAGTTAGCCCCCGCAGGACAACACAAAACAAATAGAGTCCATATAGAGTCTGTATTAGTCTCAGTCCATCCAGTCCACACAAGAAACCAAGATAATTCCTTATGGCAAACATTTTGGGAACATGCTTGGAAGTCCTATGTTAACCCAAACAGACCAATCACAGAAAGAATTGGGGAAAGGATCTCACGAACCTCTAGGTAGGGCTTTAATTGTATGCAAAACATGTACACTGTAAACCTACTTAGCTTAACGAGTCCACTTTATCAGTATTCACCTTACAGTCTTTAACAACATTTTTTTCCATTTCAAATCAACACAACATACATACATATAGCCAGCAACGGCACAGATTCAAACACATTGCTTTTATTGCAATGAACAACCTTTCATAAGGGCTTTAGTAGCCTTAGGTTTAAGATTAAATCACTTTTAATATGATATTGGCAGTGTGTGTGCTTTTTGGATAATTAGGCAAAGGCAGATAGGGGAAAATAACAAAATGTCCAATAAATAGGAGAAGCTGCTTCTGTGGAGAGTCTATTAGATATTAATTAACTTAGATTGACCTTAAACAATTTAGTATCGGTAAGGTTTTGCCCACTCAGACGGTATTGATATCTGGTCTGGCCTTTGGACTAAGAGGGCAAAGCTGCTCTTTTTGTGTCCTTGCAGTCAATATAAATAACTGTATAATAAACTCATCTGGCTTTTCCCTTTCTCAGTATCATCCCCTGTCATCGAGATAACCGAAGTCAGCAGTGGCGTGCTACAGTGTGAGTCTAAAGGCTGGTATCCAGAGCCTGAGGTGTTGTGGCTGGACGGTGAGGGAAACCTCCTCTCTGCTGGACCTACAGAGACAGTCAGAGGTCCTGATGATCTCTATACTTTCAGCAGCAGAGTGACTGTGGAGAAGAGACACAGCAACAGCTTCACCTGTAAAGTCCAGCAGAAGAACACCAGCCATACCAGAGAGACACACATTCTTGTTTCAGGTTAATATGAGTTATTTATTTACGAAATGATCACTTTTACTTTTAAACAGCTGATGTATAGTTTAGTTAAATACCATGCTATTTTGTGTTTTATCCCTCCAGATGATTTCTTCCTGAATCCATCTGATTCTGGTTCGACTGCTTATATCATCATCGGTTTGGTTGTTGGCGTTCTGTTGATTCTCGTTGCCCTTGCTGTTTGGAAATGGAGACAAAACAAAATCAGTAAGTCAGGGAACTGCTGTTACGACCCTGAGATGGTTATAGTATAGAAAGGTTTGACCATAGACTGTAAAAATAATAGACGAAGTGTTCAGCTCTGAAAGTGAAGCCAATGTGAAAGCTGCATTCTATCTAATTCAAAGTCAGTTTCTTTGGAAGTCTATGAGAAAATGAACCACTTTTTCACTTGATTTATTACCTCAGTAAACATTTTCATAACTAGTTCATGGTCTCAATCACTAGTTTCAAGTCTTCTTCAATACAGCAGGATGTTCGTTTGGTAAAATATGTGTGTGCGAATGTGTTTTCATAGTAACATCTTTACACTAGCACACACAAATGTATATTTCTGTGTGACTACAGTTCACTGTTTCTGCACACAGAGACCAAGAAGCAGCAGGAGGACGAAGAAACACAGAGAGGAGGAGAGAAGAACCCTACAAGTAATGATTCAGAAAAGGAGTGTCTGATAGAAGGACAAACAGAAAGAGAGACAATACATAATCAGAACAAGATGGAAGACGAAAATAACATTGCACGTTTAGGTGAAGGAACAAAACTTTCATGTCAAACAGAGGAGGAAACTCACCAGGAGAAGACAGAAGGAGAAACTAGCAATATTCTCATCCAGGGACAGGAACTACGTTTAAATGCTAAAACAGAGGAAGCGAGCAAATCAATAACTGTAGAAATAGCAGCTCCAGGTCCAGCAGAGGTAGAAACACAGAACGAGCAAGAAGAGAGGACAAAGTCTGTAAATACTGAAACAGCAACTCAGAGTCTGATGGATGGATATGGACGACAACAGCAGGTCAGGGCAGCAGCAGACACAAATAATGAGACTGAAAAGGAAGAAAAAGAAGTGGACATCAAATCTACTAAAGACAAAGCATCGAGTCAGGGTCCAACTGACGACACAACACAAACCACTGATCCACCAGCAGGAGGAGGGAGGCAGAATGATTTTGAATTGATAACGGGACAAAAAGACACTCCATGCACAGCAGAGAGCGGACACAAAGTAGAGAATGGAGACAGGAGAGATGGAGGGGGGAACCCAACCCCTCTTCCTCCAGTTAAACCAGATCGGCTCTCTAAATCAGAACAGAAGGATTTGAACACACTGGTCGGACAAGAAGCAAGTAATGATACTAAAACGGTAGAAAATAAAATACAAACCCAAACTAAGAACAACGCAGCAGCTCAGGGTCCAACTGATGACACAACACAACACGGTGATCCACCAGCAGGAGGAGAGACAAAGATAACTGAAGAAAAAGACACTCCATGCCCAGCAGAGAGAAGACAAATAGTGAAGAATGGAGACGGGAAAGATGGAGGGGGGATCCCCACCCTTCTTCCTCCTGTTAAACCAGATCGGCTCTCTAAATCAGAACAGAAGGATTTGAACACACTGGTCGGACAAGAAGCAAGTAATGATACTAACACGGTTGAAAATAAAGACCAAACTCAAACTACAGAAAACAAAGCAGCAGCTCAGGGTCCAACTGATGACACAACACAACACGGTGATCCACCAGCAGGAGGAGAGACAAAGATAACTGAAGAAAAAGACACTCCATGCCCAGCAGAGAGAAGACAAATAGTGAAGAATGGAGACGGGAAAGATGGAGGGGGGAACCCAACCCCTCTTCCTCCAGTTAAACCAGATCAGCTCTCTAAAGCAGAACAACAGAAGGATTTGAACAAAAAAATGAAGTCAACAAAACAGAATCTACAAATAACGAAGCAGCAGGTTCAACTGAGGGAGAAACACAACAAAACGACTCAACAGCAGGAGGAGGGGTGAGGAATGACTTGGACCAGACAGGAGGACAGACAGGGAGAAGTGACCACACTCCAGGTCCAGCAGAGAGAAAACAACAGCCGGTCAGAGCAGCAGGAGAATCAAGTAATGATACCAACACAGTTGAAAATAAAGACCAAACTCAAACTACAGAAAACAAAGCAGCAGCTCAGGGTCCAACTGACGACACAACACAAACCACTGATCCACCAGCAGGAGGAGGGAGGCAGAATGATTCTGAATTGATAACGGGACAAAAAGACACTCCATGCACAGCAGAGAGAAGACAAATAGTGAAGAATGGAGACGGGAAAGATGGAGGGGGGAACCCAACCCCTCTTCCTCCAGTTAAACCAGATCAGCTCTCTAAAGCAGAACAACAGAAGGATTTGAACACACTGGTCGGACAAGAAGCAAGTAATGATACTAACACGGTTGAAAATAAAGACCAAACTCAAACTACAGAAAACAAAGCAGCAGCTCAGGGTCCAACTGATGACACAACACAACACGGTGATCCACCAGCAGGAGGAGAGACAAAGATAACTGAAGAAAAAGACACTCCATGCCCAGCAGAGAGAAGACAAATAGTGAAGAATGGAGACGGGAAAGATGGAGGGGGGAACCCAACCCCTCTTCCTCCAGTTAAACCAGATCAGCTCTCTAAAGCAGAACAACAGAAGGATTTGAACAAAAAAAATGAAGTCAACAAAACAGAATCTACAAATAATGAAGCAGCAGGTTCAACTGAGGGAGAAACACAACAAAACGACTCAACAGCAGGAGGAGGGGTGAGGAATGACTTGGACCAGACAGGAGGACAGACAGGGAGAAGTGACCACACTCCAGGTCCAGCAGAGAGAAAACAACAGCCGGTCAGAGCAGCAGGAGAATCAAGTAATGATACCAACACAGTTGAAAATAAAGACCAAACTCAAACTACAGAAAACAAAGCAGCAGCTCAGGGTCCAACTGACGACACAACACAAACCACTGATCCACCAGCAGGAGGAGGGAGGCAGAATGATTCTGAATTGATAACGGGACAAAAAGACACTCCATGCACAGCAGAGAGAAGACAAATAGTGAAGAATGGAGACGGGAAAGATGGAGGGGGGAACCCAACCCCTCTTCCTCCAGTTAAACCAGATCAGCTCTCTAAAGCAGAACAGAAGGATTTGAACACACTGGTCGGACAAGAAGCAAGTAATGATACTAACACGGTTGAAAATAAAGACCAAACTCAAACTACAGAAAACAAAGCAGCAGCTCAGGGTCCAACTGATGACACAACACAACACGGTGATCCACCAGCAGGAGGAGAGACAAAGATAACTGAAGAAAAAGACACTCCATGCCCAGCAGAGAGAAGACAAATAGTGAAGAATGGAGACGGGAAAGATGGAGGGGGGAACCCAACCCCTCTTCCTCCAGTTAAACCAGATCAGCTCTCTAAAGCAGAACAACAGAAGGATTTGAACAAAAAAAATGAAGTCAACAAAACAGAATCTACAAATAACGAAGCAGCAGGTTCAACTGAGGGAGAAACACAACAACACGACTCAACAGCAGGAGGAGGGGTGAGGAATGACTTGGACCAGACAGGAGGACAGACAGGGAGAAGTGACCACACTCCAGGTCCAGCAGAGAGAAAACAACAGCCGGTCAGAGCAGCAGGAGAATCAAGTAATGATACTAACACGGTTGAAAATAAAGACCAAACTCAAAATGATAACACAGAAGAACAGAGAAAATCGGATCAGCCCCAAGCAGAAGTAGAGAGTGAGACAGGTAGAGAAGCAAAGAGTGATCAAGATAGCAAAAAAGAAGATTCACAGAGAAACGACAGAAGTAGAAGGAGAAAATGATCCGAATAAAAGAGATGGTTCTAATTCTTCTTCTCTAAGGGACGCCTCAGATCCTCAGCATGTGATGAAGGGACGAACAGACCAAGATTGAAGACAGACCGTGGAGTAAAAATCATAAAAAAAAGCAATTCAAAGCCGCAGAAAAGGAGACAGCACTGAAAAATCTGGAGAAAGAGATGAACAAACCTAGAGAAGAGAAAGAAAATTAGAAATGAAATGTAAAGAAAAGAGCTAGAGATAGAGAAGATCGATTTAAACTGTAGCTGGGGGAGGTATGTGAGAGAACATGACAGGAAGCTTCAGTTAGGGAAGAGAGAGGTAGAAAAGATAGACCCTGAGACAGAGAAAGAAATGACTTTTCATTCTTATATCTAAAAGAAGAGAAAACAGACCTTTAGGACACAGCGAGAAGCAGCAGGGAGAGAAAACCAAGAGCAGCAAGAAGAGAGGAGCTGAAAGAAGCAGAAATCTAAACTAAAGAGAAGGTTTTTTATAAGTGAGAAACTGACACTGATCAAACTCCAAAGAAAAGTAACTTTGAGTTGACTTGTTTATTCAACAATAGTTCCATCTTGCATTTCACATGACAATGATCTTTCTCTGTTTCACACATTCACATTCTAGGGTGTATACAAGTATAGAATGTTGCTTTTTGTGCATTTTTGATTGATAAGAATTCACAAATCTTTATTGAATGTTTTCTGTATTGTGTCAGATGTCTTTTATTTGCTATTTCTACAGTATATGTATGTGAATGGATCCACTCGTTATTAGAAGAACTCCCTTTAAAACATTTAAAATGTCTGCTTGGTTTGAATTGTACTCAAAATGTTGCTGTATTCCTTGAAAACATTTATTGAAGACTGGATTTGAGGTGTGTAGGTGCATTAGGTTTTCTTTTAACATTTTGGATGTTGTGTTTTATTGTCTGATTTCCCTGTAAATAAAGACACGCCTGTTGCTGAGGTAAAAAAAAGCTCTGACTGCATTCTTTCATTTCCAGTTTTTTAGGGTAACGATTCTTTCCGATTAACCCTTCAGTAAATCCTTAACTGTGCTGTATGTCCTTTATGAAATAAACCCAAAGATCACAGTCTGCCCAGCTAATATTCTGCAGTACTATAAATATTTACACCAATAATTCCATCAAAGTTCAATGATTATGTAATACATAATTACATCCAACGAGCAGGGGCAGAGCCAGACGTTGTAAACATTTGGGCTAAGCCCATACCTAGGGTGGGTCTGGGGGTATGCTTCATTTATGGCAGCTACAGTATATGCACTATTTTTCATGCCCTTTGGTAATAGAATATCTAAAAATCATTTGGGGAAATACAAGCGATGCAAAGATCCTATTTTGTATCAATTTGTTTTTCCAACTGTTAATTTCTGAAGATCTTGTTTCATTATTTATTTTTTATTTATTTTGTTAACCTTTATTTGTCCTGGCTAGTCGATTGAGAACAACTTCTCATTTGCAACGACGACCTGTCACATTCACACAGTTACACATTTATACCTGGAAGCTGCCCAGTACAACCACAGTCTGATCTGCTGGCCACTGAGCAGCTCCACTGGAGCCGTTGGGCTTAAAGGCCTTGCTCAAGGGCACCTCAATGGTGGTAATGAGGGAGGCACAAGCGCTGCTCTTTCACTTTCCCCACGCAGATTTTATCTGGGGATTGAACCGGCGACCAAGCTCGCTTCTTAACCTCTAGGCCACCGCTGCCCTCATTTCATTATTTTCATTGTAGAATAATCTGTCGATTATATTCTTGATAAATCTGTTAAAAATAGTGAAAATGTGGATCATTGTTTCCCAAAGCTCAAGATGACATCCTCAAATGTCTTGTTTTGTCCACAACTCAAATCATCTATAATGAGTAAATTATTCTTATCGGGTGGCAGACGGGTGTTGTCGCAAAGTGATTCAGGTATGCCATTAACAAAATTGATATTCACAGACTTAAGTAGTTGATCATATAAAGGTTGGCAACACGAATAAATGTATACAATGTTATCAATTTTGTGTGAAACAACAGACGATACATTTTCAATAATGTCTGTGACAAAATATGTTTTTCCACAATTCGACGGACCGCTAATAACAACACTAAAAGGGTGTTGAAACCTGCCATCAAATCCTGCAACGCATTGATTATTAGAATCCATATGGTAATGTGTTATAGTCGGCAAGTATCTGTCGCTTATTGTACACCACCTTCACATTCTTGTGAACTGTAGCGTTTAGATGAAACTTCTTTTTATCGCGTCTGATGGTGTGTGTTACAGTTAGTCAGATGGTCTGTGGAATGCTGATTGGCCACAAATGCTTTTACCAGACATATTAATGACTCATGGGTGACCACTTGTGCATTATTTGAATTGAGCATTACACCTTTGCATTTAACTGTTTTTTTGCTGTGAGCCCCCCCGATACGAACTCGGTGATGTAGTCTTCCGAAAGGAGACCACATACTTGGTCGGTGTTTAGCTCATCCGTTAAATCACCCAGATATGGCCCTAGTTTGGGAATCCACTCTCCCTCTTTGGTTGTGAAAACGACACTATCTGTATCACAATACAACACACGCTCTTGCAGTTTATCTAGCAAATCATAAAGCTCAAGTCGGGCATATGCAGTAGTCATTGCACCAATGAAGACATTTACATCTTTTACATTGTAATCCTGACTTTCTGTCTTACACCACTGCACCACAGCCACCTCGTCTGATATGAACAAGAACTGTTGAACATCGAAAGACTCACTAAACATGAGCTGTGTGAATCTGTCTGGCTCTGATATGAGCTCACAAGTTGGCATGTTAGTTCTCATTGAAAAGCGACCCCAAAGACTGTTCAGTTACATTTGTCTCTCCTCCTGCTGTTGGATCATTATGATGGACGTTTTGTCGTCAGTTGGACTCTGACTTAATGCTTTGTCTTTAGTATATTTGATGTCCTCTTCTTTTTCTTCCTTTTCAGTATCTTTATTTGCGTCTGCTGCTCTGAGTTGCTGTTTCAGAATTTACAGACTTTGTCCTCTCTTCTTGCTCTTTCTGTGTTTCTACCTCTGGTGGACCTGGAGCTGCTATTTCTACAGTTATTGATTTGCTCTCTTCCACGTTTAGCTGTTCCTTCAGCTAAACGTGCAATGTTATTTTCGTCTTCCATCTTGTTCTGATTATTTATTGTCTCTCTTTCTGTTTCTCTTCTATCAGACACTGCTGTTCTGAATCATTACTTGTAGAGTTCTCTCCTCTCTGTGTTTCTTCGTGTGTGTGTGTGTGTGTGTGTGTGTGTGTGTGTGTGTGTGTGTGTGTGCTAGTGTAAAGATGTTAATATAAAAAGACATTCACTGCAAAAGCACAGCAAGGGTATGAGAAGATGCAACATATTTTGCATTAGAAATAAACTAAAAACAAACTGTTGTAGGAGGATATTAAATATGTAAATAAATACATACATTTACATTTTACCAGACAAAAAAAATGTCTATGACTCTCCAAAACAATTTGGAAAAAGGCATGACCCTCCCCCAGCAATTTATCGATACCTTCTGTACTAGTTTGCTCTTTACAAATATAGACAGATGCCCATTGTTTTTTTACATCTATGACATACATACTAAACCTCTGCATTCTCATCTTACACATCCCACTCCTCTGTTATGGTGTGGTGGCCATTTCAGAAGATTTACTCACTAACATTGTTGTGGAAATACAATAAGCATGGAAACTAAATGCACACTTCCTGCATTACTTCAAATACTAAGTTACTCATCTAGTAAACTAGTATTCACATGAAATAAAACAATAAAACATTGAGACCATTCAGCAAGGCACTCTGGGTAACATTCAACACACAAACTGGTTGCTATGGACTCGTCAATAGGCTTCCTTCACTTTGCCGTTTAAACAAAGTGGAATAAACGTATAAAAGTCAAAATCTACGCAAAACCCGCAATCAATTGGTAAGCTGACATCAAATGTGGCATTTAGGAAACCTTTATTGCAACCTTGGCACGGTAAGATGTCCAGACATAGTGCACCAGTCATTTTCGTTTTTTGCGTCCTGCTGCTCCCATCCTCAGCCAGGAAATACTTTTTTTTACTAAAGCAGTATATGAAATCAGATGTATTACCTACCACTAGTTAGTTGTTTTGTGTTATTTAAGATATTTATAAAATATCTGGTCATGTCAGACGTAATTATTCCACTCATTTTTTAAACAATGCAATTATTCGTTTCAGCCACCAGGGGGGCAGCTCCCCCTGCCCCCCAGCAAACTCATGGGTCAGACCCATCTGGTAGCGAAGGAGGGCCGAGACTAAGAGCTACATGGAAAAATATGCACCAAACAAGCCACTTTGAAATGTTGCTGTTTCATGAATACAAAAGTTGGGTAACCCGGCCCCCCCCTCTGGACTGAAAAATGTTGGATGACCCTCCCCTCAGCAAAGAATAAAAAGACCTGACCCGCCCCTATTTTCCTGCGGTGGTCTATTCCATAGATACCGAATGGTCCCAAAAGCATCCCCTGCTTTATCGTCTATTTTAAAAGAAATGGGACCATAAGTTCCCAAACAAGCATCCTGCTGTATTGAAGAAGACTTGAAACTAGCGATTGAGATCATAAACTAGTTATGAAAATGTTTACTGACGTAATAAATCATGTAAAAAGTGGGTCATTTTCTCATAGACTTCCAAAGAAACTGACTTTGAATTAGATAGAATGCAGCTTTCACATTGGCTTCACTTTCAGAGCTGAATGCTTCGTCTATTATTTTTACAGTCTATGGTAAAACCTTTCTATACTATAACCATCTCAGGGTTGTAACAGCAGTTCCCTGACTTGTTTTGTCTCCATTTCCACACGGCAAGGGCAACGAGAATCAACAGAACGCCAACAACCAAACCGATGATGATATAAGCAGTCGAACCAGAATCAGATGGATTCAGGAAGAAATTATCTGGAGTACCCTGGTAATGCATTAGATGATGAACAAAAAAAGTACATTGACGACTATTTTGCGAAGGAAAACATCAGACTTGACCCTAGCAAATTATGTGTTAACAAAGCAGTCAAAAACATTAATAAGTTACTTTTGAACAGTCTTTGGGGTAGCTTTTCAATGAGAACTAACATGCCAACTTGTGAGCTCATATCAGAGCCAGACAGATTCACACAGCTCATGTTTAGTGAGTCTTTCGATGTTCGACAGTATAGAGATCATCAGGACCTCTGACTGTCTCTGAAGGTCCAGCAGAGAGGAGGTTTCCCTCACCGTCCAGCCACAACACCTCAGGCTCTGGATACCAGCCTTCAAAAGCACACTGTAGCACGCCACTGCTGACTTCGGTTATCTCGATGACAGGGGATGATGCTGAGAAAGGGAAAAGCCAGATGAGTTTATAATACAGTTATTTATATTGTCTGCAAGGACACAAAAAGAGCAGCTTTGCCCTCTTAGTCCATAGGCCAGACCAGATATCAGTACCATCTGAGTGGGCAAAAACTTACCGATACTAAAATGTTTGGGGTCAGTCTAAGTTAATTAATATCTAATAGACTCTCCACAGAAGCAGCTTCTCCTATTTATTGGACATTTTGTTATTTTCCCCTATCTGCCTTTGCCTAATTATCCAAAAAGCACACACACTGCCAATATCATATTAAAAGTGACGTAATCTTAAACCTAAGGCTACTAAAACCAGGTTGTCCATTACAATAAAAGCAATGTGTTTGAATATATGTTGTCGCTGGCTGTATGTATGTTGTGTTGATTTGAAATGAAAAAAAAATGCATATCTGTAATGTAAATCCTAGGAAGATGCAGCCAGTGATCTGGTGGGCACAAAGTATCGGCCCCTAGAAAAGCAATGTTGTATCCAGTGCCTTCTTCCCAATAAACCATGATATATAGCCTATTTTAGTATAAATATCAGCCTATTAATAACACTATTAATAACAATTAGTAAGTAATTAAAGGGATACTTCACCAATTTAGCATTTAGCTTTGTATCAGTAGAAACCCGGTAGTATTTTTGAATGACCGTGCTTCTCTCCCTCTATTTCCCCCTGTGAGGGGAGATCTCTGTATTGTGGGTCTGGAAAAAAGCCTCTTATGACGCAAAATTGTCATTTTGCGTCATAAGAGGCTTTTTTGCCTAGGGGCTATGGACTACAGTCCAACTTCCGCATATTTCAAACCCGCCCGTAGGGGGTTGGACTCCGGCATTGTCCGAAATTCCACAAAAAAAAACGGGTGTCAGCCATCTTGAATCTTCGCGTAGCTTTAGTGGCTTCTCAGCATCAAAACTTTAGATAGATTTATTCATCCCGAAGGAAATTTTAGAACAACAATTATGTGCATTCAAACTACCGCACACGTGAACCAACGGGATACATTGGTACAGATCGGAGAATACACAGGACACTTTATTACAGACGGAATACACACACACAGCTTCGCCTGCCTGCTATGGAGACCAGCGTTGCTGATCGAAGCCTCTGGCCGGTGAAGGGACATCATCAGCGGCGGACGTTGATGATGTTACAATTGTGTAACCAATTGAGCCTTGGTTGTATGGTTGAAATGACAATAAAACAGACTAAAGTTGAGTTGACTGTCTCACCGTCTGTCTGTAAACAGTAGGCGTGGCTTGGGGGTAGACGCTAAAGCAGCGAAGCAAGTGCAGTCTGGGATTTGGTGTCTTTCATCCACATGAGCCAAAAACACATTTTCTGGCTTTTCTCGGCCTAGAAGCCACCAATTTCCCAAAAAAATTCACATTTCTACTACATAAGTGAACCAATTTAAAGATATATTCATCTTTCCAACGGTGAAATATCCCTTTAAGTTAGTAAGTAAGAGTACTGCACTTTGGACTATTAGAAGTGCTGGTACTACTGGTGAGTACTGGCCCATTTCAGGCACTGGTTGTATCCATAAAAATCATTAAAAACTAAAAACCAAACTCACAACGCCACAGACCTGATAGCAACTATCATTGCCAACAATTTAAGTTCATAAGTTAATTCCATGTCACTGGCTTACAGTACAATACAGAACACTCAACAGCATGTCTTTAACGTGTGAATAATATTTGAAAAACAGCTAGTTATTTGGTGGGTTTGAAGTATTGAAGCATTCAATATTTAATGACAGAAACAACCATAATAATAATAATAATTGATTTACAAAATGAAAGTATTAGTCTGTTTAAAAAGAAAAGGCAGTGTTGGTATCCATTAAAATCCAAATGGCCTCTGATTAAGTATTTTTGGAACAACAATTTAATAATGTCCTCTTTGGACATATACATTTTTTTATTATCAAATGTTGTTATTTATGTCTATACTCTCTATTTTGTGTAATATTATTATTACATATAATATTATAATATATTAGTATATTATTATTATTATTATTATTATTAATAAATTTTTTTCTAAATAATTTCAATCAATTTCTAAATCAATCTAATCTTCAGTTTTTGTTGACACTGTACGGTTATTACTTTTGTATTAAACTACATTTAATTGAGAGGTGATTCTAATGGTTTGTCGACCATATTTTGTACATACGGGTAGTGCAGAGTATTCCATCTTAATTTTGGCAGTTTCTGTGTAGTTTTGACAACCTGAGAGACAGATATAATGTCTGCAGGGGGCAGCAAAGGACTTTTTATTTATGTTCACCCATCTATCTCAGATAAATGGAGTTCAGCAAAAGTTCAAACAGGAAGAAACTTGACCTACTTATATGCAAAGTTGCACTCTAGGTCTTAACATCTCTCCTCCCTCTTTACTTTGGTATGAACCATACAATCAGAACTCCTTTTTGTCCTCATGTTTTAGAAATTCTAGCAGCAAGGCTCTATGATGGCAACGTCTGCCCACCACTTTGGTCCAGACTGAGATATCTTGACACCTACTGAATGAATTGGATTGAATGGATATGTGCTGTAATCACTTTTTGTAAAATAAATGTACTGACGGTACTCTGTACCAGGCTCACAGTCACCTTTTGTCTGCTTAATTTAACTGTAAATGCCAGTAAACTGTCATGTGACCCGTAATTTTGTAGGTTATCATACGAATTGTTGCGTCTAACTTTTGTATGATTTCATACGAACCTGTTCATGAGAATGAGTTCACGTTTAAGTGACTATATCATCTGTCAAATTATTCTCAGGACACAATTTTATTTTTTGGGAAATCAGTCCGTCCTAGAAGCTAACTTAAAAAACTTTGATACATCCGGAGGCCTATGATTGGGATTTTATATATCCTACCATCCATTGCTTGGCTGGTTAAATGTCTCCATTTGATGTAGCTGCAGGGTGCTACTGAACTCAAAGGAAACTGAAGTATTAAACGCACTACAAGTGAGTAGTTATGCCCCTTTTGTGCAAATCTAAGATCATGTATTGTTGTAGAGTACATCTGCCTCAGCAAAGTGCTTCTAAAACAAGAGCCAAAGTCTTCTTAACACCAGAAATCGTGTGCACAGGAAGAGGAAGTTCTCAACTGCATTATGCTGTATTTAGCTCTGTATCAGCCTGTTGCTCAGACAGTCAGCAGCAAGACACCATGGAGGTTACAGCTTTCTGCATCACACTGTGTGAGTACTACATTTTTCTGTTTTTCCCATGTCTTGTTGCTCTACAAGTAACAGTACACAAAATAAAAATAAAAAGGATAGCAACATGAATGTTTTAGAGATAAATGTGCATCTTTTCACATATCTCTCCTCTTTTGTGTCTCTAGTGATGAATGCGTTGATGTTGCTGGTTGCCCATATTCAGCATGGTTATTCTCAGACACTTGGTAAGTAGCCGTTACCTGTTACTAACCCTAACCCTGACCCTAAACCCCAACCCCGCCGATCATCTGGGTAATTCTTGGCTCCATGATGGCTTCATGCACTACTTAGCAACTATGATAGAAATAAACAGGGCTCCGTCTTTAATGCTATATCCAGTTCTTATAATACATCTATGGCATAGACAAGGTCTTCTTTAGCCGTAGATTCTTCAATTGTTTTTTGATTTCCCTCTTATTATAGAATGCACCTCTTATCTGTCTGGGAACCAAATTCTTCCTTAATTATGTTCTCCATTTTTCAGTTTCAGACGCAGCTTTTCGTATCGTTCCAACCAGACTGCAGCTCTTTGAATACGAGTCTGTCCATTTTACCTGTGAGGGGTTTAATGTCTCAGCTGGGTGCAGAGTGAGAACCATCAAGGAATTAATTCCAAAATGTTCAAATGACACCGTAACGTCAACAGTGACCTGCAGCATTGACTTTGCCTTTCCATCAGACAGCGGAGAATACTGGTGTGAAGCTGGAGGAGGAAAGAGAAGCAACACTGTCAACATCACTGTCACCGGTAGGTTGATTGTGTGTAGATATCATCACTAAAGTTTAGCATTTATTCTGCTTCTAAACATTTTGTAATGCTGTTCAGCTGGTTCTGTGATTCTGGAGAGTCCTGCTCTTCCTGTGATGGAGGGAGAAGCTGTAACTCTGAGCTGTAGAACCAAGTTGACTTCCTTTTCCAGTCTCATCACCCATTTCTATAAAGATGGCCGCCTCATCGGGAGCAGTCCTACAGGAAACCTGACCATTGAAAGTGTTTTCAAGTCTCATGACGGCCGCTACAAGTGCAACATCTCTGGAGCTGGAGAATCACCAGAGAGTCGGCTGGCTGTCAGAGGTAAAAAAGAAATATATATAACTCTCAGCCTTTCAGACATATCAATCAGTTAACTGCACACGTGAACAAACTGCTAAATTGTTCAATGATTCAGTGGGTTATTGTTAGCCATGTGGTAGACTGGTGCATTCAATGCAATCACCTGCTCATCTTATCAGCATTTCTAGACAAGTGGGTGAGTCTGTACAAATTCATCTAACGCAGCCAAACACTGAATTCACAGAACTTTATTTTAAATTCTAGAAGAGAAGTATGATGGCTCAGTGACTAAAGTTTACCAGGTCGTTGATCATAATAGTATTCGACAAAAGGTAAGGCAACCTAAACCCAAAGGGTATAAGCAGGCAGGCAAGAATCTGGTATGAACAATTTTATCTTTAGACGTGGTTGAACTATGGCTGTAAAAATCCATTGATCAACTAATCGTGGAAGCTCTAAACCAGGGGTCTTCAAAGTTTTTTAAGCCAAGGACCCCTTAACTGAAAGAGAGTTGGAGCAGGGACCGTGTACTACATATATTGTATAAAATGAAGTTGCATATTAAAACTTTCTACATACCTTTTTAGTGCATGGAATACTAAGCTATTAATATAATGATTGTCGGCAAAATTTTATGAATCATCTTTTAATGTTACACATACATGTTGCACAGTGAATCCTTAGAGATGAACTGTATCTGTGGATGGCTACCTTAGTGACTACCTTCCCTATAGGCCAGTAAGCCTATCATCAGTGGGGATTTATATTTGCTAATAATGTGTTGGTTTCATGTTAAGACATTTACATTTTTGAAAAAACTTTCAAAAATTGACAATAATTTGGAAGCCCCCCTGTAGAGAATCTGAGGACCCCCTAGAGGCCCCAGTCTCCCTGTTGAAGATATCTGCTCTAAAACCTAAATGTGTCAGACAAAATATTTAGGGAAATGTGTATAAAATGATACACAAGACATTTAAAATGTCTCCTTTGGATCAAATGGTACAGAATATGTAACAAACAGGGCTACAAAACAACGTAAAGATAAAATATTGCAAGTTTTGTGCAATTTTTCTGTTGCATATATTTCATATTTACAAGTGTTTGTTAATTGATTAAACATTTAAATAGGTTTTTCAAGTGTCTTATGTTTAAAAAAGTGTTTATTTAATTTAATTTAGATTTTCTAATATGTTGCAGCAAAAACCGCTTCTACCATCTCTCAATCACCAAATGAGGAGCCCCCCTCCGTTGACTCTGACCCGCCTCATCCCCAATCACCTAATAACCGCCCTCGTGCCTTCATCCTGCTGTGGATCACTTTAATGGTGTTAATGGTGGCGTTGGTGCTGGTGGTGGTGGGATTCCTTCATATGAGGAGAAGCAAGGGTACAGAAAAGTAACTACCTCAGCATTATCTGTATGCCAAAAAAAACACTAAAACAAGAAAGTAACTGTGTGAATCAATTCCAAGAACTGAACATAACTTTCTGTTGCCTTCAACAAGCTCAACCTATCAAATACTTTTGCTTTTCAAACAGCTTCCTCAAAGACAACAGCAGCAGCATCACACTCAGGTGAGGTGTTGTAGTTATTACATTTTTTCCTACTTTTCTTTTTTAAGACCGTAGAACTAAGACAAAATATAATCCTAAAATCTGAATGCATAAAAAAGATCTTTGGGTACTATATTCATGCAAAACATGTGTACCCGTCTACCTGCCAACATTCTGCTTCTTTGCATGAAAAAAATGTTTCAGTCTGTGGAGAGGACGCTGAAGACGATCCAGACGGTGTGACGTATGCAGTCGTCGTAACAAAACCAAAACAGCACTAAGGTTTACTTACTTACTAAGTTTTTTCTTTAATTTAATGTGATGTGAGTAACACAACAAGACTGTAATGAATAACTTATGCATTCATTATTGGTGAGTCATATAAGCACACATACGCTCCCTACTTTAAGAGACAAAGTGTTACTTTAACGTCTTTAAGAAGGTTAACTACTGAGAAAAGTGGCTGTTCCGCATGTTGAAGCTGTCAGTTGAGGTTATGGTTAAGACGTGTTGCACAGCAGGACTGAGGTCTGAATTATTTTGGCATCCTCTCAGTGTGTCACATACACTGTGTTTGGTTTTAGATGCTGGAGACGCTGCTGATATTTTGAACCTCTGCCTCGAGTCAAACCACAGCACCAAACTGCAGAGTGAAAGAGGTGAGAGGCCTTTTGACCCCCTTCAGTCTGACAATATGAGTATTTATAACATGTTCTTTTAGATTCATCAGACTGACTTAAACTTACTTGCTGATATTTCTCCCCTTCAGAAGAAGCTATCCAGTTGTGGGATTTAAAATGTTCTGATGAAAGGTCAGGGCAGTCTTCAATACAAAAAAGGGATTACCCTGGAGAATTGTGAATATGAATAACTTTAGATCATTCTTTTAAAAAACTAGATTAACATCAATTGGATCCAAATTTGTGAGTTTGTGTATAAAACCGTCAATAAGATCAAAAGCTTGCCTTAATCTTTTCTTGAAATCTTCTCCGAATAAATTCAGTTTTTCATTCTAACTACAATAGACAGTCAGGGCACCTTCACCCCTAAATTCCACAAGACGCACCTGCGCTGCGTCTGGGTGCACGCCAAGTATATTTTTGATGGAGCAACAGGGCGTTCAATAGGCCGGGTAGAAGTGGAACGGCTAGAACATCCAATTCATTTTCAAAATAAAATCCTTGTGAAGATTCCTGATCAATATTACATCACTACACCATTTCAACAACACAAATCTTTGTGGATGTCATTCATAACTGGACTAAATAGAAGAATCCATTTAACTATGTGGACTACTTACTTTTATGGTACAGTAGAAGCACCAATACCCAGGAAAAATAAGCAACAAACAACGAAATCTGCGAGTCGGGCAGTTAAGATGCTCTGCTTCTGAGACGCTCCCGGTGTGGTATGATGCATGGCGGACGATGGAACAAAACCAGCGTTCAGGACACCTGTGCCTGATTTAATTCTAGGGTCATATTCCCCTTGTAAATTCTCTGTAAAGTATTTAGGTCAGCCGGGTCAGTCCCTACCAGTGTTTAAAAGGTAATCCAAAAACACAGTTTTGCCAGAATTGGCAAAACTTTTGTTTTCATTTTTATGGAGTAACTTGTTAATTTTAATATTTTTTTCATAAAGATTCCAAAAAATTACTATGAAATTTCTTAGTGATCGTGAACTCACCACACTGCAGGTGCATGGCTTGTATGCTAATCTAACTGGGAACTGGACCTGATTCCTCAGACACTATAAGAAAACTTGACCCTCAGTGACCCTTGAGTTTTACCACAGATATAATCTTTGTGTACTGTGTCTTACAGGCCACAAACAGCTAACAGCTAATACTAATGCAATAGCTATGTACTTTTGCACTTTGTGAAGCTTTAAACCCAGAATAAAAGATGGCAGAGTTTGTACATTAGATTGGACATATAGTTAAGGGTAGCACTATTTCACAGTTTCACTTTTGTTTTACTATTTTCACAAATAGAGGAAGTTCAGCTGGATGATCTGGTCAGTCAGACAGGTTAATGTGACTCACAGTTAAAGTGTCTATTTGTATTATAATGTGACAGTTAAACCACATTGATCTCTCTGCTGTGTTCTCATGTCTGGAGACGCTGTTTATTAAAAGAAAAAAAACTGCTGCTATTTCTAAAACTCTCACTGTGGTCAACCACCAACGTGATGCTGTTGCAGCAGTTTGACCTTATAAATGCTATCTGTCTTTTGATGATTGTCTTTTTTCCCTAGAGTGTTGTTAACGGCTCCACACCCCAAGGTGGAGCTTGTCTTAATACTTTCTAAATAAGGTGAACATAAATGTGAAGTGACTAGGAAGATACAAAAACATGTATCTGCTCTATTTTACTCCATTGTTTGAAAAGTTTGTCTTGCAAATATATTAAGCGTTGCCAAAATGTAGGTACATCAGTTAGACTTAACTATAGTCACATTCAAAAACCATCTGTTTCCAACAAACACAGTTGCTCAAAATAAAATAATAAAGTATTATGACACCCCCCCCCACACACACACACACACACACACACACACACACACACACACACACACACACACACACACACCTGTTGTCAGTCTCATTAACACTTCCCTTTTTCCATGGAGGAATGATATTACTCATGTTTTTGGTTTGGGTTTTTTCGAAATATAGTTTTTATTGGTACAAGTTTAAAATCTGTACAAATCAAGTAAAAAAGTAAAGGTAAGCAGAAACTTATATGGCAAGAATAGCAATACTAAACAGCTGAAAAAAATCAAATAACACACACACACAAACTTAAAAATAATACTATGGGTGCAGATGAATAATTTATGCCTTTTATTGATCCCCACCCCCCCCCAGTAGGAAAATTAAAAAATTTTACTCACTACATATCCTGAAATACACACACACATCCTCAGGTCCTATACATGCACAAATGGACTTTGGTATGTATACTGCGTACTTTAGTCCATAAAGGGACTTGAACCCGCGACCCTCCCAACTCCCTACGGACTGAGTTACTTGCCACCCCCAAGCTTGATGTTATAAACCACATGACATGGTTTTCTTTCTCTCCAGCAGACCTGCAGAAACACACATTCAATCCTCTTCAAAATGTTTTTTTTTTCTGTCCAATCATCATTATTATCTAACACAATCTGATACAACAGCCCTGCCATAACATATCTTAATGAAGCTCATAATGTTTTGGTGACATTGTAGGAAATGTGTAAATTCATAAAGTGTATTACTGAGTTAAAGGTGTTGTACTGGAGTACATAATAGGGAGAGGTGCTTCTAAATGTCTTTCCTTTACAAACATGATACCCTGTGAGTTGTTCATAGTTTTCAGAGGGACCTTTTTCTATCTGTTATTTTTTCGTTTGGTTTGTGTTTGAGAAACTCAAATTCACCAGCGCCAGTAGTGTCTAAATAAAACAGAATGTGATATATAGTATACTGACAACATGCCTTTTCAGAATAACTCACATAGCAGTCAGAACGTCTGTGGTTTACACTGTAACCTTTTATACTTAGAAAACCTCGAACAATGAAATAAATCCTTACACACATTACACTCCACTTTAACAGCAGTGAAAGTTAACCAAAGCAAAATGGGATGACATTAATAAAACAAGTAATTACTTGTTACAGTCCATCCAACATCCAACAATCTGTCTAAATAGGAACTCTCCACAATCACAGAAGTAAAACTGATGAAAGAAAAAGGACAGCTTTAAGTGCTTACATAGTTACCTTTACATATAATTGAATGTATTATTTTTGTGTGACTCAGAGTTTCCCAGCATGCAGCAGACCCACCAGCATGGTGAATATGACCTTACTCACCAGTCCTTACGCCATTGTTTATACCAAGATAGTGAAACTGCTTTGTGTTGTCCATATTTAACAGTTCACTCTGGAAGTATAGTCTAATGAACAATGCACATGAAAGGGAGCACTATTCCCTGTGTGACAAAGTTACACATTATTGTCATCTCTGATCTGAGAAATGCGCCAAAGCAACTGAGAAGAACAGTAGCCTACTGTTGTGAGCTGCAAAAACCAAATACCAAGTTGATTATACAGCTCCATACAGGTATTTGTAGGATATATTTGTATTTTTTATTTTAAAAAAAAGTCATTTATACTCTTTATTGATCTCCAGTGGGGAAATTACAATTTACAGTTTACAGTTTATATGATGTAAAATATATTTGGACTGATTGACACAAGTCATGTTCATTTTCATTGAAGTTCACATATAGGTATATAGGTAGGTATATGGCCTTTACACAGAATAACTACCCATTTCCAAATGTGTAAGCTCCAGTTTTGGAGGAATTAATTGCACATATGCATTAAACACAGTGTTTTCCAGAGAATGAATGATGCATGTATGAATGTAGGCTCATATCTTAGCTGTATTATACCCAACTGCAATGACTGCAGACCTCTTACTTAAGTATATAAACATGCAATGACACAGTGTTGAAATGCAACATTTTATTTAGAAATGAAAATGATCCACACGTCTTCATCTATTTAGAGGAGGAGTGTAAAAAAAGGTGGAAGAACCTAAGGGACAGGTACAATGAGGAGAGGAGACAAAAAAGTGGTGCAGGGGCAGACTCGGAAGTACTTTTCCATACTGTCTTGTCTGGAGCCACACGTCAGGGAGAGACAAATAGCCAGACGCTCCGTTGTAGAAATGGGCTTTCGGAATGTTGTTCGCATCCGGGAAATCGTAGGCCCGACTCTCGTCAGCAGACTGTCAAACTGCTCCCTGTTGAGCCGAAAGTACCCCTGGAACCGGTCACAGTGAATGCGGAGCTCCTTCACCAGCCGGAATTCCCCCAACTGCTCTCTGGACCTGAGGGTCTCGTGCACCCACACCCTTCTTCCTGCTGCCTTCCTCCGTCTTCTCCTCACAACCAGGGCAAGTGCCAAGGCTTTCTTTTGTTTCAAAGACAGAAACATCGTCTCCACCAAATCACTACTGTGTATCCACAATGTCGCATGTACTGCACGTCTGATGTATAATGATGACGCAGACGAGACGTGCATTCAAACATTGGCGCATGTTTGACGTAAATTTGTGCTAAGCCCAGCGGCAAGCACAACAAATATAGTTGGGAATAGTACAACCTAGCGGCGAGCGCAGCGCATGCCGCGTACAATGTGAAACGGCCTTAAGTAGGTCAAGGGGCGTGGCCGCTCGATCAGCTCTGCCACTCTGCCAGCACAGCTGCTGCCAATCCACTACTCACCTCATCAATACAAAAACCCAGGTTGATCTTACCATCATCGCCAGATTGTTTCATCCACCAGTGTGGTAACTTGGCTTTGCGTAATCTTAGCTTGTCCCTAGTTAGATCTTGACCTGTACTTTTCTAGTGCTGCAATTAATTACCTGCTTCTCTGCCCTCAAGACCTGCTGCACTCCCTGCTGTTGTCTGCTCTGCTGCCTGCTCCTCACCGGTCTGTCCTGCCACCACCGTGCTCGGATTCGTAAGAGATAGTTCGGATTCACCACAGTTCGGATTAATCACTGTCTGCCCGCCAGCTAAGCCACAGCCCCTTGAATCAGCCTCAAGAGGTTGAATACCAATAAAAGATTCACCTCTTTATTCTTTAGAGATGGAGTCATATTCAAAACCTGCAGTCTGTTTGGAGCAATATGAAAAAGCTCCATCTGAAAACAGAAAAACAGAGAAAACAATTGCAAAAGCATCTGCCAAATAATAATCACATGCACAATCCAAACAAATGACTATACTTTAAACCAGACACAAGGTAAAGTCTTTTTTTTGCAAGGACACATTTTGGTATTCCCTCTCAACATGATGATCAGCTTTCACCATTGGGTCAGTCTGCTGATGTGGCGACTAGAGCTAAAGATGTTTTCTTTCATCTGGCTGATAATCTAAATGTTAATGTGAGGACCAAAGGAAAGTCACATGTTCAAACATCTATCATCTACTGCAGGGGTGTCAAACTCATTTTCACTAATGGCCACAGTGGAAAAAGAGAATCACACCAAGGGCCACACATTTAGAGTTTATTTGTTTTTGTTCAGACTTTTTTGTGGCTTTCTCAGACGTTTGTCACCTTTTTTTAAATTTGTTCCTTTTTCCGATATTTTTGTACGCTTTTTGTCGCATTTTTGTTGACATGATGCCCTTCAAAAGTCATCAAAAGAGTTCCTTAGCCATCATAGAATTTAGCAAATCAAGCAAAACAATTATTTTTGCAACAACCTGTTGCACAGCCTGAATATGAAAACTATCTGCTTCTGGGTAAATTTCTGAGTCTCAGAGTCGGCAAATCTGCCATATTCTGCTTTGAATGTCAGGTAATTTAAGGCATTTTAAAAAACACTTTCCTGTGTTTTTGGTTTGGCACACAACTAGGTGGGCCAAAGTTTATTGTGAACCCAAATTGATATACGGGCCGGATCTAAATCTGCAAGGGGCCGGATATGGCTCACGGGCCTTGAGTTTGACACATGTGATCTAGTGTAATCAAAATGCTTACACTGAATAATGTAATTAACCCACCACCAATGGTGGAATGTAACGAAGTACAAATACTTTGTTACTGTACTTAAGTACATTTTTCACATATCTGTACTTTACTTAAGTACAATCAATAGTGCATACTTTTGACTTTTAGTATTTATTGGCCAGGCGCGTACTGCTCCCGGTACTACTGCTGCTGCTCCCGATACTCTGCTTGGTCATATGTGAAGCATCCGTTCACATAAGGTTAATATAAAACCTGTATATCTATCTTAAAAACACTCCTGGTCCTCCTCAGCTGTGAAGGCACGTACTTGTTGTCCAAGCCCCTGTGTTCTTGCTAAGTAAATGTGTGCAGCATTCACTGTCCTGTGGGAAATAATGCAAAGTAGAGCTTGATGCAGATCACCCTAATAGATAACCAGAATTATAAGTCAGAATGTAATCTGGTCCACAGATGGTAAGCACAATTACATTAACCTAAAACTAACTTAATTAAAATACCACAGCCCATACTGTTTGTTTTTTTAATTATTAGAATATAGACATTAAGAGAATAAATTGTTGTTGTGGGAAAAAAGTACTTTTACTTTTAATACTTAAAGTACATTTAAAATCAGGTACTTTTTACTTTTACTTAAGTAGGGTTTTCATTGTTGTACTTTTACTTTTACTAAAGTAAATATATCTCTGGTTATTTGTACTTTTACTTAAGTACTGAGATTCAGTACTTCCTCCACCACTGCCCACCACACCAAACTAAACCTCCTGCTGCTGGTTTCCTGTTGGCCGCGGGTAACCATGAGTAACCGGTGTAGCATCACAAGCAGCGCACTCATGCATACCGACCAGTGTGATGTGCTATAGATGCAATGCCCATTGGTCCACCTACTAAATGTCATAAATAATGGGCAACTCAGAGTTAACATGTTCTGACTAACATTATTTTTTAACTCTATTTAACATCTGATGGAGATGGTCCAGTTTAATCTGTGTCAAACTCTGCAAATGAGCTGAACTGAGACCATGTAGGGCTCTGGAGAAGACTGATGTTATAGAAATGTTACCTCCTGTCCTGCCACCAGCAGTACAATAGCTGCCTTAAAATCTCCCTTAACAAATATGTCCTTATCCTAAGTTGCTAAAACAAACAAATAGCGTACTAATGGTCCTTTATACATTTTATTGCAATAGATTATTTTATAACCTGTGTTACCTGGCAACTGAGTTCAAAGTTAAGATGTTCATTAACAAAGACACTCAGAGTGAAACTCAGCTCAGCTATAAAAAAATACATTCTTTATGTACATTTTAACTCAACTTAAACTTATTAAAGTTGTAATGGTGAGTTTGTTGCGGATGAATCATTGCAACAGCAAGAAATATAAGCACACTATGGTGCAACATGAATGAAGCTCTTACTTTATTTGCAAAATACGCAGCATGGAGCAGTTTGATAAAACGGCCTGTCAATCATTTACAGACTTCGGCCACGTAGCCAGATAATGCGACTGCGACACGGAACATTCAACAGGTATGTGGTCTTTGTCTAACATTTAATATAAAATACATATAAACAAGTGGGTCTGCATTCTGACTCGTGGTCTTTCTCAACCACAACTTCAGATTACAACAGATAATAGCAGATAAAAAGTCTATTTCATATCTTTGTTTCAGAGGGAAAATGCATGCAGACGCGAAATGTCATTCAAATGCAGTCTCATTTATAATTTAATTGTTTTGGCCTTGAAATGTCATTTAAAATGTGAGCATATTAACTGGACACCTGTTGTTTTTAACATCAAACTGAGGCAATGAGTCTTTATTGTGATTAATGTACCAGAAAGAGTTCTAGCGTAACTAAAATATCAAATGATCTTCAAGTTTCAAAACACACATTCACTATTGATTGATTTGAAGTCTTGAGCTACTAAAGTGAAAATATAATGGGATTTTTACAGAACGATGCACAGACAGACTTACACAAGAGAACAAACTGTGGGACAAGAGTCAAAGTAAAATGTCATGGGAATATTTGTAGCGTTGTCACCATAGAAGTAAGAATGACGGAAAAGCAAAGGTGTTCTAACAGATGTAGTTTGTGTGAGGATGAAACTAAAGAAAGAATATGAATAGGAATGCATAGAAGTAATATTTAAAGAACTTTAACTGGTCAGTCTTAGAAGATTTGTAAACAGATGATGTGTAACTTACTATAGAGTGCAGAAGATGGCAGTATTTTGTGTTCAAACCTGTGATGTTCAGTTCAGTCAGATTGACTTCTTTCTTTTTTGCCAAAAACTTCATTTTTGGCAAACATTTTACTATACTATATATATATATATATATATACACAAAATTATTGCAAAGTAATTTGTCCCTGGAAACTAACACTGTTATCACGGGTTTCTACCTATTTTCAGAGCTCCATGATGCTTTTCCACACAGACGGAAAGTGCCTTAAACCTCATCTCAGAACACTCCGTGTTTTGGTTTTCACTCTTCTCCTAACATACTTCTGTAGAGGTAACTTACACACAATTACAATCTTCATAGGTCACTATTAGGTCACCAATAAGTCACTACTATGGGGTGACCACCATAGTTTTTATTCTTCCCATCTATGTCTACCATCTACTATCAACAGAGTTTTGGATTCGAACAAGAAAGAATCCCAATAATGTATTGGTTTGAAGACAATTAAAAAGGGTCGCTCTTTGTTTTTTTCATACACTGTCAAAAAATATTGACGAAAAACAACAACCTGTGACACTGAAACTTTTATGCTAAAACAAAAAAATTTCTGTTATTAGCGCTTTGTCTTATTTGAGTTGACAAAACTAGTGCTGTGCCGATTTGCGCTGTGCATGCAGCATTCTTGAAAACTTAGCAATACACCCGCCAAGTGTGAAGTAGATTGGATAAACGGTTCTATTTGCATTTGCATTTCATGTTTCTTTGAATAGGGACAGATGCTACAACATAGACATTTGTGCAACAAATCTCCAATGTACAGCATCACAGCATTTATAGCTATTGCTTATTTCCAATGCCCATCCCTAGAAGGGCATTTAAACAGTCATAAAAAGAAACATTTAACATTGCCATATTAAAATACATAAAGCACATAAACATACAAGACAAATCCATCTGGATGTCTGGTCAAAGGTGTTTTTTCTAAAGGATATGTTACAGTTCCAATGCAATTGTGTTTCTAGTGGACAATCCCCTGGCCTGTAATGGTTGCACCATGTCACAGAGATCCTGAGGAGCCTGTTCATGTAAGCACTTCCAGATGAGATTTGAATTTGCAAATGCAATATAGTTGTGGAATCTTGACAGGTTCAGATCTCTCAACGTGATGTGCTGGTTGGCCTTTTGCCCAATATTTCTCAAGATATGCGACGGACAAACAGACAGATATACAGAGATTCCTGCCTTTATAGTTAGATGTACTTCCTTTAGAAACATTAAAAAAACATATTTTTTCCAGGTCAATCTCAGCTGATTGGCTCATCAATAGTAGCAACACTTGGTAATGACATCATCTTACCATGTCAACTGGAGCCTGTGGAAGATGCTACTGACTTGAAATTGGAGTGGATGAGGCCTGACCTGAACCCCAGATTTGTCCATGTGTGGCGTTCTGGGAAAGAACTTGTGAGTAAAAAACACAAATCCTTCGAAGGAAGAACATCGCTGTTCGTCGATGAGCTGATGTTTGGAAACATTTCACTGAAACTGTCCAAAGTGAAACTCGCTGATCGGGGAACATACCGATGTTTTGTTCCAGCACTGGACAGGTGATCTTTTGTTCAACTAGATGTTGGTAAGTGCATGTTTCGCTCAATCTTCACACTTCAAGTAAGAACACATTCTCATTCTGAAGTCGTTAAATACTGACGATTGGTCAGTGGCTCTCAGCGTCGCATACCAATGCAAAAGGCACCCTTTAGCATCTGTATGGAACTCACCGGGCAGAGAAGGTGATCGACCATGGCGCTGTGACAAGGATAGTGAGTAGTATGAACTATATATGTAATATTGGAATTAATTGAAAGCCCCCTGCGTCTGACTGAGACGCTAAAGGACAGGTTTTGCGTCAGTATCTAACGCCAAAAGCTCCTGACCAAGCGTCGGTTTTTGATGCACTGGGAGTGAGACACTGTTGCCAGTAAAGGATTTTAGTAGGATTAACATGGTTTGAACAGTGTTTATTCCTAACGCACCATTCTGGCCATTGAAGGTTTAGAATTCAACACTTAAGTCATTAGAGAGATATACAGCACTGTCATTTGTTTTTCCTTTTGTTGATTATCAGGTGCTGTCTCCTCACCTGCCATAGTGAGTATTGACAGACTCAGTGCTGGAGTGGTTCTACAGTGTGAGTCTAAAGGCTGGTATCCAGAGCCTGAGGTGTTGTGGCTGGACAGTGAGGGAAACCTCCTCTCTGCTGGACCTACAGAGACAGTCAGAGGTCCTGATGATCTCTATACTGTCAGCAGCAGAGTGACTGTGGAGAAGAGACCCAGCAACAGCTTCACCTGTAGAGTCCAGCAGAAGAACATCAACCAGACCAGAGAGACAGAAATCCTTATGTCAGGTAAACCTGAACATTTGTTATAATAGTTAACTTTTTAGTTTCAAAAAGATGAGCTCTAGTTTTCTAAAAATGTCATGATATTCTGTGATTTATAATTTCAGATGATTTCTTTGAGGTCCAGTCCAGTTCTTCTTCCATCATCACTGGCTTGGCTGTTAGTTTGTCTGTTTGCATCATCCTGCTTCTCTTTTATGTGTGGAAATGGAGACAAAACAAAACCAGTAAGTCACAAATGTCAAACAATTCTGATGTTTAGGGGAACTAGTGATAATATGTATATTTAATGTTATTTGACTGAAATGTCAGTGTTTTAAAAGTAATGTAGTTACTAAACATGTGGTGGTTTGTCTTCTTTTTTCTGACAATCAGTCAAATTTGGGTGTTTATACCTCATTTTAGACTCAAATGTCTCATATGCTGTGAATTTCCAAAAACTAAAGTAAATGTATTTTAACACTACTGCCTTCTTTTTTACACAGACGTGAAGATAAGACACAGGGATGAACCTGATAAAGCAGAAAACAGAACAAATGATCCGTCTGTCACTGCAGAAGAAACCGAGGCTTTGACAGGAGAAACGGGAAAGAAGATCAAACTTGTAAGTAAAGAAACAGGAAGGACTTTCAGGAAGAGAAGAAAACTAAAGCAGGTAAAGTAAAGTTTGATCTGAGCTAGAAGGATAGAACATGATTACATCAAGAAACAGGATCTGTGTTTCCAAAGGAAGTAAGAAGAGTACAAAAACAGCTAAAACAACTAACTTTAACTAGATTACTTTAACTGATGTTGGGACGTTCAGAGGTTGAAGAGAAACGAGACAGAAGAATTGAAATCAACGTCTATCTGTCTGTCCTCTCAGGTAAAGGAACTATCAGCTGAAGTGAAGGAGCTCAAAGAGGAGAAGCAGAGGAGTGAGAACGAGCAGCAGCAGCTGCAAAAGGAGCTGGAGATAAAAAAGGTTCATCTATTATGGATATTATTTCCATTTATTTGTTCAGTTTTTAGTTTAAATTTCTGCTTCATTTCATCTTGAGCGTATTTAAATGTTTAACATGAACTACATAGAGTAAAAAAATATGTTTAGATTGTTAAATTAAATTGAAGCTGTTGTTGGTCTATTGTTTATTGATGCTGTCTGTCTGTCTGTTGGCTGAAGGACAGAGAACAAGGACTTAACGCGCAGTGGAAGAACATGAATGAAGAGATCAGCACGCTGAAGAGAAAGGTACACACACACACACACACACACACACACAGTTAAACACAATGTACCACTGTAAGCAAAAACATGTATAAAAGTACATTTTAATACATGTTTCATAACAAACCATGATATTTATGACCCTTACAATCTAACAATTACTATAATAATATGTCACACATAACTATCAGCTCAGTCAGTGTTAAAACCAGTTAAAGTAGTACACTCAGGTTAGAAAATAAATCAGAGCACTGAGCTGGTGTTTCCAGTATAAATGGGTAGACTGATTAAAGCTTTACTTAAGGTGGACATATTATGCTTTTCCCTATTTTATGTCACATTCAGAGGTTGAGACACGAGACAGAAGAGGCCCAGTTCAGACAGACAGTCACATGAGGATGAGAGCAAACATCAGAGGAGATTAGAATAACAGAAGAGAGAGATCAACCAGAAATACAGCAACAACATCTGATAAGAAAGATGTGGTCAACAGAAGAGTTAGACATTCTCAACAGTTTTTATTTTGACAGTGACTAACTTCTGTTGTCTGTAAGTCTTGAAATAGAGGGGGTTAAAACTGTGGGAGGGTTGATTTGCTGAAACCAGTCTGAACCACTGCAGACGTAGAGAGTATTTATCAAACTGAAACTGAACATGTACCTTCCATATACTTCTCATAGATACTTATGTTAAATTAAAAGTGGATCTACTCAAGTGCAGTCACGGTCACATGCTACAAAAACAAGACTTGAGTTATGATTCATTTTTACATGTGCCATTGTGTGGTATCTTTACTAACCTGCCCTAATTAAATGATGACCCACATGTCCCACTGTTCATCTCTCTCCTCTCTCTCTGCAGCTCCAGGAGGATCAGCAGAGGACGGAGGAAGCTGAGAGAGAAAATCAGACTCTGAAAGAGGAGCTGGAGACCAAGAAGAAGGAGGTTTGTCTTTACTTTAATAATAAAATACACTGATTTCAGTTTAAAGTCACACTCTTTATGCCATACATAGTGTAGACACATTTAAACTTACAGTAGTGTGTGCAGGTCACTTACAAAAATCCTTCCAAGACCAGATCCACAGGGATTTGACCAAGTCCAGAATCAGATCAAATTGGTTTATGTAAATGTACACATCAAAACCAAACCAAACACAAATACATTTTAAAATATTTTTTTAAAATACATTTAAAAAGGGATTTGGTGTCTTTCATCCACATGAGCCAAAAACACATTTTCTGGCGTTTCTCGGTCTAGAAGGCACCATTTTCTAAAATTCTTTCACATTTCTGCTACTTAAATGACCCAATTTAAAGATATATTCATCTTTCCAGCGGTGAAATATCCTTTTAATTATTTCATCCATGCGTGGCGCAGTGGATCTGTGCACACTGTCCCCGGCCGTGGAGACGCTGGCCTCACTTCCCTCTCCTCCTCCTGATTCAGGTCTCCCTCGCGCTGGAAACAGTTTCACTTAGTCAATGGCATTACATCAGTGGGTTAAAACTGCTTATTGTGCGTAATTTGGACTGACACGGACATGCATGTTGTTTGGTAACTACTCTTTTGTTGATTTCCACTTTGACATTAGACCTTTTTTAAATTTCTGCCATAGTTCAGTGCATTCACCGCCCCGTCACCATTTGCCTCTCTTTTATTTCTTATCCGAGATGACAAACCTCCAAACAGAACATTTTTCCTTGCCTCAACCTCCGCGTTCAGCACCTCAACCTCACAGTCGGTGAAGTTTGTTCCGTCTGCAGCGGGATTACCTGTTGTGATTGGACAAAGAATGACGTCAGGGGCGCATTTCTAGTCATTTCCATATTAATTTATGTGCATCTATGTCTGATTATGATTTACAAAGAATTGAAATCAACGTCTATCTGTCTGTCCTCTCAGGTAAAGGAACTATCAGCTGAAGTGAAAGAGCTCAAAGAGGAGAAGCAGAGGAGTGAGAACGAGGGGCAGCAGCTGCAAAAGGAGCTGGAGATAAAAAAGGTTCATCTATTATGGATATTATTTCCATTTATTTGTTCAGTTTTTAGTTTAAATTTCTGCTTCATTTCATCTTGAGCGTATTTAAATGTTTAACATGAACTACATAGAGTAAAAAAATATATTTAGATTGTTAAATTAAATTGAAGCTGTTGTTGGTCTATTGTTTATTGATGCTGTCTGTCTGTCTGTTGGCTGAAGGACAGAGAACAAGGACTTAACACGCAGCGGACGAACATGAATGAAGAGATCAGCACGCTGAAGAGAAAGGTACACACACACACACACACACACACACACACACACACACACACACACAGTTAAACACAATGTACCACTGTAAGCAAAAAATGTATAAAAGTACATTTTAATACATGTTTCATAACAAACCATGATATTTATGACCCTTACAATCTAACAGTTACTATAATAATATGTCACACATAACTATCAGCTCAGTCAGTGTTAAAACCAGTTAAAGTAGTACACTCAGGTTAGAAAATAAATCAGAGCACTGAGCTGGTGTTTCCAGTATAAATGGGTAGACTGATTAAAGCTTTACTTAAGGTGGACATATTATGCTTTTCCCTATTTTATGTCACATTCAGAGGTTGAAGAGAAATGAGACAGAAGAGGCCCAGTTCAGACAGACAGTCACATGAGGATGAGAGCAAACATCAGAGGAGATTAGAATAACAGAAGAGAGAGATCAACCAGAAATACAGGGACAACATCTGATAAGAAAGATGTGGTCAACAGAAGAGTTAGACATTCTCAACAGTTTTTATTTTGACAGTGACTAACTTCTGTTGTCTGTAAGTCTTGAAATAGAGGGGGTTAAAACTGTGGGAGGGTTGATTTGCTGAAACCAGTCTGAACCACTGCAGACGTAGAGAGTATTTATCAAACTGAAACTGAAAATGTACCTTCCATATACTTCTCATAGATACTTATGTTAAATTAAAAGTGGATCTACTCAATTGCAGTTACGTTCAAATGCTGCAAAAACAAGACTTGAGTTCTGATTCATTTTTACATGTGCCATTGTGTGGTATCTTTACTAACCTGCCCTAATTAAATGATGACCCACATGTCCCACTGTTCATCTCTCTCCTCTCTCTCTGCAGCTCCAGGAGGATCAGCAGAGGACGGAGGAAGCTGAGAGAGAAAATCAGACTCTGAAAGAGGAGCTGGAGACCAAGAAGACGGAGGTTTGTCTTTACTTTAATACTTTGATTTCAGTTTGAAGTCACATATAATGCTCTTGAGTAGAGAAGGTTTAACCTTTAATTGGATACATGTTATTGTGCTGCTCTTCATATCTCTCTTCCCCGTCTCAGCTTAAGACACTCAAGGAAGAGCAGCAGAAGAGGGAGGAAGCTGAGAAACCAGTCCAGATCCTGACCCAGAAGCTGGATGAAAAGAATAACGAAGTTTGTATTTGTACCTTCTTGACATATGATTTCTTTCTATCTATTTGTTTGTTTTCAGTTTCCCTGCTTTAATTATGCACTTTTAAATTGTTAAAAACCAGATAGTGAATGCACTGAAGCCAAGCTTTTCATGTCCTCTAACAACAAATAGGCACCCAGTGACTAGCACACAGTGGTAGTGGTGGCACAGACGTCATTTTGGGTTATTATATATTATTATTATAAGTTATTAGCGTGTGCATGGTGCAGAAAGGCAGCACGTGAACACAGCACCAAACGTGTTTCTTTATCTTCCAAAGTTAACTAGTGAAACGATGATGGAAATAAAATAAAATATGTTTGGTGTAGCCGTTTATATGATGTCATCCATCCAATGCTTTTTTTTTTTTAAGAATTCTTAATTCTGCTGTATCTAAAGTACTTTTGAGTCTGATTCATGTGTCTTTGTGCTGTATATTTACTGATTTGCTTTAATACAAGAACATGTCTCTTTACCTCTTTCTGCTTCGTACCAACCAAAGGAAAAAGCTGCTTGGTCCAAGTCTTTGGTAAGTAATCCTGATATAAGTGTAATAATACACTCTGAGGTCAGTCAGGATGCCTCGTTGTTTATTGTATAATTTACATAAACCTTGTAGTGATTGTGAATGAGAATGAATGGACTGTATTACTCTTTATGGCTGTTTGACATTGTTTTTGATGGTCCTAGTGTTTTCATATTAGTCACTGTGTTCACTCACATTACACTCAAATGATTTAAAAGAAAAATGTCTCTTATTGTGCTGCTTTTCATATCTCTCTTCTCTGTCTCTCAGCTTAACTGGAATATATTTACCAAGTCGATACGTGAGAAAGAGCAGAAGAAGAAAGAGGAAGCTGGGAAACAAGACCTGACACAGAAGCTGGATGACAACAATAAGGAGGTTCTTCTTTGTACCGTCTTAACACATGATTTCTTTATGTTTATTGACTTTTTTTCTGTTTCACTGCTTTACCTTTAGTTCATTTGCACATGTAAAATATTAAAAACAGATAGTTAATGAACTGTGGCCAAGCTCTTTGTCAGCTTTATCACCCATAGACACTATTTTAAACTAAACCCACATGTCACACTTTTTTTTCTCCTCCACAGTTAACTAGTGAAACAATAATGGCAATAAAATAAAATATGTTTGGTGTAGCCGTTTATATGATGTCATCAATCCAATGCTTTTTGTCAGTCTTAATTCTGCTGTGTCTCATGTTTTAGGTAGTCGCTCATGTTGTAAAATGGGACACAGCAGTGGCTGCACCACATTTCAGATGTATTTCAAAAGTTTTTTTCTTAATAAATCATTAAGAAAACAGACAATACATCAACAGACAACATGTTTATTTCCTTACACGAATAGTTCAGATTTCTTTATGTTCTTTAACAAGACTGTCACTCCCTGCTGTAAAGAGGGGAAGATTTACTAAAATATTACCCCTTTTTGTTTGTTCATATTAGCTCTAACTCCCCGACAGTCACCTTATCTATATTGTGTTTCTAGTCTTTTATTGATTTCTTTTGTGACATTACTGACTGATATGGATATATGTGCAGTTACTCAACGACTGTTTACATGTCTTTAATGGCCAATCTTGTGTGTGTGTGTGTGTGTGTGTGTGTGTGTGTGTGTGTGTGTGTGTGTGTGTTAAAGCAAATAAAAGACCATGAAAGTGCTCTGAGTAAGCACCAGGATCACACCCTGACCAGCCCATCCTTTCAGGACTCAGCCACGGGACGCATCATTGTGGATGAGGTCGATCTGAAGGGAACATATGTCCGTCTCAGCAATAAGTCCAACAAGGTAATGCTGTTGTGTGTGGCTGAACTCTGAACCAATATGTGAGTATATGTATTTCTTTACATTAACAAACAGTATTCCAGAGGGCCATTCAAACTTCAAACAAAAAGTGTACATATTTGTTTCTGTATTTATAGGCATATTCTTTGTAAGTATTACTTACTTGGCAATAAATCCTTTTCTGATTTTGAAACCTCTATAGTTATGTCAACAATTTTCCTCCTGCAGGACATACCACTGGGAGGCTGGGAATTACATTTACACGTCGACAACAGAAAACCTCTCAAATACCAATTCATGCAAACATTCGAACTCAAAGCTGGAGAAGCTGTCACTGTGAGTTTTTCCTGACTGTTTAATGATTTGTTTCTTCTCTGTTTCTTTGTATTTATTCCTCTGTATCCAACTATACCTCTACACCTTTGAAGACATTGTGTGACTGATCTCATATCAAGCTTTTAAAGCTTTAAACATAACTTTGAGTGAAATAAGAAAAGAAAACAACTAGTCATAGTCATTAGTGATAGACAGTGTTACTGTACTTGTATGGTGAATTTGTGGAGTTCTTTTTTTTTTCAGATCTGGGCTTCAGGTTGTGGTGTCAATAATAATTCCTCCACTGACCTGGTGTGGTTTAACCAGACATTCTGGGGAACTGGAGAACAACTGCTGGTCTCCCTCTACAGCAACACTGGAGAGGTCTGACATCACCTCGCAACACACACATTTACAAATGCACTATATAACCAAAAGTATGTGGACACACACACAAACGCATACACACACACACACACACACACACACACACACACACACACACACACACACACACAGACAGACACACACACCTGTCCACCTGTCCACCTGGAGCCGGCAGCAGTAATCCTGTCGGCACTGCTCCTACATTTCTTTAAAGATTTTGTAAAGTTGGTAGTTCTGGCATAATGAAACCTGTCTATCATCTCTTATCTATCTGCCAATCAAAGGAATGCAATGGTACATGCATGGTGCGTCAGGCCTGGAATTTCACTATTTTAAGGGCAAGGCCACTTAGCCTTTGGTGTTGTCAATTTTTAGAGGGCTTGAAGGCAAAAGGCCAGGGCTGCAAGCAGGCCCGCCTTAACCTGCCGTTAGGCCCTGGGGCTAAGAGGTTTTGTAGAGTTTAGGGAAGCGGCTGCTCTGCATCAGAGGTAGAAATCCGCAACTACGGCAGAAATAAATGAAGAACGCACGCATCGCGACACTTCTGCTGCAACATGCACAGCAGAGCACCTCCATTATAACCAACAGAAGCTGCTACACGGACTAAAGAAGCTGCGCTGCTCGTCTCTATTTTTTCAGACAGGAGACATAGAGTGACAGGCAGGTCTGTCAGTGCTGTGTGTGTTTGTGCCTGAACCACATAACGATGTGTAGCCTACAAAAATTATAACACAATCAGTGAAATTCTGAAAGCCCGCCTCCAAAGTTGCACATTTCCCACTGCCCCGCCTTCTCCTCACGTTCAGGTTTATGTGAAAAGTCAATCAAAGGCAAATTTAGGAAGTTGATGATGGTTGGTTGGAGTCGAAGGTGGCTACCAACCTGGATATGTTCATATTATCTGTCAGACTGTCACTTCCTGCCTCTTTCAGCTAGAGGTAAGACAAGGTCTGCAGAACTCTCAGAATACATACCAGGAGAAGGACCCCTCTCTGACCAATCAGGACTCAGCAAAGAGACACATCATTTTGGATGAGGTCGACCTGGAGGGCAAACATGTCCGTCTCTGCAACATTTCCAAACAGGTAATGATGTTGTGTGTGGCCAAACTTTGTGTGAGTACTATATGAGCATGTACAGTATGTTTTATTGTTTTACATTAACAGAGTGTATCCAGTTATATTCTAATTGACCGTTCAAATTCAGATAGTGATAATGCCATGACCTTATAAAACCACAAAGATTGCTAGCATACTGAGTCACATACTGTACAACCTACTCTGTTAGACTCAGTTGTGTATAAAGTACTTGAAAGCAATACTTACAACAAGTATCGTTACAAGTATCTTACCAGAAAATGACTTTGGTAGAAGTTAAAGTCACCTTTTAGAATATTACTTGAGTAAAAGTCTTAAAGTATCTGATATTTAGTGTACGTGAGTATCAAAAGGCATTTTCTGATATTAAATGTTAACTATTAGAAGTAAAAGTTAAAGTAAAAAAAACAACTTTGATTATGAACTTTATTGTGGCTTCCTCATAGTAAAGCATAATATTCAGGGTTTCCACACCTTCTTAAACATCAAATTCAAAGTCTGACATCAACAGAGAGAAAAACAGAAACAGAATTTTAAGTTGTTGTTACATTTCTTGTAAGTAATGAATAACGAAGAAGCTGAGGGGAAATGTAATGGAGCAGAAGTTTCCAATAATATAAATAACGAAGTAAAGTACAGATATATGAACATTCTACTTAAGTACAGTAACAAAGTATTTGTAATTCGTTACATTACAACTATGGTTAGACTTAATATGTTTTGGGGAAAAAGCCAAAGTAAAACATTCATTTATTAAGTGTCTTTTTGTGTCCTCTTCCATTTTTCACCCAATTTCTCTCCGGCAGGAACAAGAACTGAAAGACTGGGAATTAAATATACACGTCAACAACAGAAAACCTATCTTGTTTAAATTCTCAAACTCATTCAAACTCAAGGCTGGAAAGACTGTCACTGTGAGTTTTTCCTGTTTGATAAATTCTTCTCTTTTTTTGTTTATTTCTATTGATCCAACTCTCTCTTTAAACCTATATGAAGACTTTGTGTGACCGTTTTCATATGAAACTCATATCATGCTGCCAAAAGCTTCAACCATAACTGTGTTCCAGTTAAATAAGAAAAAAAGAAATTCATGTTTTCTTTTATGCTGTGTTTCAGCAATGCAACAAAAGCTACAACTTTTTCTTTGTAAGTGACAGACATTTTAACTTGTGGTTAGTGGTTAGTTGTATGATGAATCTGTGAGGTTTGCTCTTTTCAGATCTGGGCTTCAGGTTGTGGTGTCAATGATAATCCCCCCACTGACCTGGTGTGGAGGAACCAGAACCCCTGGGGCACTGGAGAACAACTGCTGGTCTCTCTCTACAGCTGCAGTGGAGAGGTCTGACATCACCTTACACCACACATGTTAAGAAATACAGAATATAGCCAAAAGTATGTGGACCAATACACACACACACACACACACACACACACACACACACACACACACACACACCTGTCAACATTTGTTTTGTTCTGTTCTTTCTGGGTCTGTTTTTCTGGTTTGGTCAGCTTAGATTTGCTCAAATTATCTGTCAGACTGTCACTTCCTGAAGTAAACGACTGCTGAAAGATTAATGTCCATCTCTCAGTCTGTTAGCTGGAGAAATCTCATTTGAGAGCAAGTTTAATGTGTGTGTGTGTGTGTGTGTGTGTGTGTGTGTGTGTGTGTGTGTGTGTGTGGTCTGTTGTCTCTCTATCAGCTAGAGGCACGCAAATTTTTGGAGGGACGCATCATTGTGAATGAGGTCGACCCAGAGGGCAAATATGTCCGTCTCACCAATAAGTCCAACAAGGTAATACTGTTGTGTGTGGCCAAACTCTGTGTGCGTACTATATGCACATTTACTGTAAGTTTCAGAGATATACATTAACAAAGTATATCCGTACACACTTTATTAATGCAGTTTGTGATGCTGCCATGACCCAATAAAACCACAAAGACTTCTAGCAAACTAGCAAAATGTTAAATATGAATATATATTTAGTGTATCATCCTCCCTTTCCCACTCTCTTTCCATCCTGTAGGACCAACCACTGGAAGGCTGGGAATTTCATTTACAGATCAACAACAGAAAACCCAGCATTTACACATCTTTCTCTTCATTCACACTCAAGGCTGGAGAGACTGTCACTGTGAGTTTTTCCTGATTGTGTTTGATGAATTCTTCTCTTCTTTTTGTTGTTCTCTCCCTCTAACCCTACATGAAATCATTGCAGGCTGTCAAAGCTTTAACCATAGAAAAGAACTATTATTGTTTCTTCTATGCTGTGTTTTTAGCGCTGCAACGAGCCAGTCCTAGTCCAACCTGAAACCTTTTACTTTTCATTCAAGTGACAGACATTTTAACTTGTAGTTAGTGGTTAGTTGTATGATGAATCTGTGAGGTTTGCTCTTTTCAGATCTGGGCTTCAGGTTGTGGTGTCAATGATAATCCCCCCACTGACCTGGTGTGGAGGAACCAGAACCCCTGGGGCACTGGAGAACAACTGCTGGTCTCTCTCTACAGCTGCAGTGGAGAGGTCTGACATCACCTTACACCACACATGTTAAGAAATACAGAATATAGCCAAAAGTATGTGGACTCAAACACACACACACACACACACACACACACACACACACACACACACACACACACACACCTGTCAACATTTGTTTTGTTCTGTTCTTTCTGGGTCTGTTTTTCTGGTTTGGTCAGCTTAGATTTGCTCAAATTATCTGTCAGACTGTCACTTCCTGAAGTAAACGACTGCTGAAAGATTAATGTCCATCTCTCAGTCTGTTAGCTGGAGAAATCTCATTTGAGAGCAAGTTTAATGTGTGTGTGTGTGTGTGTGTGTGTGTGTGTGTGTGTGTGTGTGTGTGTGTGTGTGTGTGTGTGTGTGTGGTCTGTTGTCTCTCTATCAGCTACAGACACGCAAATTTTCGGAGGGACGCATCATTGTGAATGAGGTCGACCCAGAGGGCAAATATGTCCGTCTCACCAATAAGTCCAACAAGGTAATACTGTTGTGTGTGGCCAAACTCTGTGTGCGTACTATATGCACATTTACTGTAAGTTTCAGAGATCTACATTAACAAAGTATATCCATATACACGTTGTCAATGCAGTTTGTGATGCTGCCATGACCCAATAAAACCACAAAGACTTCTAGCAAACTAGCAAAATGTTAAATATGAATATATATTTAGTGTATCATCCTCCCTTTCCCACTCTCTTTCCATCCTGCAGGACCAACCACTGGAAGACTGGGAATTACATTTACAGATCAACAACAGAAAACGCCAGCATTTACAGATCTTTCTCTTCATTCATACTCAAGGCTGGAGAGACTGTCACTGTGAGTTTTTCCTGATTGTGTTTGATGAATTCTTCTCTTCTTTTTGTTGTTCTCTCCCTCTAACCCTACATGAAATCATTGCAGGCTGTCAAAGCTTTAACCATAGAAAAGAACTATTATTGTTTCTTCTATGCTGTGTTTTGGCGCTGCAACGAGCCAGTCCTAGTCCAACCTGAAACCTTTTACTTTTCATTCAAGTGACAGACATTTTAACTTGTAGTTAGTGGTTAGTTGTATGATGAATCTGTGAGGTTTGCTCTTTTCAGATCTGGGCTTCAGGTTGTGGTGTCAATGATAATCCCCCCACTGACCTGGTGTGGAGGAACCAGAACCCCTGGGGCACTGGAGAACAACTGCTGGTCTCTCTCTACAGCGACACTGGAGAGGTCTGACATCACCTCAGAACACACACAATAACAAATGCACTATATGACCAAAAGTATAACACACATGTCCACACACTTTAGTGTACTTTCACTCTGGGTCTGTTTTTCTGGGTTTGGTCAAGGTCCCGTAGTTCCAATGAAGAAAAATGTTTAATGCCACAGCATAGAATGAAATGTGTTCTTCTAACTCTGTGGCAACAGTTTGGGGACAAGCCTTTCCTTGACACACAGACCCATGTCGAGTATTGGTTCCTTAGAAAAGAGTGAACCTGTGAAGACTTCTAATGTTGACTGTTCACCACCAGACCTGATCACCAACATCAGTGTTGGACCTCACTGATGCTCATGTGTCTGAATGACAGCAAATACCTGCAGCAAACATGTGGTGGAAAGACAGAGGAGTGGAGGCTGTTAGAGCAGAAGATTAATTATCATGGTTTGGGAGTTATATTTATATTGGAGTTTGGTCCGATGTGTAGGCCTATGGCTTTTAATCTCTAGTGTGACATCTGTTTTCTTCTGTCATCTAATTGTATGCTGTTGTATAGGCTACATGCAAATAAAATTACAATTCAAACATACTGCTAAAAGATCAACAACTACTGGAAGTCTATTAATAATAATAATAATAATAATAATAATAATAATAATAATAATAATAATAATAACATTTTATTTATATAGCACTTTTCATGGTATTCAAAGACACTTTCCAGTAAAAACCAGCACATATATCACATTTAAAACAGATAAGTAATAAAACCAACACATAAAACAAACGTATTAAACAATAAAAAAAGTAGCTATCAGGTGAGAAATGTTGGAAAAATCTACTCCAAGAGCAAGTTCATTACATACAGTTTATGTGCGTGTGTTGTCTATCTCTCAGCTGGAGGCAAGCAGAATGCTTGAACCAGAGAAGTCCCGGGGGCAGATCAGTGACCAGACCAGTCAGGACTCAGCAAAGGGACGCTTTACTTTGGATGAGGTCGACCCAAATGGAAAATCAGTCTCTCTCTGCAACGCCTCCAACGAGGTAATGTTGTTAATGTGTGGATGAACACTGCATGAGTAATACATGAGCATGTACAGTGTGTTTTATAGCTATACACTAACAGAGTGTATCCAGTAGTATTCCAAATGGGACATTCAAGCATAGCTTATGTCCTGCCTAAAGGCAGCTAAGGAAAGGTTATAGTTGTGGAAGGCTATCGTGGTTAAAGGTCCCATGGCATGAAAAATGTCACCTTATGAGGTTTTTTAACATTAATATGAGTTCCCCCAGCCTGCCTATGGCCCCCCAGTGGCTAGAAATGGTGATAGGTGTAAACCGAGCCCTGGGTATCCTGCTCTGCCTTTGAGAAAATGAAAGCTCAGATGGGCCGATCTGGAATCTCCTCCTTATGAGGTCATAAATGAATTGTGGTGAAACAGAACGTAGACTAATGTAGACTGTAGGAATATTGAGTTTTGCTGCAACAAAAGTGAACCGATGAGCCACCAATTTTTTTTAACAAATTGAATCACATACTGTTACACTATGACTGCCTGGGGTGATTTGTTAGTGTTTCTTTGTCTACTTTCATCTTCTCTTGAATGAATTCCCTCACACAGGACCAACAACTGAGAGGCTGGGAATTACATATACGAGTCAATAACAGAAAACCCATCATGCGTCCATTTAACTATGGTGATGTACTTAAGGCTAGAATGACTTTCAATGTGAGTTTGTCTTCATTTCTCAAATTGTGATTGTCACATTTTGTATTTTCCTTCTTGAGTTAAATCTTATTTTATGATCTTCAAATAATAATATCAGATACAATCTCTGCACTGACCAGGTGAACATCACAAAATCCTGGAGCGATGGAGACCAACTGCTAATCTTTCTCTACAGCGACACTGGAGAGGTCTGACATCACCTCTCATCACACACCTTGACAAACACACTGTATGGCAAATACCTCAGTGTACTTCCATCTGGATTCTTTTTTTTTTAGGTTTGGTCGAAGAATTTAGTTTCAATGAAAAAAAAATATACGCAGTCTGCTATGGATTGGAGATCACCGCGATGACTACAACAAACAAAAGTCACAACACTACATAAAAACACAAAAATAGGAAAAGGCTGCTGGTCCTGACGCCATCTGTGGGCGTACACCGCACTATTGCGCCTTTTTCAAAAATGTGCTGACAGTGGGGATATACCTGACTAATACTAATACTAATACCCATCCCCAAAACTAAATCTCCTAAAAACCTCAATGAATTCAGACCAATTGCACTAACTTCCCTAGTAATGAAATGCTTTGAAAAGATCTTGAAGGACACAATCATCCCCCTAACTGTAGATAAATTAGATCCACTACAATTTGCATATCAAGCGGGCAAGGATGTAGAGGATGCAAAGCTCTTCATTCTTGACAGGGTGTATAACATCTTGAGAAACCTGCATCACATGCAAGAATTTCATTTGCTGACTTTAGTTCAGCTTTTAACAAAATTAATTAAACGATTAGCCTCACATTTTACGTTACCCTGAGCAGATCTTATTACTAGTTCTACATTTTTTAACAAACAGAAGGCAGCAGGTCTATGTAAATGGAAATATGTCCTCCGTCATTGTATCAAACACAGGATCTCCCCAGGGCTGCGTGCTCTCCCCCCTGCTTTTTTATATATTATACACTGACAACTGCAGGTCATCTTGGGAGAACAGCTACTTGGTGACGTTCTCAGATGACTCAGCCCTGTTGTCCCTCCTCCAGGGCAACCAATCGGCCCATAACAGTGCCCTTAGGGAATATGTCAGATGGTGTGATGACAGCTTCCTTGATTTAAATGTGTCTAAAACCAGAGAATTAATCATAGACTTTAGAAGGCACCGCGATGAACCAAAACCGGGTGTAATACACAATGAAAATGTTCAAATAGCCCAAACACATAAGTACTTAGGCACAGTGTTTGACTCACAACTGAAATTCAGTGAGAACACCGATAGTATCGTTACGCGAGCAAACCAAAGAATATACCTACTGAGGAAGCTTAACTCTTTTGGGGTCTGTAAAAGAGTTGTATGCACATTTTATCAAGCTTTCATTGAGAGCCTATTAACATTTTCTTTTATATGTTGGTTTAATGGACTACCCGTAAAAGACATTGTTAAGGTATGCTCAAAAATCACTGGTACCCAGTTAAAAGATCTCTGTTCTCTCTGGAAAACCTGAGTTGTCCAGAAAGCAGACAGAATACTGTGCCAACCTGATCATGTACTCGGTAATGGATTTGTTATCATGCAGTCAGGTCGGTGATATTATGTACTATTTGACTGTTACATGAACAACATAAAAGAAAACACATAACTATAACAAAACTTGTTATAACACTTGTTGCTGCAACAAACTTGCACTCCGTTGCTCTGTTCCGTCACTGGCAGGTGTGTGTGTGTGTGTGTGTGTGTGTGTGTGTGTGTGGGTGGGTGTGTGTAATGATTGGGTCATGTGTAAACGTGTGGATGTTATGGAAGAGAGAAGCTTCTGTATACAGGGGGATGTATGACTGCTGCAGTACTATTTATTTATTGTCTATTGTTTATTTTAATGTATTATTTTATAACATTACATTATATAGATTGCGTGCTAATGCACTTTTTAAGTTAGTTTAACCCTTAATGGATGGGTTGGCTGTAAAACTGAATTGCCCCTTTGGGGATTAATAAAGTTATTTGAATCTGAATCTGAAGGGAAATGTTAATACAGCATCTGGCAAAAGACCCTTTCCAGTTTCAACATGCATAAAGCCAGCTCTAAAAATAAATGTTTTTCTCAGTTTGGTTTGGTCTTGACCTTTGGGATAAACTGAATGCCATATGAGCTCTTCCTGTCCAAAATGTTGGGCCAAGTCTGAAATAGACTCTACCTGATCTGACATGCATGAGTTCATTTGTTTTTTAAAGAGAGAGAGCCGTGATCCCAAGGGGACCCGAGCACAGTGACACCTGATCAGATCAGACCTACTGACAATTAGACCTGATTCAAAAGGTGGTCAACCTGAACAGACCCTTACAAAGAGAGAACACAGAAAGCAGCTGCATGGTAAACTATTACTTAACACACTGAAGAGCAGCAATATGATACAATGGCCCAAGAATACCACAAAGTCTTTTTGTATTCTTCAGAGATGAAGTCCTATTTTTACCTCCTGCACCAACAGTAATTCTACAGCCAACTACGCAATAGATGGACGATCATTATTTTTATTGTGATGTTAAAGTACACTCTGATGCATTACAATCCACTTGGGGTAAAGAAAAAACTTGTCAGGTCTCGGTTCCTTAGAACGGAGTAGAAAAAGACCTCTGATGAGCCAGATCTGATCACCAACATCATGTTAACACATTTTATTTTGTTGTCCACATACATTTGGCCATATGATGTAGTTATTAACCCACACAACTTTTTTCTCTTTCAGCCACAGTACAACAGCATAACTTTCACAATTTTTATTTCTCTGTCACCAACAGGAAATAGCCACGAAGAAAGTTGGATTCTGATCTGCAAATATGAAAACAACAAGTCATATACACCAAACAGCTGATTGTGAATGTTACATGAATTTCAACAAATGAGTGAGACCTGTTCTGTGAATATCAAATCCAACATGATCACTGTTTTGCTCTTGTGGTGCATTGAACAATTTGCAAAAAGTATTGCTCAAAATGTGTTTGGACTGCAGTACTTTAGCTCATTTTATGTTTTTATTATAAAGCATTGCACTGAAAACAATGTTTTGTTTCTACACACATTTTACTGAAAACATTGTCTTCATTATAAAGGCACAAAATAACTTTGAAATGTCAAATATTGAACTGGTATGAAGATAAAGGGCAAAATGAATTAATATTAAAATCAAAACGTGAGCTACTGTAACTTATTATGTCTGTTTACTGATTGAATGTATATATTAAATGTCTTGTCCTCTAAGTGGGGACACAAATATAGATTTACAGTAGATTTTTCCTGAAATTCAAGATATTTTATTTGTTTTATTTGTGTATATGTTTTGTATTGTTTGTAATTCAATTCATACTGTCAGTATAACAGAGCTCCCCACTGACATTATGACAACATAAACTCTACACATCTTCCATAAGATAACAAAAGTTGTTTCTAAATGTAGCACTAGAAGCAGTTCAGCATATCTGATGAAGTTGATGTACCTGCGTGGTTCTTGCACTTTTTCAGTTGTACCCACATGATTGAATGCACGTATTGTAAACAGCTTTGAATATGAACATTGGCAAAATAAATATAATGTACTGTATGTTGAAAGTAGAGAGATGAAAGGAAATGCATGAAAGGTCCCCAGCAGGGCGCAAGCCTCTTTTTATTCAAACATAAAGATATTTGTCGAATTTGCTCTCTTTTGCAATTTTTTCTCCAATAAGACTGGTGTTTTTATGCAACTATTTTGCTTTATCAAAAAAGGAAATTGGGCATTGTCTTTACAACGTATAGGAATTCAGTTCATATAAAACATCTGCAAAATGTTCAGTCTCTTTTACCTTTGTACATTGTGGTTGGATTTTCCTCGTCATGTGCGCAAGCTCCTTCTCCTGTTCCATCAATATATTGGGCACATTTTCCAATTCTTTTTCCTTCTTTGTCTCTGCATTGTCCATTTTCTCATCTTTTGGGAAATAGTCTAAAATGAAACAGCACACAAAAGCACAGCAGCATTGTAATAAAACAGTCCATATTTATGTAGAAGGCAAAACAAACATAACAGCAGCAATAAGACATTCACTCAGGCCTTTCATTCCAAAGAGCAACATAAACCATACAGTACAACACAACCAGACTTCCATAATGTGATCACAATTATTTAAAATATGTGTATCAAACTGTGACTTACAATTCACTGTAGACAAGGCTACGACAGCAGCAGCAACAACAGAGATGACGGTACGCATGACGGTGATGATACAATATGTAGCACTTGGATGACACACATTCAGCTGGAAAGATAAAACACAATCCAATGTGGCATTTAAAGTCACTTACAGAAACATTACAACTTACATGACAATGGGTTAAGATTAATGTTTTCTGTGATTACAAAACTGAAACCGCTTGCTGCTGCAGACAGCATGCATGCTGTTTAAACTTTTTATCCATTTAGTTTGGGCTTTTTAATCGACAAACTCATTGTGCATTTTCCAAAACACTAATATTTAGATTGGAGTTAGAAACTGATTTGTTGTACAACTTCAATAGAATGTAATGTATGTAGAAGAGTTGACTTAACAAAAGCTTCCCTACCCACTTTGTGCATTACAGTCTCCTCGGCGATCACAGTCCTCAAATAAAATACCTTGTACTTTGGTCCCAGTCAACTGTAATCAGGTAAGGTGTGTTGACTTGTGATTTTCCCACCTTTGAGCTGCAGATTTTACATAAATAATTATTATCTTTGGCAGCATTAAAACTTTCTCACTTTGCAGCAGGAAGTCACACATTACTCCAGTTTTTTCAACTCCCTGCTAGCTCCCTCCCACTTTCAAGACTGGTTTAAAATGTTAACTTTTGACATACAAGGCGTTACAAAAAAAAGGCAAATAGGAAAAGGCCGATAAAGATCAAACAGTGAGCTGATTTTAGATGTTCTCTTCGATGGATTGTACGTTGTCGTGATGCTCTGCTGCGATGACTTCACCTACGCTTTGTGTTTATTGTGCATTTATAACATCTTCATACTATCAAAATAAATGTGTTTAATATTGTAATATAAAAGTTCTACATGAAGTGACTTTAACTGGAACCTCCACATTACCCACTGAACTTTTTTTCCTACAAATAGCTGAAGTCAAGAGGTTGTTCAAAGGAGCTGAATTCAAGAGGTTGATCAGAGGAGCTGAAGTCAAGAGGTTGATCAGAGGAGCTGAATTCAAGAGGTTGTTCAGAGGAGCTGAAGTCAAGAGGTTGATCAGAGGAGCTGAAGACAAGAGGTTGATCAGAGGAGCTGAAGACAAGAGGTTGATCAGAGGAGCTGAAGTCAAGAGGTTGTTCAGAGGAGCTGAATTCAAGAGGTTGATCAGAGGAGCTGAAGACAAGAGGTTGTTCAGAGGAGCTGAAGTCAAGAGATTGATCAGAGGAACTGAAGTCAAGAGGTTGATCAGAGGAACTGAAGTCAAGAGATTGATCAGAGGAGCTGAAGACAAGAGGTTGATCAGAGGAGCTGAAGACAAGAGGTTGATCAGAGGAACTGAAGTCAAGAGGTTGATCAGAGGAGCTGAAGACAAGAGGTTGATCAGAGGAGCTGAAGTCAAGAGGTTGATCAGAGGAGCTGAATTCAAGAGGTTGTTCAGAGGAGCTGAAGTCAAGAGGTTGATCAGAGGAGCTGAAGTCAAGAGATTGTTCAGAGGAGCTGAATTCAAGAGGTTGTTTAGAGAAGCTGAAGACAAGAGGTTGATCAGAGGAGCTGAAGACAAGAGGTTGTTCAGAGGAGCTGAATTCAAGAGGTTGATCAGAGGAGCTGAAGACAAGAGGTTGTTCAGAGGAGCTGAATTCAAGAGGTTGATCAGAGGAGCTGAAGTCAAGAGGTTGATCAGAGGAGCTGAAGACAAGAGGTTGTTCAGAGGAGCTGAATTCAAGAGGTTGATCAGAGGAGCTGAAGACAAGAGGTTGATCAGAGGAGCTGAAGACAAGAGGTTGATCAGAGGAGCTGAAGACAAGAGGTTGATCAGAGGAGCTGAAGACAAGCAGTTCATCAGAGGAGGCTGCTCCGGGGATTGGTCTACATTCAATGACCGTTGTTTCCTCTACATTCCAACACCCATGACCTGGGCTAAAGCTGAGGTAATGTTCATTTTGTTTTCATACACATGGACATTTGGTTTGTTGGCATCTTTTGCTGACTTAGTGTCATCCTTCTTACTTTCTTTAACAACTCCTCTCTTTGTTGGTCTGTCTGTCTGTTTGTCTCCCGTACTGTAGAAAACATTGTGAGTCCATGGGAGGAGACCTCGCATCCGTTCGCGACATCATGGAGTACCAAGAGCTTCAGAGACTGATCATGACCGGCAAAGATAAGTACAAAGAAACCTGGATTGGAGGCACTGATGCACAAGAGGTAATTTTGCCATCATTACACAAGTTGCAAATATTGCAAACCAAATATACATACTATTTATTATATATTATACTAAACTGACACTTATACTTTATATTATATACTTCATTGCTGTACTATATTACATATTATATATATAAACTCTGTATACGATATACATGCTATATTACTACATTTCACTGTATATTATATTTTATATTCTATACTACATTTATTATATTATACCATATTATCATAAAGGGGCTGTACTCAAATACTGTACTCGAAATACTCTCACAGCCTGTTCCCCAAACTTGTCAAATACTGACACTTTGTCAAGCAAGGCAAGGCAGCTTTATTTATAGAGCACGTTTTAGCAACAAGGCCATATAAAGTACTTTTCATAAAACAGTAAAGAGCAGATAAAAACAATTAAAAACATTTGTTAAAGAGAATATAAAAAACAGGTAAAATAGAATAAGAAGGAATGAAATACAAGAGTAAAAGTTGCACTGCTGTGTAAGAAATGAACAATTACTGTTATTCTTTTTTTAAAAGACAGCATCATCCATGATTCAAATGAAATGAGAGTTGCAGCGCACCTGCAGTTTTCTGAGAGTTAGTTCAAGATATGTGCAGCATAAAAAATGACCTTTGTCACAACTCTCGGCGTGTAAAACCAACGCTCTCACTCACATGCACACGCGGCCCGCGTTTTTATAAAACAACTTTTTTATGTATCTGTCCTTATTTCTGTCCTTGTGCTGCTGTAACACCTGCATTTTCCTCTGGGGATCAATAAAGGTTTATTTAAAAGATTTTAATTTCATGGCTTATTCAAGTACTTTCTTTATTCCAGGGAAAGCAATGGTTCTGGAGCGATGGCACACCTTTCCTCTACTCCAACTGGTGTGTTGGAGAGCCTAATAACCTTGGGGGCAAGCAGAATTGTTTGCAAATAAATGTTGCAGGTAAAATGACATATTGATTATCGTACAGTAGCAGTGATACAGCTCATATAACATGTTGCATCTTGAGCAAAAAAGTCGCTCTGAGTCAGATATCTTTTTGTTTTATCAAATCAGTAGGTGGGTTAACCATACACAGTATTACAACATTTACGTTTTTCGCAATGATCTGTATCTTATCATTGATCATAGTGTTACCTAACTGTACCCATCAAGAATAATTAGTCACGTTTAACAGTTTGAGTTTTTGTTTGTGTAGCATTCGCTGACTCGCATTCGCTAACTCACCTTGTTTTTGTACATGCAGATCAGAAATGCTGGGATGACTTGCAGTGTGACTCTCAAAGACCGTCTGTCTGCGCCAAGAAAACCTGAAGATGCCTGGTCTGACATCATAACATACCCGTAAAAAGCGTGTGTGTGTTTCTGTTTCTGTTTCTTTTTTATCAGTTGAAATAAAACCGATTTCTTTACTCTGCCCTTTTGTCCCCCTCAGGCTGCTATTGTTGGAACACAGCTCTCCTATACGAGCCTGCAGCACTTCACTGCATAAGCATGTAAAGACATTGAGGTTAGACAAATGCACAAACTCCGTAATCTCAGACGTGATCATTAGCAACGAGCAATGACACAAGAGTCATGCATTCCACCAGTGTTACACCTAAGACTTACGTAACTATTTTGCATGCATCAAGTCTAAAAGCAATCGTCTCTACTTGACTAAAGATGACATTTAACAAGCTGTATATTTAACAAAAATATACAGCTTAACATTTTTTCAAAATCTGTGCTCAAGTAAGCCCAGAGAGCAGTGGCGTAGGCAGAAATAGTATTTTGGGCGGGCCAGTACAAAAGTGAGTGGGCCATTTTCAAAATGACAAAGTAGCAAAAAGGACAAACTGAAAAAAACAGCTACAATTTTACCTTCCAACATACTGCATTACAACGGCAATAGCAGTACTGTCTACAACATGCTCAACCAACAAAGCTCAGTCTAAAAAGTTTGTACGCAACAATATAGAGGGTTTTCCCGGCATCAGATTTCGGGTCATCAGACCCGAAGTCGCCATGTTGGAGGTACTCCGCATCACAACAAAGAACAGGCACTGAAGTAGATCCCGAACGGCGTCAAGGAAAATGGTTAATTATTGCCGTGTTTTAGGTTGTACCAATAGGTCAGACCGAGAAAAACATTTGGAATATTATCGACTTCCAAAAGTTATTGAAAACCAGGGAGAGGAATGCCAGACGTTATCAGAGGAAAGGAGGCGCTTGTGGTTGGCAAAGCTCAACCAGGATCTACGAGGGAAAAATTTGTCTTGTTCGGTCTTTGAAATGAAAAAAAAACTATTGAGAGTCACTTGGCTACACCTTGAGTATCACACTGATATCATACAGTTAAGGTTAGGTTGATTAAAGACGTTATTGCATTAATTACTTTGGCCTTCACAACACAACGGTCGTTAATGACTTGGTACTGCGTCTCCCTCACCCATCCACACACCATCTGGTTATAAGCCTCCAAACATTTGTAGGATTTAAGGTCTTCCGCTGTGTATGGGCTCGGCGAGAAAACCAGGTAGCTGACTATATCGGGATATGCAACTGAAGGAAGAATCACCGGGTCGCCATGGATCCAAGAAGAGGGAGCCAACTTGTAGGGATCTGCACCGCCAGTAAACTGTAATTTCTCAAAATATCACGCCTTTTTTTTTTGTGGTCCAAGTCCTTCCATGCCTTTGCATCTTGGACGTCTTGTTTTGATGTGCTTTTCTGTTGTTTAGACATAAAGTATTAAAGTATCCAAAGTGCACAATACTCCATTACTCCATTCAGTTGTTTACACCGAGTGCCTCCAATATGGCCGCGCATCCAGGTTACCGCCCAGAACGTGACGTCGGTGAAAACCCTCTATAGACAAAAACCTGTCGATTTTAACCTATTCAGGCTAAAATATATTTGCACCGGCAGAACCAGCAGCATTGGCTCTGCACAGCACTGTATTAAAATTAAGCATTTTATTGCAACTAAACATGAACCCAAACAAGATCATGAGCAGCAAATGTGCTACTAGCAGTAAAAGAAAATCAAAGAAAACTTCCAGCCAGGCATTGTTTGAATTATGAAAGATATAATGAAAAGTGGCCAGCAAAGCGCCAAATCTTAGACAGTGTATCGAGTCCACGGCAGTGACAGGATCAAAGAAAACTAAAAACTACGTCACTCACAGATAAGTTATCTTCTTATTTAATGTGGGCAAAACACAAACGCGTTTCAGCTAGAAGCCATCATCAGTGTTCACGATTTCTTACTAAATAGGAAGGTTACTAGGTTACTTAAATAATGCAAGAAGCATGAAACACGTTTTACTTAATGTTACCTCTGTGAGGGCCAGCACTCAAACACACTCCTCTCTCTCTGATGGGCTGTCAGCTCCGCTGTGGAAATATCTGCACATGCTGCAGAAAAGCTCGTCCTTATTTACACTGTATTCCATCCAAGAAAACTGTCCATATCACGTTAAAGAGAAGCCATTGTTGTTGCAGTAACTTTTAACAGTACATTGCTTAACACATCCATTGTAGGCTACATTGTCTAAAAAGCCAGCTAGCTAACGTTAGATGCTCAAGGCAGCCCGGAGAGTCTGCTTCCTAATTGTTTGATCCTTATTCTATGGTTTGAAAAGTTCTGTTTTAATCAGGAGAAGAGAAGACACATTCAACACACACAACTAGTTACTATTTCTTTTTTTTTTACATACATTTGAATATTTTTCATAACAAAACGTATTTTGATCAAACTTGGCTGGACGGGCCAGCGAATGAAGTGGGCGGGCCAATGCCGCCCTGGCCCATTACTGACTACGCGCCTGCCAGAGAGTACATGAACCAAAGGACCATTTAAAAGTTCACGTAGGGACTAGAGTCTGTTGAATATTTGTGATAATACAGTGATAATAATAGCAGAAAAAAACAGAGATAAAGAAGTGGATTTAGATTGGACTTTTGATGAAATTTATTGATTGGACTAGAAATACAGAATGTGTATCTTTTAAAGAGGTTATCGCACACAGAATGCTGTCACAATGAAATCTGTTGCAGAACAGCTGTTTTTCCACAATTATCTTTAAAAGAAATGCATCTGTAAGAAGTTGATCAAGATTTTTACACAAATAAAACGCTGTTACATGAATGCTTAAGCGGACAGATTTCCTCAAAGTTACTGCAGGGTGGCCTCCAAGTTACTGTTTAATTATTAAAAAAAAAAATCCAAATAAGAGAAATCGTCCTATTTGTGATTTTATTTTATTTACACAACATTGATGTATGTAAGGTACCCATCCAGAGTTAAATGTAAGGATGAACTGTGCTACATGTTTAAGATTAAAACATAATGTATAAATATATGAATAAGTTTATTGTATTGTATATATTTTAATACCTCAGTATTGTATGCACCATAAAAAGGTATGTGTAGGCTTTATGCCGCCCCAACACGTTATTGTAGGCCCAGTTTAATGTGCAACTCAATTTTATACAATATTAGTAGGGGGTCCCTGCTTCGTCTCTCTTTCAGCTAAGGGGTCCTTAGCCTAATAAAACGTTGAAGACCCCTGTTCTAAAACATAAAGAGAGAAAAAGAAGCTTAACACGGATGTGTTCTGATTTCTTGTTGCTCCTCTGTCTGATTGTCAGGTGGAAACTCACTCTAAAAGCTTTGCTGATAAACAGTTTGCTATATTAGCAGGGTAGCACCCTTAAAATTAGTTTGTTCATGTGTGAGACCTAATTCAGCCTAAACCCAGCTCAGTTTGGTTGTTTTCCATTGCCTCTGGTCTAGAAACTCTTTAATGAACATTTTAATTCCTCATTTTTTATGTAAGAAATCAGAGGGAGTTGACATTGATGAGAACCACTAGACTCATCACTTATAAAATGGGGCACCATTTGAAAGGGAACTAAACAGGCTTTCCAGCAGTATAAGATTTATTGCAAAAAAGCATTGTTACCACAGAGAAATAATCTACCAAACACAAATTTCCTTACTTTTTGTGCTAAGTTTATGTATCAGCAAAGCAAATAGATCAGTGTGAGCTGCAAGTGTAACAGAATACAATGACAATACAGTAGGCATTTACATTACTTATTACTTTCGTATGTTATCAGTTTTATCCAACTTCTAATTTTGTGTAATAAGATAATTTTGTTACTGCAAAAACGCTTAAACTAAAAGTTTAGATTTCAGTCACTGGGGGATAAAACAAGAACCCCAACTAGGCTGAAGTGAGTTTCTGCAGAAGCAAATTCTCACGCATACCTCAAACAAGGGGCTGTGTCTCTGGGGCATGACTTTCGTGCTCTGTTTGTTCTTATAACCGATCATATGAAAATGAGCCATTACCATGTCCAGAGGGCATGAGTGATGAGTATAATAGTGAGAGGAAGAACCACCTGAGAAACAGAGGAGCAACGAGAAACCAGAACACATTTGTGGTGAGCATGGGCTAGATTCTTGTTGTATGTATAAATCTGTACTGTATGTCTTTATAAAGTTGCCTCCTAATTTCACAGGTGATTCAGTGAATGCTGGAATCTAAAGTCTGATAGGCTCCTAGTGCAAACACCTGAATATGTGATTATATTTTATTGGTAATCTTCTACACATTGTATGGGGTTATGTGCCAAAGAAGACATAACATGTTCATTAATGAGCTTTGAGGTGCTTGTAGACAGGGTTTTCCTCATCTTAATATTTCCTTAAATGTAAAACAAGTATTTTAATAGGGACAGTGTTTCCTGGAATCAGAGATATATAAAGCTGTGTCATCAACTTCTTTACACTAACATAGTGATGATGTGATTACATCTGCACGATGTGACATAGTGTCAGTGTCTACAGACTGAACAACAGGGGTCCAAGAATTGACCCCTGGGGTCCTCCACTAACTATATCAGTCTTTCCAAAAGACACACATAAATAACAGTCTTTTGGTAAAGATGCAAACCAAATGAGCATTAGACACTTTTCAAGTGATTGAATGTTGTTTGAATGTGAAGAACTATGTCAAACTAACAAAGAATTAACACATCATCTTGTTTGTTTATTACAAACATAAACTGGTGTAAAAACGACATACGGCTTTATGGGTGGTTATGTGCCTGAATGGTCTCTTGGTTGAGATGCCAACAAAGGAGCATTTAGACATATTTCTCAAAAGTTTTAATGTTATCAACTATCACTACTATGAAACTATTAATTACAATAAAGCAGCTTTATTTTAATTAACCGAGGATACAGGAAGAATAGGGCGAGGGTCATGTTATGCAACTGATTAATATGTTATCTTGTTTGTTTAATCCACACTTGTTATCTTTGACAGCTTCTGTAGCCATATGTTGCCAATGCGACAAATCGGTTTGAATTATGTTTTTATATTTATTTTTTATTTGCTCCACGGTCGCTTATCTGCCAGAGTTGCAACTGAAAGAATAGGCTACAGCAACGAATGTTTATGGAGTACACACGTGTAATTATGGTCGGATCTTGTTGTGCCTGGCAGTGATATTGATAAGTCTTGTAATTTACGCATTTACAGTGTTGACAATTTATTGCCAGCTTTCTTTCCTGGGTTAGGAAGCAACGACTGCATTGCTTTTTGCCTGTAAAACCGTGTCCGTGGTCATTTCTGTAGGATTATCGTTTGCTCTTCTTGTGTAAAATATGCGGCTTTGTTAGACTTGTCCATGTTTGCAATAGGTCATATGGTGCAAACACCACCTCTTTTATGTGAACACGGCCGTCGCTTGATTGGGAAACCCTGGTTTTATTGAACTAGTTGTTAACCACCGTCGTGTCAGAGCTTATGCGGGACTGCGGTTGTTAGGTTTGGTGACACCAGGCAATGGAAATAAATCCAGGGCATGTTGAGCTTGCTTCGTAGTGCAGGCCTATGGTAAAGAAATAGGCTGGCAAATATTCACACTTCAAACTGTCACATATTCAGATCATATTCCAGCTGTGGAGCACTGAGAGTTACTGAGGCCTGAGTCATGCGTCCAGCTGTGGTAACTGCTGTTCTGCTGTTGGTGTTCGTCCTGGACAGTGTGACAGCCGAGCCTGACTGTAAGTACTTTACCACTACCAAGAAAAAAAACAAAGAAACATTTGTTTATTTAAGAACTTGTGTTTCCACAGTTGGAGCTCCATACTTTTGTCAGAAATATTCAGCTCCGCCATGTGGTGACGGATGGAGTCGCATTGCTGCGGATCGCTGTGCTAAATTCATCGGGACTCGAAAAAATTTCAATGATGCACAGGTGATGCAAACACACACACAGAAACGCACAGTATAACTAGAACTGCAAGCAGTATGATGGGGTCAAAGCCTTCCGCTCTAGTCAATCCCAACGACACAGGAAATATTGCAACGTGTTATTGAAATACAAACTTCCCATTGACATTCATTTTACATGTGCATTCTTAATAATAATGCCACGCCCATAATGAACTGGTGATGACTAACATGGTTACATTCCTGTTCATTTCAGGCACACTGTAACTCCTTAAACAGTAATCTGGTGTCTCTACACAGTGAAGATGAAGCGAATTTCCTGACTTGTTTGACCTGGTTTGCCGTTCATGATTACAAGCTCTTTTGGATTGGAGCCAAAAGATCAGGGGTAAGCAGTGAAAGTCTTATTGGCTGGGTTAGTCAACTCATTGGTGGATGAATGGGATGAAAGATCCTAATGTATAATACATAGAGGAGTATGTGAGTCATGTCATCGCTCATCTTCACCTCTAAATTTTTCAGGGTGTGTTTGGATTCATCGATGGCTCTAAATTCAACTATAAACCATGGCAATTTCGGCAGCCAAACAACTCTGGTGGACAAGAGGACTGCATCGAGTCAGACTACAATAGTAAGGAAAAATAGATGAGTAGTGAGAATGTTTGCAGTTTTAAGAATGGGTGGAGGCCAAAAATGGACTTTTAATCATGTAAAAATAGTATTTTGCCTTGAAAAAATTCAGTGTATTATAAGATCCAGAACAAAGTTAGAAGTTTTGTGGGGCTGACAGCACCTTCTACGTTCAAATTCATGAGCTTTGGGTGTGACCAAAAGAATAATTTTGCGGATATCATGAATGTGCCCTCCTTCTGAACAGGTGGCAAGTTGAATCGAACATTTTAAGACAAAAATGTTTCTGCATGAGGCCCATTATCTACCTGCTTAAAGCAGGAAATGTGACTACCTCTGTGAAGAAACATGATTACTCTGTTTAAATGTTGACATTGTGTTTAATAAATTACTCAATAAGGTTTTCTGATGCCACTGAATGTAATCTTTTCTGTTGTATATTTTCCAGGCTGGGATTACTGGAATGATGTAACCTGCACAAAGGAAAGGTTCTTTGCGTGTGCCAAGAAGATGTGATCATCATCAGCTGATTTCACATTTTCAATCGACAGCTGATGACCTGTGCTGCAGTTGGGCTGGTCTGATTCATGATAAAAACTGCAAACACAAGCTTTTAAATGTACTGCAATAAACGCTTCAGCATTCAGGCTCTAGCGTCTTGTTTAATAGCAATGGTCTTCAATGTATTACATGAAAGAAGCCAGAATCTGTGTACATCAAGCTCCATGAATCCAACGTATATCCAAATAATCTTTTAAAAAATATATACTTTTACATGAGCTGCACCCAGCTGAAGGTTATTTGTGTTCCTCCGACTAGCAACACACGTGTTACCTGACAAAAAAGTTCCGCGATTAAATACACATGTGACACACAGCACAATGGTGACACCTAGTGGCCAATTTGTGTCCTCCACACTCACAATACATGAACATCACTCTTACAAAAAGCATGCTAATGGCTTTGATACAAGCTGTTTGATCAAAAGAGTAATCCAGCAAATGTAACCTCATGTAAAAGAACTACTAGAATCACAAACTTGCATATTATTCAAGTCAACACAACATCAAGTAGTCGCAGGGATTACACTGAACAATGCCGCTTCAATGTTTTGAAGAAAAAAAGATTGTCATTCATTTACTGATGTCACTTTCAGACGTTTCCTTTAAAATACACCACGAATCACTCATAAATAGGGTTGGGCATCGAGAACCAATTCCTACTTGGAATCGTTTCAAAAATGACGATTCCATCGGCAAAAAGAAATCTATGGGGGCACCCAGTGGACATATTTATCGTCATATAGATATATATATATATATATATATATATGCTTTGCATGTGTTGAGTTACTGTAAACCACTGGAGACAGACGGCAAGCTGAATAGGTTAAAAAACATAGTTTTAGCCTCAGTGAACATTTGTTTCTGGTCTCTCTCCTTCATGAAACCAACAGCCACCAAACAGAGATGGATAGCCAACTGAGGATGTTGACCTTTGTCCTGGTTTTCATCTCGGAGGTCAACATTAATGCACAAAGGCTGTGGCAGGCTGATGAGACCAAAGGGATAAAGTGTTGTCTTAAAGGCTTTTCAGACGGAGAGCGACACTTCCCTTGCGTAGTCGAATGGATCCGCGTGGTCTCATTGCGCTCCTAATATGAAAAGACGCTTCCTGAGTAAACGCCAGGCGATCAATGCGTAGTGACCATGGGGAATCGGTGCACTATTCCTGCCTTTACAACTGAATGACATTAGTTGAATGTGGTATCATATATTTATTTCACAGGTCTATTTCACAAATAGTGGTAATCCTAGTCTCACCTAACCACAGACTGTTAGTGTTGATATCTAACATTAGCTAAATTTAGCATAGTCATAATTACGAACTGTTCAGTCACTTGTTCATTGATTTGCACGCCTCGTTGGTCGCGTAGGGAAAAGTTCACGACAATTCAGCTCTTGCGGCGGGCGTGTGCATGTGACAAGCAGGAATGCGACAGTTTCACGGGATTGCGCCCACTTGTCGCGTTGCCTGTCAGATTGCCCGAGCCTCCCTACCTGCCCGCTCGCCTCTCATTGAAAATGAATTATGAGGCGCGACAATTGCTTTATGTGCGAAAAGACCTTTATACTGCTTTGTAATGGTACAATACAAAGGGCCGAGCAATGTGGAACAAAATGCTATTAGTGCATCTCGCACAGCAGTCACGAATGCATAGACACATAACAAGACCACAACTCAGAAAGATTCAGATATGCAAATCTTTAAACCTCTTTTAGTTTGTCTAACATAAATCAGACGACAGAATCAGCATGTGGACATCTTATGTGCTGCTGTAGTTTATGAAGGATAATAAGGTTTATTTTAAAGGTTGTTATTTGATGTTGTAACAAAAACAAAAAAAAACATGTTATGTATATGTTTGTGATTGTTTTATGTGGACCCCAGGAAGAGTAGCTGGTACATTGTTAGCAGCTAATGGGGATCCGAATAAAGGAATAACAGAATGACAGCGGCATCCATTAGTGTTATCCTTGTGAGTGCTGTGGAACTATTTTAGTATTGTGGTATTGACTTGAATAATACAGAAGTTTAAGATTCTCAAAGTGCTATTGCATGTGCTGAATAAGTGTTTTGATCAAACAGCTTGTATAAAAAGCATTTGGTAACTTTTCATGTAATGTTTGTGTGTGTGTGTGTGTGTGTGTGTGTAGGACACAAATTGTCCACTATGTGTCATCATTGTGCTATGGGTTACATGGTGTATTTAAGCAGGAACCATTTTTTTGTAAGGTAACAGGTCACTCTTGCCTGCCTAATGATTCCTGTACATGCCAGTGAGACAATACACAAGTACCTTCAATAAACCGCTGCACTGATCCAATCTGTCTACTTTGTTTGTGTTTGGGTTCTATCCCTGTTAGCCCGCACACACCAGCCATATAAAGTTGTTAATTAGCGAATTAGTTTGACATAGTTGATAACATTCAAACAACAGTTAAACACTTGAGAAATGTGTCTCAGTGCTAATTTGGTTTGCATTGTAACCAGAGGACCATTATTCCATGGGTTCCATGTATTTTGGAAAACTTCCCATCACACCAATCTTTTCTTCAGGTCATTGCATCAACTACGAGCTTATCAGACGTCAGTATTCACCACCTGCTAAATTAGGAGCCAAGGACTGATTTCTACAAACAGCAGGAAACCTGCCCAATCAGCTACACATCAGCTCCAGCGTCTCACTGTAATTCAGTTATTTCCCCCAAAGACCTCAGATTGTTGCCCTGTTCTGATATATACTAAAACATACAGAGAGGAAAAAGAAGCTCGCCACATATATGTTCAGGTTTCTTGTTGCTGCTCTGTGTGATCGTCAGGTGGCTCTACCTTTTAATGTTCAACCCACCACTGATGTCCTGCGGACATGCCAAGGCTCATTTTCATAGGATTAATTATATGAACAAACACAGCAAGAAAGGCTGACTCTTGTTTCAAAGTGTGTGTGTGTGTTAGGAAACTCACTTCAGCTGAGTTGGGGTTCTGTTTCATCACCTAGTGACTGATGAAAAAAATCGAAAGTTTTTAGTCACTTTACGTGTGTATGCAGCAACACTATTCTCAATCTGATTACATACAGCATACAAGAAATTAGTCTACATACAGTATTGTCTTGTTAAGTTTCCAACATATAACACAGACAGAGAAAGTCACAGGTTTCGTCAAAGTAAGCAACATCTTTTAGTGAGAGCTGGAGTTTGGTCAGTGCACCGTTAAAGGACAGGTTCACATCAACATGCAAGTACCAAACTCCAAACTTGAGGTCGGATCTGACCATGAAATAAGGCTCACCTTAAATGCCTGAATTAAATGCTGTATTTCAGCTATGTTGGCCTATCAGCTTTTTACAGCAGTTGCCAGATATAGAAGACCATGGTACCAACTCAAGCATCCTCACTGTAACAACAACAAGAGCTCAGGAATATGTTGTTTCATGTGACATATGCACATCAACGGTTCACTGTGAAAACATTGAATTTGGACAAGCTGTATGCTTTGCTCTTGTCTTTATTAAACAAAGCATACAGATAGCTAAAACAAACCCTTCGATGCACAATACTGTTGTGTTATATATTTCCCCGCATGACTTGCAGACATACTCATGAATATTTATTAACCAACTGCCTTGGTATCTCCTTTCTCAAAAACATTTTGAGGAAGTAGAAACTTCTGAAACAACTTCAACAGAGAAGTTGATGTTTCATCAGAAGGCATTGTTACTGTCTTAACAGTTTACTCTTTATGCCAAGTCATTATTAAAGAAAAAAACACACATAAAGACACATAACTTTGGACATCCATACACACAATAACACTCAACTGTATTCATGACAAACACAACACAATAATTCCAAATTCATAATTCAATTCCAAACCTAATAAAGCAATACACATGCTCTAAATAAAAATATATATCAGGGATAGATAACTCTCTCCTGGTTATGAATTCCATGCCACCACTGATTGCTAAGGTTAAATGTTAGGCTCTCATATTCACATTACACATGCTTCCCCTTGGCTTTATTTTTGGGAAATAGAAAAAAATGTATCACTGTAATGCAGATGATCTGAGAACAATGTGATCTCATGGGAAGGCGTATGAATAGCATGCCACTATTAATGACATTTCACGAGCAATGTACGCCCCATTGTCGTTCACCTAGTTTAGCTGACCTGTGACGTGGCAGTTTAGACACCAAAACGACTAGTTAAGATTAGAAATAATATTGTGTTTTGGGTTAAAACAGTCCCGGGACATGAACACTTGTTTCCTGGGATCCGGTGAGTGTTTAAATATGTTGAGGAACTCATTTTAATGATTAATCTGACAAAACATGAATGCAGCACAAATGTCCTACCTCACAATGTTAATGAAAGTGACAAATAATTAGTGTATACACCCCGCGATTCTACACCACGGAATTTAATGGGTTATTCTTTGGCCCGTGTACCATGGGCCAAAGAATAACCCCATGCACATTCTATTTCTTTAATCTTGTATAAGTGTAATGAGGCAGATACTAACCCATCTGCCTCAACTGGAAAGCACTTTGGGTTAGCTCCTGTTGTTTTTAAATGTGCTAAATACATTAAACTGACCTGACTTTAAAGTATCTGTGGAGATTCAGTCATCATATAATTATCAGTATAGATGGATGCACTGCAGTTGTAGCATGGCTGATTTGACCAGGGAAATGCAAGTGACGACTGGTTTGACAGCAAAGTATTCCTAATCTCTAATAAACGTAAATAATAAGGGTAAACAATCTTTGTTCTTCTCATAATAACTTAATTATCTTGTGATGACAAAGCAAATTTTCTCAAGAAAACGGTCTCAGTTTCCATACAATGACGATTACAGGAGAAGTTTATTCCGATACGAGAACAGTCACACATTCCATTCAATTCAATTTAATTTATAGTGTCAAATCACAACAGGAGTCATCTCAGGACACTTTACAAATAGAGTAGGTGTAGACCACACTCTATAATTTACAAAGACCCAACAATTTCCCACGAGCAAGCATTTGGTGCGATAGTGGCGAGGAAAAACGTACTTTTTACAGGCAGAAACCTCGGACCCAGGCTGTTGGTGGGCGGCCATCTGCTGCTGCCGGTTGGGACATGGAGACACTGATACAGATATACAGATATGGAGAAATATGATTCATCATAAATATTGCCGTTAGTATGATGAACAGTGGCAATTATAGTTCCAAGGAAGATAAAAGAACAGTGACTAGAACTAGTAGTAGTAGCAGTCTGTCCTCAGTTCCCTGTTTTTTGAGAGATGATGAGATAAGTAGCTGTATTTAAGTGCTGGTCTTCCTCTTGTTCAGCACCTCGTCACAGGACGGCTGAAAGAAGAGAAGAAGAGGATATTCTGCAGCAGGTTTTGTGAAAAACTTTCTTATCATCTTCTGACTTTCCTTTACTGGACTGACAGTCAGTAGGCATCGTCTGTTCCCTACACAAGTATCAGTAACATGTCTGTCTCTCTGTGTTAAAGCTATCACCTTCACCATGAAGACACTGACTGTGTTTGCACTGGTTTGTGTCATGACGGCTGTGACTGGAGCTGCTGGTGAGTATTAAGTGTTACGGATGTATTTATTGCCAATAAACTGCAACAATCCAATAACTGCGGTGTCAAACTTCTTCCAGCTGTTCCAGAGGAAAAGGCCGATAAAGATCAAACAGGTGAGCTGATTTTAGATGTTCTCTTCGATGGATTGTACGTTGTCGTGATGCTCTGCTGCGATGACTTCACCTACACTTTGTGTTTATTGTGCATTTATAACATCTTCATACTATCAAAATAAACGATTTTAATATTGTAATATTAAAGTTCCACATAAAGAGACTTTAACTGGAACCTCCACATTACCCACTGAACTTTTTTCCTACACATAGCTGATATTAATCTGGTCAAGAGGTGGACCAGAAGAGGCTGCCCCAAGGGTTGGTTGAAGTTCAGTAACCGTTGTTTCCGCTACATTCCAACACCCATGACCTGGGCTAAAGCTGAGGTAATGTTGGCGATATTAAACTCTACACATGGACATTTGGTTTCTCGGCATCTTTTGCTGACTTGGTGTCATCCTTCTTACTTTCTTTAACAACTCCTCTCTTTGTTGGTCTGTCTGTCTGTTTGTCTCCCGTACTGTAGAAAAACTGTGAGTCCATGGGAGGAAACCTCGCGTCCGTTCGCAACATCATGGAGTACCACAAGCTTCAGAGACTGATCACGACCAGCAGTCATGAGTACAAAGAAACCTGGATTGGAGGCACTGATGCACAAGAGGTAATTTTGGCATCATTGCACAAGTTGCAAATATTGCAAACCAAACATATACATTATACTATTGATTATATAATATACTAAACTGACACTTATACTTTATATTATGTACTTCATTGCTGTACTATTCTACATATTATATATAAATTCTACATACGGTATACATGCTATATTACTATATTTCACTGTATATTATATTTTATATTCTATACTACATTATACCATATAATCATAAAGGGGCTGTACTCAAAATACTGAAAAGTGGTGGGCTGTGATTGCCTCTACACCGCTCTCACAGCCTGTTCCCCAAACTTCATTAATAGAGCACATTTCAGCAACAAGTACTTTTCATAAAACATTAAAGAGCAGATAAAAACAATTAAAAACATTTGTTAAAGAGAATATAAAAAACAGGTAAAATAGAATAAGAAGGAATGAAATACAAGAATAAAAGTTGCACTGCTGTGTAAGAAATGAACAATTACTGTTATTCTTTTTTTTAAAAGACAGCATCATCCATGATTCAAATGAAATGAGAGTTGCAGCGAACCTGCAGTTTTCTGAGAGTTAGTTCAAGATACATACAGCATAAAAAATGACCATTGTCACAACTCTCGGCGTGTAAAACCAACGCTCTCACTCACATGCACACGCACCCACGTTTTTATAAAACAACTTTTTTATGTATCTGTCCTTATTTCTGTCCTTGTGCTGCTGTAACACCTGCATTTTCCTCTGGGGATCAATAAAGGTTTATGTAAAAGATTTTAATTTCATGGCTTTTTCAATTATTTTCTTTATTCCAGGAAAAGCAATGGTTCTGGAGCGATGGCACACCTTTCCTCTACTCCAACTGGTGTGTTGGAGAGCCTAATAACGCTTGGGGCAATCAGAATTGTTTGCAAATAAATGTTGGAGGTAAAACGACATATTGATTATCGTACAGTAGCAGTGATACAGCTCATATAACATGTTGCATCTTGAGCAAAAAAGTCGCTCTGAGTCAGATATCTTTTTGTTTTATCAAATCAGTAGGTGGGTTAACCATACACAGTATTACAACATTTACGTTTTTCGCAATGATCTGTATCTTATCATTGATCATAGTGTTACCTAACTGTACCCATCAAGAATAATTAGTCACGTTTAACAGTTTGAGTTTTTGTTTGTGTAGCATTCGCTGACTCGCATTCGCTAACTCACCTTGTTTTTGTACCTGCAGCTCAGAAATGCTGGGATGACTTGCAGTGCCACAATCAAAGACCGTCTGTCTGCGCCAAGAAAGTTAGAAAATGCCTGGTCTGACACCATAACATACCCGTAAAAAGCACAAACACTGGGGGAGGTGTGTTTGTGTTTCTGCCTTTAAATACATCTGTCTTTACTCCATCAGTCTCTCATCTGAGCTGAATGGTCTCATTTAAGTTTCATATCTTTATTTCTGTTCTATCGCTGTAACGCTACTTAAGGAAGGAAGCGACAGGTGACAATAAGGAGCTGGACTGTCTCTGAGGCTTTTTGCCTTTAATAAGAGCAGACTGAATGTGTTATGAAAAGAAGCTTTTAGCACAACCTGACATGTATTCTTTAGAGTGAACTCTTCTTTCTTGTCTTTTGCAAAATAAAAGCCTGAAGCATTAAAACAAACTGGTAAGACTCATATGTGCAACTGTTCTGCGATCTGCAATGTCTCACTCGTTACACTCTATGGTCTCACCATAAGGCAAAAGTAGTAGACCCGAATCAAGCTCACTCCTGTAGCCAATCATACTTTAAACTGAGGTTAGGACATCCTACCTCATTAACATATGGACACAGAAATACAGAAATAAATAAATGTAGGTGGACAAAAATGTAGATATAAAATTAAAGCATTCATTTTTACCCACAAAGGCATGCAGCAGCTGTGGGCAGTTATTCACATGCAGATTACATATAGGGAGCTAAACAGGTTGGTCAGCTGTTGGAAGTCACAGGGTTCAGAGAGACTCTCTTTATGTTTTTTATTGTTCCGTATAGGTTTCAAGGTAAAGAAGGCCTTAATTTTGCAATAAAAAAAAAACAACTTTAGTGACCCAGTGGAATTTGTGCAGCGCAGATAGAATAACTCCGGTGCAACACTTCCCCAACTTCTGTTTTATATTTAAGTGTCACATAGAACGAGAGTAGATACAGTAAACAACCGTTTAGTGTAAAGAACAGAATGCATTACTTAGTTTCATAGCAAATATCATCATGGCTGAATCTCCAGAGATACTTTAAAGAAGGGCCAAACAGGATTACTTCAGTTTAGTTTTCATAATACCTCCGCCAAGGTTATGTTCTGCTCAGGTTGTTTGTTAGCAGGATTACAGAAAAACTACTGGCCCAATTTTCATGAAACTCAAGAAGGGTGTAGCATGGGCCAAAGAGTAACTCATTAAATTCTGGTGGGACGGATATACTAATTATTTTTCACTTTCGTTAACATTGTGAGGTAGGGCATTTGTGCTCCATTCGTGTGGTGTCGGAATAACCATAAAAATGAGTTCCTCAGCATTATTTCAAAACTCATCGCACCCCAGGAAACCCGGGAGTGTTTCAACCCAAAACACAATCTTTTTTTCTAATCTTAACTAGCATTTTGGAACCTAAACTTAACTGACACAATTGTTGCATGACAACAAACTATTGTGGCTAAACTTAAACTGTCACGGTTGCTGTCCTCTCACGGTGACCAGTACCCGCCTCACGGTCACCTTTTGTCAGCTAAACTTAAATTTCACGTGACAGGTTGGCTAAACTATGTGAACGACAATGGGGTGTACATACATGTAGCTCGTGAAATATCATTAACAGTGGCATGCTATTCATACGCCTTCCAATGAGATCACGTTATTGGCTCAGATCATCTGCATAAGAGTGATACAAAATGTTGTATTTCTCAGAAATGAAGCCAAGGGGAAGCATGTATAATCCAAATATGAGAGCCTTAAATTGAACCCCAGGAACCCAGAACAGTAAATTGTCAAACAGTGGTGGCAATAAATCCTTGACCAGGATTTTTGAAGTAAAATTGTAAAACAAGCTTTAAAAAATGTTAAGATTGTATTTAGAAATGGAGTAGTGAAACATAGTCCTTTTGCTGCTTAAAATGTGAAATGTATGGAGAGAGTTATCCATCCCTGATATATATTTTTATTCAGAGGATGTGTATTGCTTTATTAGGTTTGGAATTATTAATTTGGAAGTATTGTGTTGTTTCGTCTCAGTGTTTGTCATGTTGACTCTTTGGATGTCCAAAGTTATGTGTCATTTTTTTCTTTAATAATGACTTGGCATAAAGAGTAAACTGTTAAGACAGTAATAACTTAATTATCTTGTGATGACAAAGCAAATTTTCTCAAGAAAACGGTCTCAGTTTCCATACAATGACGATTACAGGAGAAGTTTATTCCGATACGAGAACAGTCACACATTCCATTCAATTCAATTTAATTTATAGTGTCAAATCACAACAGGAGTCATCTCAGGACACTTTACAAATAGAGTAGGTGTAGACCCAACAATTTCCCACGAGCAAGCATTTGGTGCGATAGTGGCGAGGAAAAACGTACTTTTTACAGGCAGAAACCTCGGACCCAGGCTCTTGGTGGGCGGCCATCTGCTGCTGCCGGTTGGGGCACAGAAACACTGATACAGATATACAGATATTGAGAAATATGATTCATCATAAATATTGCAGTTGGTATGATGAACAGTGGCAATTATACAACAAATGAATATAATATAACTATGACTAGCAGACTGTTCTCAGTTCCCAGTTTTTTGAGCGATGATGAGATAAGTAGCTGTATTTAAGTGCTGGTCTTCCTCTTGTTCAGCACCTCGTCACAGGACGGCTGAAAGAAGAGAAGAAGAGGATATTCTGCAGCAGGTTTTGTTACAAATTTTCTTATCATCTTCTGACTTTCCTTTACTGGAATGACAGTCAGTAGGAATCGTCTGTTCCCTACACAAGTATCAGTAACATGTCTGTCTCTCTGTGTTAAAGCTATCACCTTCACCATGAAGACACTGACTGTGTTTGCACTGGTTTGTGTCATGACGGCTCTGACTGGAGCTGCTGGTGAGTATTAAGTGTTACGGATGTATTTATTGCCAATAAACTGTAACAATTCAATCCAATAACTGCGGTGTCAAACTTTTTCCAGCTGTTCCAGAGGAAAAGGCTGATAAAGATCAAACAGGTGAGTAGATTTTAGATGTTCTCTTCGATGGATTGTACGTTGTCGTGATGCTCTGCTGCGATGACTTCACCTACGCTTTGTGTTTATTGTGCATTTATAACATCTTCATACTATCAAAATAAATGTGTTTAATATTGTAATATAAAAGTTCTACATGAAGTGACTTTAACTGGAACCTCCACATTACCCACTGAACTTTTTTCCTACACATAGCTGATGTTAATCTGGTCAAGAGGTGGACCAGAAGAGGCTGCCCCCAGTGGTTGGTTGAAGTTCGGTGACCGTTATTTCCGCTACATTCCAAGACCCATGACCTGGGCTAAAGCTGAGGTAATGTTGGCGATATTAAACTCTACACATGGACATTTGGTTTCTTGGCATCTTTTGCTGACTTGGTGTCATCCTTCTTACTTTCTTTAACAACTCCTCTCTTTGTTGGTCTGTCTGTCTGTTTGTCTCCCGTACTGTAGAAAAACTGTGAGTCCATGGGAGGAAACCTCGCGTCCGTTCGCAACATCATGGAGTACCAAGAGATTCAGAGACTGATCACGACCAGCAGTCATAAGTACCAAGAAACCTGGATTGGAGGCAGTGATGCACAAGAGGTAATTTTGGCATCATTGCACAAGTTGCAAATATTGCAAACCAAACATATACATTATACTATTGATTATATAATATACTAAACTGACACTTATACTTTATATTATGTACTTCATTGCTGTACTATTCTACATATTATATATAAACTCTACATACGGTATACATGCTATATTACTATATTTCACTGTATATTATATTTTATATTCTATACTACATTATACCATATAATCATAAAGGGGCTGTACTCAAAATACTGAAAAGTGGTGGGCTGTGATTGCCTCTACACCGCTCTCACAGCCTGTTCCCCAAACTTCATTAATAGAGCACATTTCAGCAACAAGTACTTTTCATAAAACATTAAAGAGCAGATAAAAACAATTAAAAACATTTGTTAAAGAGAATATAAAAAACAGGTAAAATAGAATAAGAAGGAATGAAATACAAGAATAAAAGTTGCACTGCTGTGTAAGAAATGAACAATTACTGTTATTCTTTTTTTTAAAAGACAGCATCATCCATGATTCAAATGAAATGAGAGTTGCTGCGAACCTGCAGTTTTCTGAGAGTTAGTTCAAGATATGTGCAGCATAAAAAATGACTTTTGTCACAACTCTCGGCGTGTAAAACCAACGCTCTCACTCACATGCACACGCACCCACGTTTTTATAAAACAACTTTTTTATGTATCTGTCCTTATTTCTGTCCTTGTGCTGCTGTAACACCTGCATTTTCCTCTGGGGATCAATAAAGGTTTATGTAAAAGATTTTAAT